>NC_090932.1:1075411504-1075712814 GCF_040938575.1 Ambystoma mexicanum
AGGGCATAATGGGAGTGGGGAAGGCGCTAATTACGCCGCCGTAAATTACGGCGGCGTAATTAGCACCATGGCGGGTTAGCGCCATGGATTTTAACGCCTGCTAAAATCAGGCATTAAAATCAGAATCAGGCGTTAAGGGTTAACGGTGGCGTTAACCCTTAACGCCTGAGTTGTAATGAGGCCCATGGTGTGTGTTGACAAAAAGTAATGTATATTATGTTTCGCATACAAAATTCCAGTGCCATTTGAAAGGCCACTTTGTATTCCATGAAAATACTTTGGCCCAAGGCAAAGCCTTTTGGCTTGTGGGTGAGAAAACTTCAAAAAGAAATACCCAAATGCAAGTCTGGATATTAAACACTCCATCTAATTACAACTGCAATAAAGTGTGTCCTGTCCTGCTAAAGGTGTGGAAACCCCATTGTTCCCCAGACTTGTTGGCTCTGAAGGCAGTAATAGCAGGATTGTTCCCCTTGGCTGGAGCATGACTAAAAGTGTGAAAACTGAAGGCAACCAACTTCAAAGAGCAAGTTGCAACCACAAAGAGAATAATGCAAACTCTGGTTACAGACTGACCCAGTGAGACCATATGGCCTGAAGGCAGGAGAATTGCCATTTATCCCACATGAAGATTTATAATTAATTTAAAAGGACTATTATAACTTAGGCATTTTTCTCAGCAGCCATAAGTTGGATTATCTTCATTTATGTACAATTTTGTTTAGCCAATTTCCAGGTGATTTTGGAGACATGAAATTCATCCACCTGAGACTCAGGGAACTGTAATGGCCATGTAAGATGTGTTTCTGATCTGAAAATGTTCCAAATGTGAGAGTTGGTGAA
This sequence comes from Ambystoma mexicanum, assembly GCF_040938575.1. Taxonomy (NCBI): domain Eukaryota; kingdom Metazoa; phylum Chordata; class Amphibia; order Caudata; family Ambystomatidae; genus Ambystoma; species Ambystoma mexicanum. Next base: position 1,075,412,348 of record NC_090932.1, read on the forward strand.
TGAGTGGAGGGTAAAATTAGGAATATGGGTAATAAATTACATATTCATAAGTGTTATGCTTTTTTACGGAAAAGGCAGAAAATTGCCACATGGCTGTGCAACATGATGCAGACCAGGCTATCGTCTTATTTAATTCCCCATGATTCGCTGAATCAGAAAATATGTATATTGTGCCATTTATTAGTAAAATTATGTTTTGCCACATAACTAGTGTTTGCAAAAAGGTTGACGTAATCGGGCTTGTAAATTAAGCTGCCATATGTCTGCTCCAGACTCTTAAATGAATCCATAGAGAGGGGCTGGAGTGGGGAGGAGACAGAAGGGTAACTGTCCAATCCTAGTTGCGAGAACTATGGCAGGGTACGTCCCCAAGATTGTAAAATTGGTTGTGTCATCACTGCTATATAAGGGGGACTGCACTAGGAGGAAGTGATGGAGCTGCTGAAATGTACCATCAAAGAGCACTGATGAAACTTAACATCTGACAGCTGCAAGGAAACACCAGAGGAGATTGCTGACAGTGCATCTGAGTGGAGCTGTCTATTTCTAGGAAGGCCTAAGAGCTGACTGGGTCCTATGGTGGAGAACGGGAGGCCATCCTTTAGAGTGGAGTGACCAGACCCATGGCCTAGCTTTCCAGAGTGTCCTCACATGTAGCTGGCTGTCCTGAACTTTAAACAGAGTCTTTCTATGTAAGTAGAACTGAGTCCTGGGAAACCAAAAGGTGGGGAGTCTGCTCGTCTTAAATCCTTTCCCCTTTATAGTGGGTGGGGGGAGGGGCAAAACAGTGTAGATCCATAGCCTACTTAACTAAAACGATTAATTTAATCAATTCCCCATTTGGTGGAACACTACGGGGGTGATTTTTCTTAAAATTTAAAATGAACAAATCTCACTTCCCATTGTGCGCTGAAAAACTATAGCCTATACTTTAATTGGGTAATCCTTTTTGTCCCATTGACCCTGACTTCTTTAAGGTAGAGGAGCGTTATTCTTCTTAAATTAGTTCAATTTATTTTGTCCAACTTTCCCCTAGCACAGGCCTTTAAGTGGAGGGAGCCCAAAATCCTAAATTCCCCAAATCATTCCAATTTTTATGTCTGACTTCCCCAACACAGACCAAAGTAGGGGGGTCTGAGAAACAAATGGTTAAATCATTATTTTAAACCAAAAATGTGGGTGAAATCATAATTGCCATATGTAGTTGTACCAATCTTGAAATCCTACTGCTAGTCTTTTTAGCCCGCAGGAAAATCAAAATTGCACAGGACTACATTTAAAATGTTTTGGTTATTTTTCAGTTTCATTATTCCTTGAAGTGAAATTTGTAGAAAGCAAAGAATTGTGATTAGTGTTTATTTTCTTAAATAATTTGTATAATTGATTTGTGTAACAAGAAGTTATTGGTGAGCCACAAAGAAGGTGGCGGGTGTAGTTGCAGGATTTCTATTACTTTTAATTTAATTAAATCCAAATATATTTCCTGTACACCGGCCTGGTTCTTGGCTAATTGTTAGCTCAGGGGGGGGGGGGATCCAAGGAGCATGATATGTGTCTGATGTAGGGTTGAATACAATAATTGGTTAAACAGTTTGTTGCATCACACTTTGAGTGGGGAGGGAAGGAACTCCACATGTTGAGGGTGGCTTCTCAATAAACTATTACAGCTCCACTCTGCTACTTTTGGGCTCATTTTTGACACTTTGCATTGAAACAGTAAGTAGGGTGGGAAGTGATCGACATGTTCCCCCCACCAAGTTAAACCTCAGCAAGGGCTGAAGGAGGTCAAGTATCTCACCAAAGAGCCCAGATTAGGAAGGACAAGCTTCTCATGCAAGTGGAAGTCTAAAAGGCCATATGAGCCTCAAAACAGATGACCTCACAGCCTCTTATGGGCCAGAGCTATTGAGCTCTTGCTTGTACCTGTAGGCACAGAGGCCGATGTCCTCTAGTAGGACAAGTTTGCGCTCCTTGTCATGTTTACTGAATGGGAAAGCCATACTAGATACTGCAGTGGCAACCTCTGAATAATTGGAGCCCACTGCTCCATCAACCATTATGGATGGCTGACACTGTTCAAGGCCTACAAACCTGCAGGATACTGGTTGCTAGGTGCATTCTAAAGTGCCACAGGCTCGCCTCCAGGAATGAGGGCACCATACTGACATACTTTTAAGGTACCAGGCCTCTTCCATAGTGGGAATGGGACGGTGTGCTTGCTACTCAGCCTGCTCGGAGAGTGATAGATAATATGTAGCTGTGTTGTTTTTATAGACCTGAGGCAATCTTTTGTTTCCCCGAATGAGTCTCTGATGCTCCCGAATGGACCTGGGTGTTGCCCTGGCTTTCCACTGCATTTCACGCGCTTTATTTTAAAAAAATAGCCATGGTGCACTATGGCCCTGATTTGAGTGGTACCAAATATTTTCCCATCTGCAGAGGTGTGAGGCAGGCCATATGCAGTGATTCGCGCCTTGAAACACTTATATATAGGCGCGTTATAAATGCCATATCATCATTATATTGAATACAAAATAACTAATGAAAAAATAAAGAATGAAAAAACTAATACCAAAATAACTAATTTTGAAAAAAACAAAAAATGGGGTTGTGAGAGGGACTAGTGGTTTTGGTGTGGGGGTACTTTTAAAAAAGGGGGGAGGCTTTTGGGGGATTAGTTGTTTCCTTTTTTAACTATACTGCATCTGCAATTTAGCAAATGTTTTTTAGCATTTTGTCTGTAATAATTTTGTAATAACATTTATAATTTCCATATTTTTATGTTTTTGTATTAGTCAATTTGAATCACCAATATCAGGGATTCATTGTTTTTGCAAGCTTTGGGCGCTGTACTAACCTTTAAGAAGTTGTGTTTTGAAAATGGGCTAACCGCCTTCAAAGTTCTCTGTATATGTCATATGGCATGGCCAGGGAGTTCATAGAAGTAGTGGGTGCTAGCGACATGTGACCAGCACTGCCAAATGGCACAACGGCAGTGACCTTCATGCGCAGCGTCACGCCGCCTTATAATCTGTCCGTGCCCTAAACAGGGTCGCAGACCAGGCCTTTAGCACCAGAGACTCAGTCACAGAGTTTTGCCACACATGCAGGCAGGTTACAGTGCATTGATCCGTGCATTGGAGGCACCGGGGCAATGGAGACCTTTTGGGGAGGACGGTCTGTTCCAGAGAGCCATGATGCAGCATAGCCACCATCACACCACCTGCAGCCTAAACACACAAAAGGTGCACATGCTCTACTTCGGTAGAACACCCGTGCTCTTGTTATGAGTTTGATGCAGTGGTGAAAACCTACGGTATTTTATATACCCCCTATTTTTAAAATACCACCTTACTATGCCTTGGGACTAAATGGGATATTTACAGGGTAGACTGAATTTATAGCATGGGGTAAACGTGTGTTATTTACTGCATGCAATACTTCTATGTCCCCATGTGCCATGCCGTCTCGGCTCATAATTAGCTGGTATTTTAAAAATAGGAGTGATTTAAAATGCCAGGTGTTTTTCCAGCTCCTTGTTTTTGCTGTCAATTGTTTCATTGACAATGTGTTAAACTCCTCGCAGCTGCAAAGTGTGTGTGTGTGGGGGGGGCACTCCCATCCCCTACATCCCACCGTTAAACCCCCGGCTTCCACGAACTCTCTCGCGTCATTATCGCCTTTCCCAAACTTACTGTATGCTTTAACTTACTGTATGCTTTAACTTACTGTATGCTTTAACTTACTGTATGCTTTATTAAAATCGATACATTGCCCGAGACTTTCATTGCAGTGAATGTGACGCACTGACATATGTGCGTGGACATTCTGCAGGGAAATCTCGGAGTACCGTTTTGATTGTTAGCACTGCACCCTGGCACCTCCTTTTGGGCTGCAACCAGTGGTGTTTCCTGGAGCCATTGGGAGCCATTGGTCTATCTTGCCTGAGAGTTCTGCAGCCCAACAGTACTGAAAGAAGCACGCGGTAGGGAGCCTTTACTCTGTACTGCGAAGTTCCGACCTCTCATCTATGTCGCCACAGACCTGTCCTCTGTGTGCATTGCCTCTAGACGCCCTTGCCACAGTAAGGCTGGATACGGTTACTGTAAACCACCAATGCAGGCAGTGTGGTGTGGGTGGGCCACCACCACTGGCGAGAACCCAGCTGTGGAAGCCTGGGGTGACTCCCAAGATGACAGATGTAACCTCTTTTTATAAACACACAATGCATTTTGTCCGGCCACTACACTCGCATTCACTTTGGCCTACAGCTGTGACGAACACAAACGCATTGCCTCGAATGTCAGAGCCTCGGCCCAGAGAAATACAAATGCTGTGCAAGCAAGCGCCCGTCCGCTGTTGCGAGACTAACCCTCCTACGCGCGCAGAAGGAAGTGCCCGCGCTGACGCATTCCCTAGCCACTTCCGTTTGCAAAAAACACAGCCTGCAAGCTGCTGGAGGCAGATACCCTGGCCTCCCACCTCTCGAGATATTTAGGGTGCACCCCAGTACTTATTTTCTGTGACCAAGGATAACGCTAGACTGGCTCCATACACCCAACCCCCGCATTTTGGTCTGGCTGTGCGCGTTTTGAGGGACCTACATGTCTGTCAGTCAGCCAACTTCTCTCTTCCTCTCCGCAGTGAGGTCGAAGAGCGTCATGACCGGTGACCAGGCCGTGGCCGGCGGCAAGGGGCCCATGTCCCCACCTCCGCTGGATCCGCCGCTCAAGCGTGGCTGGCTGAAGAAGCAGAGGTCCATCGTGAGGAACTGGCAGCATAGGTACTTTGTGCTCAGGGAGCAGAGGCTGTGCTACTACAAGGATGAGGAGGACGTAAAAGCCCAGGTAAGACCCACGCCCTCTCCCTGCATTCTAAAGCCCTGGGTGCACATCACTGGAGGCCACTGACAGCCTTTTCTGCATTGCAGTCTGCATCCTATCACACAGTTCCCATTCTGCGTTAAAGCTGTTGTGTTGCCTTTTACTGTACCTTCTGCTTTGTAGTTTCTGTCCTGATGGTGCCATGCCAAAGTGCCCGACCCCCATTAAGATATCCACACTCCTCCATATCACCTTAAAGAGCCTCACTCACATTAAAGCAGGTGTCTGCAAGCTTCGGCTCGCCAGAGGTTTTGTGTTACCCCTGCCATCATCCCCAACCAGCATATGCAGTGGTAGGCGATCAGGGCACTTGTAGTTCAAAACATGTGTAGAGCATTAGGTTGCAGACCCCTGCATTAAAGTGTTCTCTATAACCGAAGTGTCTATGCTGGAGAAAAGTGCCCAGCTGCACTTCACTCCTACCCTCATGTAATTCAGAAAAGAGATCACGCTCCTCTTCTTCAAGAAGCACCTCTTGCATGCCCCGCTAGAGACACCGAGTGCACCGAACCCACTGAGCCATACATTCCTCCTGATGACCAGTATTTACAGCCCATTCCCCGCGCCCCATCTCTGCACTAATACGTGTTCCCCACTCACTGTAACTGTTCAGTATTGCCCGTCACCCTGAACGTAAAGAGTCCCCCTGTAAGCATCTCATGCACAGGGGGCCGTTGCTTCCCGAAGCTGGGGTTGTGCTCAATGAATACCCAACATAATGAAAGCACAAAACGTACATTAATCCTTAAAGGTGTTGGGCAGGACTCCCTGCTTGCCGTAATCATGTGCTGCCTGCCTGCCTTTGCATGTGGAGGAAATTATATGATAGGTTATTTATAACGCGCTTAATACCCAGAGGTTTCTAAGCGCGGACCCGGGGATCCAACCTGTGTTGCTCAGTGTCTTCTTGTTTCCAAGGCGGGCACATTACCCCGAGCCATCCTTCCGAGGCTGCTCAACATGCTTGGATTGAGTTAGTCCGTAGGACTGGTTGCTCTGTACATCTGGGGTTAGATTTAGGGCAACATCCAGAAGAAATGTATATTCAATGTTTGTCTAAAGTTACTAGTATTCTGTACCGCTTTTTAGACCTCATTCCAGGACATGGAACCCAATGCAGAACTCAAACGTCCTCCTGTGGTCTCGTTTTTAATGTCCACCAGTGCTTTGAAATGTGATGGCGGGCTGGATACGCGACTGCATGCTAGCATTATGTTTCTGGGAGAGATGGGGGCTGTCGTCAGCCTTTGTTATGTATTGAATACAGCATCCTATATGGAGGCTCGGTTGAAGATGTGGAGTTGCTAGGTCTGGAAAAGGTCTGGGGCTATGGAAATGTTGAGACTGACAGGGCTCGGGGCTAGCTAGCCTTTTAGTTGTAGCCCCTGAGATTCTATCTGGGCTACAACCAAAAGACCAGGGGCTATAGCCCCCTCAAACCCCCCAGCCAACGCCTCTTATACAACCAATTTCAAAATGATGCTTGCACCCCCCTCCTCCTTGCCATTCTATGCACCCATGGGGTGTATAGATTATAGAGATGCATGAATGCAGGGATTGGGTTTATGCCTTCAGAATATCTGGGGACAGGCAGTCAGTGGCAAGCTGAAACACGAAGGACCCGATTTACAAAAGTGCTTTTCAATAGGAAATCCTGCTTTGTGGATCAGGCCCGACAGGTCCAATGGAAAGCTATTACGTTTTTTGTCACCAAAATGCTAATGTAGTTGGAACCATAGTAAAAAGGCAACAAGGTGATGAGAATGCTGCTGGATACTGCTAGTGGCCCAAGAGAGGTGGTGGCCGGAGGACACTAGCAAAGGCAGTTTGTAACGTGCATGCTGCAATGCACTAACTTAATGTACTGAATGTAATACGTATTTTGCTTTGTGAGATGGCGGCAAAAATTGGGACAGCTGCACGACTCCCCCCCCCCCATCCCCTGTGTGCCAAGTCTTATTTCAAGTGAAAAAGTGGAATGGCCCTGGTACTGTTCCTGTTTGTAATCGTAGCATGCACTGGCGTTTTCTGGGCGATTCTACGTATTGCAAAACTCAACTCAATACTGTAGATAGCATGATAAAAATTGCAAGATGCAAATCAATACACAGAGCTTACTGGTTCTTGCAGTGTTATTGATGTGCTTGTTATGCTCGAGCAGAGTTAAACCATAAAGCTCACAGTGATAGGTGTTGTCTCTGCTGGCAGGAGGAAGCTTAAGTTTTGAAAGGACAACACACCATAGGAGTAGTGCGAGTGTCTAGCAAACCCCTCACCCTGTGGCGGTATTGACGGGGACCCAGGTAGTTTTGATTAATTTTAGTGCCATAGTGTAGATTTGTAATCATGCCTTTTTCCCCTTGGTTGTGGGTGAGGGTGTGGACTTATGTCCGGCAGGGCAACAGGCTGGGACAGTCTGCTGGTACCTCATGCTGCCCACGGGTAATGGCTAGGAGCAGATCCCAGGCTCCGGGAACCAAACCCATATGTACTTTACTTTGCTGGATCTCAGGTCCTGAGCAATGCCTGTCCCGGTTAAACTACAGGTTTTCCGGAGCCTTGGAGATGCTTCTGGTCATACATACACAATCCTAAAAGAACTCAAAACTCCAATCCCTGTGCCAGACAACTGTGTGAAGGACAAAAATTGGTGCACCAGCATTAAACAATCTCTATCTAACAAAGTAGTATCCCTCCAGGATAAGATCGCTAATGTGAAAAAAGAAAACCTTCCCAACTCAATCCTACAAACTAACATGTCCACGCCCTCACACAAACCCATACTGCGTTTCAGCTTCTCTAAAGTGTCAATCCTAGAGGTTGAAAAAGTCATCCTCACCCTCAAACCATCAAACTGCCAAGGAGACCAATGCCCAGCACAAATTATTAAAGATGCTGCCATAGACCTATCACCTTTCATTTCAAAGCTAATTAACGCATCTTTCTCCACTGGCACGATCCCCAGCAACCTCAAGGAGTCCTGGGTACTCCCACTGTTCAAGAAACCATCACTAGATTCACCCATACCCACCAACTACGGGTCAATTACCACAGTTGCTTTCCTGCTTAAAAGTCTAGATAGGGTAGCATACATCCAAATACAGAAATACTTAGAACAAAACCAACTATTAGGAGTCCGTCAGTCAGGCTTCAGGCCCCAAAACGGGACCGAAACAGCGCTGATAGACCTTAAGGCCCAAATCGACGCACTCAGAGACAATGGAAAAACTTCCCTGTTACTCTTACTTGACCTATTGGCGGCGTTCGATTTGGTGGACCACAAAGTCCTCTGTAACCATTTGGATTCGGCCGCGCACTTTTCTCAAGAAGCAATAGGCTGGATACAATCGTTCCTGAATAACAGGACCATGCTTGTCTTTTCTCCATCAGCATCTGCCGACCCCATTCCCAACACCTGTGGAGTGCCACAGGGCTCATGTGTCTCACCTACCATGTACAACATATTCACTAAGCCCCTTTTCGATGATCTTGATGGTCTTGGTATCACCTACACTAACTATGCAGATGATACCCAGATCCTCATACCGCTGACGGGAGATTATGACAAGGATTTGGCCTGGGTGAATAGAGTCTACCTCATCATCCAGGCATGGATGGCTACCCACGGTCTATGCCTGAATGATGACAAAACTGAGCTCATCATCCTCGGCAATACCCCCAATCTTTAATAAACCCGGCCACAAATACACCACCTTTAACATCGATGGCAACATCATCAGAGTTGCCAAATAAGTTAAAACATTAGGTTTCTACTTAGACGCCACCCTCTCTTTCACCAAACAGGTCAACTGTATGGCCTCCGCCACTGCTTACACCTGTAAGCTAATTAGAACTGCCAAGACATTCCTTTCCACTCCTTTCCACGTACAGTTGCATCACCTTGGCCAGAGCCCTAATTCTATCAAAACTGGACTACTGCAACTCCCTATACCTGGGAACTTACCAGTATATAATTAATACAATTCAGATTCTCCAAAACAATGCTCTTAGACCAGCGCTGGGTATAGCAATAAAAGAACATATTTCAGAGACAGTGAGAATCAATAATGGCTCACCACCAACGATAAAATCTTGCTAAAAACGGCCTCACTTACGCACAAGTGCCTAAATAACACTGCCCCAGGCTATTTTATAGAAATATTTAATAGACAATCATCCAACCGGCCAACAAGAACTGCCAACTCTAATTTCCTGATGGTACCTAGTTTTAAACTCACCAAAGCGGGAGGGCGGCACTTCCCAGTTAAAGCCGCTCAGCTATGGAACTCCCTACCCCCTGCCCTGAGAGCAGACCAAACATACCCACATTTCAAACACAACATCATCAACTGGAATAAAGAAAATGACAGCTAAAACACAGGGCGCCCCCGCCGGTTCTACCCTAGTATCCTGCATTGTGTATAATGTCGCTTTTCGCAATACACTGCCTGATAGTTTGCCCCTATCTCCTCCTGTATATATTTTCTAAAGGTCTTTCGCAAAATTCTGCTAGTTATGTCGGCCATATTGCAGCCTGTATATAATATCTAAATGTTCTTGACCTCTTCACTGTACTGAACTTGTTGACTTTATCCTTGTTGTATATACTTACAGCCCTGTAACCTAATCTGAAAATATTCTTGTTTCTTTCTGCGCCCTGATACCTTCGGGTCTGGCGCGCATTATAAATAATAATAAAACAAACAAACAAACCGTTTGTCAAGGGGTCCCCGTCAATCATACAGAATTTCTGGAGTGGAATAAAATGTTAAATGAATGCAGCCAATCTTCAAGCATAGTCGGTGCTCCGGTATTTTATGTTTGTGCAAAGGTCTACACGACTGTGAACCCTACAAGTTGGGATTTTTGTTCCCACCAGCATCAGGAGCTCTGTTTTTTGCATTTATTGTAAATTTCATACAGAACATTCACTATCAAGGAGGCCCTTGTCATTAAGCGAAGCACCAGGCATACAGCAGAACACCACTATTGCTAGGATAGTAATGTGGTTGCAATCAATGCTTATAGCTTGCAGCAAAAGAGCACCGTCGCATGCTCGCATATCATGACCGCAGGAACACAACGTGTCCATTTTCCAGTGAGAAATGCAGCTTCTTGGGAAGAAGGTGGTAAGAAAATGTGTCTTTCTATCAAAAGTGTTTGTGTGTCTCATGAGATAGCGGCATAATGTAGAGTGATTTAAAAGTGCAGAGTATTGAATGATATTAAAATGGGTCTCCAAACCCACATCAACAAACAAAATGACGAGTCTGAGTACTTTATTGTTATCGATTATTAGTGATGCAGCATTCATTGAGTGATCATAACTTTTTTCAATTTATTAGACGCCCACTCTAGCCTTAGTCAATCCCACAAGAGTGAGGGCAAAATATGCTCTTTTGATATTCACCAAATAGACGCAGTTACATTTTGATGCCAACTTGGGTGTTGGAGCAAGATATAAGTTATTAACCTTTGTCCAAGTGTGAGAAAATCAAAGCAAAGGCTACACATACTTTATGAAAGTGAAAAAACACTGTTCAACAACTGCACTAAAGTGAGGGGTCGGGGACAGTTGAAGGCCAATCAGAAAGCTTATATTCTTGGCTACAAGTACTGAGGTTGGGCACCACCTATTAACTCAGGCCAGAGACTGTGGGACCAGAGATAAGTTGAACACCATCACCTCTGATGAGAAGGTCAATATTTTTCAACATGAATGGGAAAGGACCGACGTTCAGATTTAATGGGAGTGGATATAAGGATGACCTTTTGCAGACACTAAACTAAGTGTTAGGATTTTATTGGTGGGTCCATCTTTCAATTGATTTGTTTGCCTAATGTGAAGCAATTAGCCACCCTATCCCATGGCTTTTACTGCAAGCCAGGCGTCCACGCTAATCTTGCCAAAAACCATGGTTGTCAAAGACAGCATAGGGATATTTAAGAACCTGCATAGAAAGGTGGCTTTTATCAGCATTCTACAAAATACTGTGTTGTGCATCTTTTGAGTGTGGTCCCTCGACCACACCCTGACATAAAGCCACATGAATGCAGGCAGAATGTATTTGTTTTGAGGGCTTGGGTGTATGACCCTACAATTTTAAGTTACTTTACATGGATTGCCAGGCTCTTAAGATAGCCAGCCTGTCTTGTATGATCTCTCCTTCCTTATGTGCCCTCCTTCCTTTGTTACTACCTTTAAGTTCCTATACTGCTCAGAAGTGTGTATTCCACCTTAGGATGCCCAACCTGTCTATCTTGCAGTAGAGTGCCCACAACAGTCTTATAGTACCAGTCTGACACACAGGTGCCAGTTAACTTAAAATGTACAAGTATTTCTACTATAAGTGACAATCCTACTATGTTTTCCCAAATTGCAGATTCTGGGCCTTGACCAGGAGGTTGGCAGTATCCCAGCGATAATACCGCCGGGATACCACCAACGCGAATAGCGTTACCGGTACTTATTCCCCATTGCATCCACTGGACCCAATGGGGGTTTCATGATGCTAAAACTGCCCAACTTGTGATTTGGCAAACCCTTAAATGTGGCGGTAATAGCGTTACTGCCGCATTTAAGGGCTAATGCCCAACTCGTGATGAGGCTCTCTGTCTTAAAATTGCATGTTTATCTTAAGGCGCATGTTCTTTCTTAAAGTAGCCAGCTTCTGTGAAATGCTCACCAAGACTTTAGTGTCCAGCCTACTGGCACATACACAACTGGAAAAGGCATGCCCCATATTCACCCAAGCAACACATCCCTGTTCTACTGCAGGCCTCTATCGGTGAATGTCACGTTCACTTCAGCTTACATGCTGGGGTGCGTATGATTGTTTTCACCGATTATGTGCCTGATTCAAAGAAGCGTTTTATAATGGCACAATCCCATAGTAAAACGCTCTGTGAATCAGGCCCCATATGTTCTTTACTGCAGCACCCCACAGCAGCCTCTAAGACTGACACGAATTCCTTGTTATATTATTGAAACTGTCTGGTATTGTTAGTCAGGCATTTTAAATTTGCATCACTCTCTAAACATGCCAAGTACATTAAATTACAAAGTCAAATCCCAAAGGGGCAAAAGAGCTCTGTGATTGTAGAACACCACCGAGGGACATCTGCCTTTGGATCATGTGCAAGGTCTCAAAGACGCCAAAACATTGACGTGAGGCTTTTAGGGCCTGTTTCTTTTAGCGTTTGTCAGTGTGATTCAGCCACTGAAAAATGCTTTTGTAAATCAACCCCTTAGGGCAATTATAACAAACACCCATATTGGGCTCCCATAAAAGTCACTGTAGAGGAGGAAGGAAGGAAGGGTAAACCCGTAATTATTTGGGGTCTCTGTTTAGTGGACGGAGTGTGCGTGCTTGTTTTTTTTGGCAGGCATTCTTCCTGCTCTTTTGTGTGTCCAGCGCGAGGGTGGATTATGGTACGCTCAACCAGCAGGGGGAGTGGGCGTATGTGTGAGGTGACTTCACCTCACGTCGGGCTGGTGCTTCCCTGCCGGCAAGTGCAGGTGGAAGGTCTCCGGGGGACATAAAACCACGAGGGAATCCTCAGGTGAGAGGAGAGACAGGAGAGGGAGAAGAGAGGGAACACGGAGGGCGGTGCCGCCGTCTCTGTGAAGGTACGTCCCTAGAGGCCGTTCGGTTGCCCTGGCAGGTCTTTGTTCTCCCCTTCCCAGGGTGGAAACTGTGAGCGCCGTGGGAGAAATTAAGCAGGTGCTGGTAGGTATCACGTGCCGGTGCCTCTTTATGAGGGATGTAGTCTAGCTGCTTTCTTCCCTTGCTGTGTTTTGAAGTGTCCGGTGACAAATAAAGAGGATACTATGGGGCTGAAATGAGTAAGTTTAATGTATATATGAAGTACATTATAACATATAAGGAGGAAGGAGACAATGAGTCCATCGGCCAGGGCCAGCAGCTGTTGTGGTTCAATCTGCATTCCACATTCCTTTTCCTCGCTTCTTGCTCCCGCCACGCTCTCCCTCTCTCGCTCTCGCTCAGCTGGCTGATGCGTGCTGCATGAACGTTCTGCAGGGCTAAGAATCTGCAGGCAGCTATAAACTTCTATGGAACAAGGATATTACATGTTTACGGCCTCAAGGTAGGAGTGGGAAAGTGTGAGCGGGAGGAACGGTACATAATACGGCGTGTGTTGCTGTACTTCCCTTCATCTTGTCTTTACTGACATTCTTGTACTGATTTGAACAACGCCAGTCAGCGTGGAACGTAGAGTGGCCTGTCTTGCAGTCGGGTTCTCATGACATGTGGCTGAGGGATTTCCCCTCAGCCCCACTTAGGGTGGCCCCTCAGGGGTACTGGGTTTAGTAGAAAGACAAAGGGGATTCATAGAAGGGAAAAGAGGGACAGTGGGTGGTTACGTACCCCTTCTGTGTTTTATCCACTGTTTGTCATCAGAGGCCAGTGTTGGCCCAGGGTTTTTTTTGTTGGGTTCCTCCCCAGGTTTTTTTTCTCCCTCTTTCCCCCTGTTCAGGGGAAAGCGTGGTTGCGCCTGAGGCCGGAGAAACAGAATAGGAGATAACATATGCGGCCAGATTGGCCCATTCATTCTGCCGCACTCTAGCCAATTTGTGCACAGCCTCTCTTTGAGGTGGAGCCTTGCCGAGTTGAAATAGTGAAGTGGTAGGAGGGGGACAGGTGGTGAGGGAGAAGAATGGTTGGCCAGATACAATTCTGGTGTCATGATGTAACATAGCCCTGTGCTCTTAATGGTGTTAAAGCAGTCAGGGTGTTAGTGATCTATCTGTCTCTGACACTATAAAATAGACTGTTTCCATGGGGTCATGGTAGGCTCCTTTTTGGACAGTGTACACACCCCTCTGTTCAAGCAGTAGTGGTGGGGGCATTTTTCCCTGTTCAATCCAATTGGGTATATGTAGGTCTGTGCCCTATGTGTTGTGTGTCTTGTGGTGATCTGCAGCTAGCAGGAGCTTAGAAATACTGGTGTGGACTCAGGTTAATACAAGAGAAAAAAGGAGTCCAGTATTCTTACAGTACTGAATTGATGCTATTTAATTATGTATTATCAGATGTCCATGAACTTGCGCCTCACATCCATCCACCCAGAGTACTGAATTGATGCTATTTATTTGTTTATTATTAGATGTCAATGAACTTGCGCCTCACATCCATCCTCCCAGAGTACTGAATTGATGCTATTTAATTGTTTATTATCAGATGTCAATGAACTCATGCTTCCTAGCTATTTATTTATATAGGAAATATACCCATTCAAACGCCCCTCTGCCCATGTTAGGAAATTGGTGCTATATGGTTATTTATTGCCAGATGTCAAAGAACTCATGCTACCTAGCCACTTATTTATTTATGTATGAAATGTTCCATTTTAAACACTTGTGTAAAGGTTCGTTATAAATACCATATCATATCATTCCAACACTCCTCGGCCCATATTACTGAATTGATGCTATTTAATTATTTATTATGATGCCACTTAATCATTTATTTATTTCATGCATGATATTGAGAGCGCCCCACTCTAAGGGCACAGAGGTGTAAAGATATTAATGTTGTATGGATAACCTGTTTTTATCAATGCAGTTATATAAAAACAAAGCTGTCCAAGCATTGCAAAATTAACTAAGGCTGTGTCTGTTTATTTAACCAGGTTCTCCAGTGCAACGGTTAGTCACCCGTGCTGACCGACCATTGGCTAGGGCCCAATCCCCCTCAGTGCACCCTGCATATACTGAGGTCTGCATAGGACATTACAAGATGGTTCACAATTTACCCCCTGGGTTTTCGTTTGCACATGTTGGCAGTAAGGTGTAAGTATCCCTGGCGAAGGAAGGAAGGAAGGAAGGAAGGAAGGAAGGAAGGAAGGAAGGAAGGAAGGAAGGAAGGAAGGAAGGAAGGAAGGAAGGAAGGAAGGAAGGAAGGAAGGAAGGAAGGAAGGAAGGAAGGAAGGAAGGAAGGAAGGAAGGAAGGAAGGAAGGAAGGAAGGAAGGAATTTGTGATGTTAGAAATATCAACAATTCGAAGCAGCCCGACATGTGTCTGGCTAGTTGCAGGAAAGAGTAGGAAATGATACAGTGACTTAAACATATGAACACTTGCTGGACACGACTTTAAACACAACCTCAACAATGAAGTTCTGAAAAGCATTTCTTTGTTTCTTTTGAAAAATAAGTAAAATAAACCTCAATTACCTGTAACCCTCGTGAGGTACCTCAGGGTCCTCTCAAATTTCGTGGTCCGCAAGAGACTGTATCTGAAGCCCTCTTGGGATACGGGAGGCTCCACCTGAGGCTCCATCACCCCTTAACAACGGTAAATATGACCCATCTCTGAGACTGCAACACTGTAGGCCATATTTTGGACAGGACTCCCAAAAGAGATTGTAACAAATATCACGAATAACGTCCATGAGACCCGATTTGAGGGTACTACATCCAACCTCAAGACGAACCTAAGGCTCCACCTGAGGCCACAACTCCCAACCCTCAGGAAGTAGGTGAAAATCCACTTGAGGCCACAATGCCCCGAGCCTCAAGATGCTCGTGAGCCTCTATCTGAGACCACAAAACCCAACTGCGAAGATGCACATGAGACACCTTATGAGGCTACAAAACCCCAAACCTCAGGATGAATGTGAGACTCCATCTGAGGTCTGAGCATACATAGCCTTCAAGATGCATGTGAGACTCCATCTGAGGTCTGAGCATACATAGCCTTCAAGATGCATGTGAGACTCCATCTGAGGTCTGAACATACATAGCCTTCAAGATGCATGTGAGACTCCATCTGAGGTCTGAACATACATAGCCTTCAAGATGCATGTGAGACTCTTCGTAAAGGCAAAATACCCCCTTGGATATCACCTCGCTCCACGGTCAAAGGTAGACCATAAATATTTGTACACAAAAGAGAATGTTCAAATAATTAATTTCCACAAAATAGCTCAT
Source organism: Ambystoma mexicanum (assembly GCF_040938575.1). NCBI lineage: Eukaryota > Metazoa > Chordata > Amphibia > Caudata > Ambystomatidae > Ambystoma > Ambystoma mexicanum. Next base: position 1,075,428,182 of record NC_090932.1, read on the forward strand.
ATAGATATTGATATTGATAAGGTGGTGTAAACCCTCCTATAACCTCATGGTTATAGGAGGGTTTACACCACCTTATCAATATCAATATAGATCAGTTATTTTGTGGAAATTAATTATTTGCACCTTCTATTTTGTGTACAAATAAACTCCACCTGAAGCCATAAAACACAACAGTCAAGATGTACTTGACACTGCTTTTGAAATCACACCATCCACTCCCCAACGTGTACATTTTATTTATTGTATTTATCGAATACATTGAATATAAAGTGCACTATACAGCAAAAAGTGTTTCCAGGAGTTAACTCTCATGATGTACATGAGGTTGCATTCCAGGACAAAAGAAGGCACTAGAGACAACACAACTTTAGTGTTGTTTGTGGCTGGGGCCCTGTTTGCTAAGAATTGTACATGTCATGAGCAGTTGGTGCAGCCAGGGCATCGAGCAACCTTGTGTACTGTGTGCAAAGCACATACACCCAATATCAATTCAATTTGATTACATTCGGATTTCACCATTAACAATTGATAAAACACACATTAAAAATAAAATACAGAAGCAGTCCCAGATACCACCCAACACTAATTGATAAAACCATGTTTTAACAGTAACCCCGACCATATGTAGATACATTTTAAAATCGACATGAAATCAGTACAAAACTGAACATTTCATACATCTTGCTCAGCAAATTAATGCAACCCTAACATATTCTCACAAGTTATAAATAAAGTCTGCATTATTAAAATGTATTTTCTACTGCATCGCATCCCCACAGCGCCTGATATTATTCCGGATGAAATGTGGTTTCAACAGTTTCTTACGCAGGTCCATAAAGCAGGTACAAATCTATAGAAAATGGCCCTGATTCTATGGGGCAGCCATATAATAGGTGCAGGCATTGGTTGTTTATCCCCTCCCCCAATTAGTACAAGCGTTTAAGGGGAGCACATTTGAGCGGGTCAAACTATTTTTCAACAATCAGGGGACACAATGTTACGCACTTCACCTCCTATCGCTCTATCCACCCTAGGAGCGACATACAGCCTCAGCGATCCCAGGCTGCGTGCCATGCTCCTATGTACCTCCTGATCAACACATAGAGCTCTTTGCTTTAAAAGAGATCTTAAGTGTGCGTAATTCGTTTGCTTCAATATATTCACATCACCAAATCCCCACTTCTTGAATAATTTACAGCCCTCATTATATCAAGTGTAACCAATGCGTGTGGGAGAATTTACAATTTCCAATAAAGCATTTTGAATATTTGGTTTCTGAATCTCTCGCATTTGAGTCTTCCTAAAAAAAGGACCCAAATCTGATACTTGCCTGTGTTTCAAATTTTGGAACCCCCAATTCCAGGTGTAAAGCACTGTTTGGGGTGATTAGTGGGAGTCCTGTTAACTTTTCAAAGGTTTTATTCTGTATAACAGCAAGTTTAGAGCATTTTGTGTACCCCCAAATCTCGCTGTCACGTAACAGCACTGGCCCCACCTTAATTCTGTAAACATTTAAACATGTATTTAAAATGCGACCTACAAACTTATAATACAATCTTAATAGGCCCCACATCCATATATGGGCTTTCTCAGCTACCATATCTAAGTGTTTTGTCCATTTCCCATTTTTTGCAAACAATTAACCTAAATAATAGGAAGTATCCACAACCTCGATTTTCGCAACATTTAAAAATCATGAATAATTGTTTTTACAAACTCCCGAAAATCATGATTTTTGTTTCATTCATATTTTGCTTTAAATTATAGCTTCTGAAATAATGATCTGCATAATTAAAGCTTTGCTGCAGTGCACTGGGGGTGAACTCAATTAAGGCCATATCATCCGCATACAGTAAGGATCCTACAGACCTTTTACTGAGGGGCATACTTTAAACACACTAGTTATGGGGTTAGAATCTGCTAAATATATTATAAAGAAAAGAGGAGCTACAGAACATCCTTGTTAAGCCCCTCTGTTTGTAATTAACTCAACTGATAAACTCCTTTCTTTGCACACCTAACTACTGCTTAAGTGTTCATGTAACATCTTGTTATTAGTTGTAGTAATCCCAAAGGGACCTATGAGGCCTTCATCTTCCACCACATCGCCTCCCTATCGACAGAATTGAACGCTTTCTCGAGGTTCAGAAAGGCTACACACAACCGACCCCCTCGGACAGAGCAGTATTTTTCAATTAGAGTATTTAGAATTGAACAATGTCCAATAGTTGAAGCCCCTTCCCGAACCCTACTTGTGAGGCTTGCAAAATATTGCTTGAGCAGGAGAGCCTTGATGCAGGCAAGTATTTCTTCCCTGGAGAAAACAATGTCACTAATTCTACAATCTAACTCTGTAGCCTTTTCTGCCCTGTCAGGGTCATAAAGGATTTTTAGGAAATGGCGTTCCCATCTATCTGGGGAAATTACACCCTTGTCTTGTTCGTTAGGCGGTTTAAATCCCCTTGCTACCAATCTCCAAAAAATCTTGCAATCGTTTAATGACAAAGCCTTCTCCATCTGCTCCCATTGCTTCATAACAAACTCTCCCCGTTTCCGATGCAACATTTAAAGTGCATGTAGCTATGCAGCGTTCAGTCCACCCTGCTTGGCTGCTTTACATATCTCCCTTTTCATTCGTCTAGACTCTTGATCATACCATTGTACAGTCTTAACCCTTTTCATAGGTATCTTGGGGTGACTATTACCTACATTCACACATTCCCAGAGGATTACTTTAGCTAGCTTTAATAACAATGTATTGCATCAACGCTGTTTTGTTGAGCACATTTCAAATCATCAACAATATCACCAATATTTGCTAATGAGATAATATTGCCCAATTGTTCCTGTCCCAACCATTGCAGTGTTATATGAGAAACAGTTTGTAAATCAGCATCCAGCTGAAGAACTGCGTGGTGGTATTTGATCTCCAAAATAAATTGAAAATGATTACTGTCAGTGCGCTTATGTACCATTGAGAACATATAACAGTCCACCAAGCAATAATCAATTATTGGAGTGCTCATGCCCCGTTGGACATGTCACTTGAACATCATAATTCCACAAGACAGAACTCAGTCATTGGCTGGTTCAATGCCACACCTCTCGCATCATACTTATTATTTAGTGGATTCCTCACTGGGATTCCACAATGTTCCTCAAACAAAAGTCTTTCTTTCCCAATACTATTCGTCGAGCACAGTTTCGCATTGAAGTCCCCCATCAGTATAATATTGGTATATGCAGTTTGCTCCAGGAGCTCCTCCAATCCCTTCTTCCAAGCATCACAGCCCTTAATGTGCTTTTTGTGGGGCCGGTAAACATTTACCACTAGCATATAACTGATTTTAGGACTACTGCAACTACGTGCTCTATTCCACCCTCGACTCTTTCAATCACAAATGGGAGAGACTTCCTGACGAAGGTTACAATACTACCACACAAACAACCCTTCCCTGTTTATTTAGCACTTGCAGCAAAACGTACAAAATCCTTTATAGAATATACCTTCTCCTCCTAGGTCTCTACAATATCATAGCCTTCAAATAATTGACCCACTCTGCATCAATGGCTTTATCTTTAGGTCCCAAAAGATTCAAAGAGATCATCATAAGGGCAATTTACCTACTTCCTACAGCCTTAACTAGAGACATCCAGGGGTAAATGAGCTTATGCACCCATATACTGGGCGTTTTCCACCTTTGTACATTTCTAGAGCATATTTTTTATTATTAAATGAATGCTCTAGCTCTTTGGGTGGTGTATTATAGAACCCATCCTCTCCTCCTGGGGCCCCTGGCTCTTTCTCCATGTAAACGTTGGGGCTGTCATCAAACAATAGCGAGTCATACCAGGTGTTATGGCGGTGGCATATCTTGGCCTTGGTGTTCCGGTAGATCTCTATACCCGGCCAATCTTGGTCTCTGTATTGTATAGCGCATATCTCTATGTATGGGTTATTGAAACCAATTATCAGATTACACCCCTCACAGAACATGCAATCTGAGAGTATACAAATTGAGGAAAAGATCTTAAATGAAATATCACTGGCCCGAAGAATTGAACATAAGGCATTTATGAAATATCTCTTGTAAGAGTTTTTATTGCCATGCATTAATCCTTAAATGTGCATATCAGGTTTAGTTGTCTACATCCTTCCAATGAGCTTTTTGTATTGTCCTTGTAATTCTGTGACGGCTTATGGGGCTCCTGGCCGGCAGCAACCTGATGTTCCAAATTAAGAGCTCTTTGTGAAGAATCTGCCGAGTTATTCACCACTGCACCCACATTGGTGCACATGCTTTTAATGCCATGTGACTGAGGGGCATAAACCTGCTATTTCAGGGTTCTGAGACAAGCTTGGCAGGCGCTCCTTCTCGGATCGCATATTGCATGCATTATACCTTGCAACATCGTGCTGTGGTGGGCAACTCCTTTCTTTGTATTGACTTCGCTAGGGCAGACATTCTCGGCTTTAGATTATTCCTTAATATGCTCTTTGTTTATACCACCCATACTCCTTCTGGGAGTTTTCTCACGGCGAGCAATAACAGCTTCTTTTTTCTCAAACAGACGCCTTTTACTTATGCATTGGCCCATAAAATTATCTGAAGATTGGCTAGATTCCAATGTTGTCACCGATTGCGATCCTGTCGGATGCTGCCGGCAGCCATGTGTATATAACAAACGTGAAGACAATCATCGTAATTGTTGACTGCAAATACTCTCCAGAACAGCTCCTTGGCTGGGACTGCAGCACCCAGAAAACTTCCAGAATGGAGGGGAACTCTGGGTCAATAGGCTTGTTTTCAGTGTCCCTATGGGTTCTTTGGGAACTTCAGAAATATGGATCAGTGGATTTTGAATTACTGCCTTTAATTCTGCAATTGGGGTAAAAGACATCAAGGGTCCCTTTTTTAGGTCCCTTGTTTACTCTCGTTTCAGCCCAGCTAGGCCATTTACTCATTGGTACATTTCCCTGTACCACAATGGGAGGCTAACTATCCTGTTCTTCAACCGCTGTGTCAATTTCTTCTGACATTATCAGAAACTAACTGGTTACTGACGTAGCTAATGAGATCATCTAGTCAGATACTTAATTGCCCAGATGCTGCTCTTCCTAAAATCAATCAGTCGACAACTCCGGGGCATCCAACAGCGATCTATCCAATGGCTCATTGCTCGGTGAAATGCCTGCACCTAAATGATTTACAGTGTTCACCTTCTTCCCAGACAGCGCCTCCAATACCAGAGTGGCAGATGCACTCCCAGGGTCCTCCGTAGCATCTCTCACGTTAGGGCCAATACTTATTATATCATTCACTCTATCCAGGCTGGCAGCACCGCTGGTTACATTGTTGCCAGTACACCCCAAGGTTGCTCTGATTGCTGGTTCCTGCAACATGTCCAGGAGCTGAACATTTGAGAGCATATTTCCCATGGTACAAGTCCCTGATTGTATGAACAGGTCTTTGCTCGACCCCGCACCACCTGGATCTCCTGGGTTTCTGCTATCACTTTGTGCAGCACCACCTGGTTAATTTCCTGTACATGCTGCTGTGGCTCACTAGATTCTGTTTTATTGAGGATTGCTGTAGACCTCTTGAAACAAGCTCTGATACAACGTAAACTGGTTTTCTGCAGCAACCGTCCTATTGTGGGAACTGGGTTGGTTTCTTAATGTAATATTTTATCTAATTTTGACTCTGCTCCTTATCAACCAGCCAGCCAACGGGCCAGTTAGGGGTAGCTGTGTTAAACTATATTTTGCTACATACGTTGCAATTACGCTATTGCACAAAGTTGCAAAGTTATTATTCACAGCCTTGAGCAATTAGAACACCTGAGGCGTTTAAAGCATCAAATGTGAACCTTGCTATGTGGAATGGGCTCCTGTGGGGTTTACTAACGGATTATATTAAAAGGTATATACAAAATCAGAGATTAGGAATGCAGAGAGTCTTATACTGCTGGTAGGGAGTTTGCAGTGGATAAGGGTAATGATGTATTGTTGGCAAGGCAGAAGCCAACCCAAAGAATAGGGATACTGTGAGACTACTGACCAAAGTGAGACCAGTGTGGCCCCCCTTCTCTTAACAGGTGTCTATTGCATAGATAATACCTCACACCAAATCACAGGGAAGGCCTGCTTGCTGAGGACTCAGGGTCAACAAGAGTAACATTAGACAACACCATTGGGGTGAATAAAGGCTTGAAGCTACTACAGCTAGCTCTCCCTTGTGTGCAGCAAATAGCTCTTCCAAATAACTCAGCCCCCTCATTCTGGCCCTCACCACCAAGTACTCCCAGCCACCTCTGAGGGTCAAAGGAAGCCCCCAGACAAAAACGAAACTGCATTTGGCTATGCTGGGCCTAAAAATGCAGAAATACTGTATTGGAAATGTGAAAGCACGATTTTGACTGGCATGCTAAAAGGTCAGCACTTAATTTCCAAACTTCAAAACATGGAAATGCTGTTTTATTCGATTAAACAAAGAGACTGTGGAAAATGCCTGCATTCTGCAGCTTGAAACCAGGAACATGGAAATTAAAACAACACTTTAGAAACATAATTTAAAGATGTATAAAACTGTTTTTAAAGAAACTGCAAGAAGGAAGACTAACACGAAGTGTTCCAGATGTGTGAAGGACACAGAACTAAGATCAGAAGCCTATCTTTTTTAACAATATGAAAATGAAAGGCTCCTTTCACTAAAAGAGAGCAGTATGGAAACAATAAAGACAATTGCAGCTGGATTGAAAGGAACTGTTTCCCAGTGAATCTCAATTGCCAGAATATCAGGATGTAAAGATGAACTTGGCATGGTGGAGCAGAACAATGCATATGATATGAGGTCTAATATCTATGCAGGCTTCGTGGCTAAAGAAAGAAATTGCATAATGTAAAGTTCAGAATTCTGATAATTAAAGCTGACTGTAACCATGATACTCAAAGCCATTTTACCCATCATATGCCAGGATGAGCCCTGCTGATCTCACCTGAAAGACAATCTTTTTAAAGCTGCAAGGACTGAAAGGGGCCTGCATTCATGCATGACTAATGAGTTTTATGAGAGAGAGTTAATAGCAGTATCAAAATGCGAGGAAGCCCTTAATGAGTTGAACTCTGAATAATTCCCCAGAATTCAATTAAATAATGGCCCATCACTGAACTCATTGAGAAATAGCCTGCAATAAAGGCGGCCACATGATTAATAAGGGGGAGTTATGCCCATCTGGCTAGAGAGAGAACTTCACTTCTGCAGGGCTCTGACTTTGCAAGAATGTGATGGATTGTCACCAGCCTGAGTCAACAAAAAGACCAATCAGAAGAAAAGGGGCTAGGCCTGGGCTAAGGGATGGAGAATCATAGTCCAGTCCCAAATAAGAGCCAATAAGCTGGCGCATCCAAATTTTAATAATTGGGGTTGTGATTATGGCTTTGGAAGGAGTCGCACAACGGAAGTCAGGGAGAGGACTACCTGATTTCATCTGAGTTGGAACTGCTGACCAATATTGCTGGCGGATGCATGGGAAGGACTAAAAAGAGGCTGGAATCTATGACCAAGCAGAGGCAAAATAGAGGGATTGAGCCTGGACAATATCCAGGACTGATATTGGATTGCAATGGTCCTTGTCCTGTACCTGAATGATGACCTGAGCATTGGTGTCCTTTTTCCTGAGCGCAGACCCAGACATATTTATGCAAGTAAACTTGTCCAACAAAACCAAGTCTGGTGGGGATCTGTTTGATTCAATAGTTTTCCCATTATTGATTGGGTGGTCACACAAAGTAGACCCTTAGCATTTTTACTAAACAGTACTTGAATTAATTCCCACATAGCCAAATGACATGGGGTGATTTTGTTGAAATTACAACTCAAAAACATTCGTTACAGTGTGAATAAAAATATAGCCTGCAAAGTAATTGGGTACTCCTATTTCTGTGAAATTCCCAACTGTTCATCATTCATCAGACCCTGCCTTAAGGCACAGTGGTGCTGAATGTAAATTGAATATCAGGGTTTCTGTTCTGGGGCAGAAAAGTATCTTGAAAAATGAAATAAAGGGAAGTCACTGAGAGTGTGAAAGTGACTCCTGATAGTAGAGAGATTGTGCATTGCGTTCTGATGAAGGAAGGCGGTTTCCAGATAGATCTAAAAAGTGTTTTGTTCTTAAAAAATCTGCTGTGCTCCAACACTGCTCGCATTGCCTAGTGCGCAGGGAGATAACAATCATGCAGAGCTCTGAACGTGTGAAATTGTTTCTGCAAATAAAATAGGCAAGTGGTGAATATCATTGAAAGTAAACTGCATATCAAGTAGAGTGTCAAGCTTATGATCTTGTCATGTTTCAAGGTGCTATATGCTACTAAAAGTGAACCTCCATCAAAGCTTTGGCTGTACATGTTGTGGTGCTAAAGAGTTTGTAATCTGTGTTATCCCGACCCAATCAGCGTTTTCAATTTGTGTAAAAGAGATTATTCGGAAAGAAAAGCATTTGAGCCATGGAGTGGCGTCGCGTGATCTGTGATTGATCAAATATTAATTGTCCTATTCTTTAATATATATATATATATTTCTGAGGCTTGTGGAATCTGCTTAGATCACATGCTGTGCATAGGCCGCCATCTAGTGGAAGCTGAGGAGTATTACAGTTTGTTATTCGAAACTCGAAAATGGGCGTCGACACAGGGCGTGCCAGTAATACTATCTCTAGTGTGAAGTCCACTGTACCCATGATCCCTCATGCGTCTAGGACCCTCAGATTGTTTTTTTCCGCCATACTGGTCAGAAGCATCCCGAGGAGTTCCCTGGCTTTAGCCAGAATTTTGCAAAATAACATATTTCCCCGTTTCTTCCATCCCCACGTCGAGTCACCGAAGTTCGAAGCTCGACGTCGGCCCGGAGAAGAAAACAACCGTTGAGGGCTGCACGATGGACTTTGGGCCTCGGAAGGCCTCTGGCCTCGGCCCGGCCTTGGAAGGCCTCTGGCCTCGGCCCTGCAAGTAGGGAGAGTGGGGGGTGGTACATACTCTACACTCATATATATATGTTTATATATTCCTACACACACTAGCCCGCTGCCACAGGGTGCGTATGGAGGGTACCCCTTTCCAATTTTGCCCCAAGTGCAACCACAAGCCACCTGTAACCTCTGCTTGCCGAGGGACCACCATGAGGCAAACTGCAGAGCGTGTAGCCGGTTTAAGGCTAAGACTCTAAAGAACTGTTCGACCACCACGCCAGGCAACGAGAGGCCATGGAAGCGGAGGGCGCCTTCAGTGATGGCAGCGACGCCGTACTATCAGACGGCGAGGGCAACATGGTGTCGAAAGACAGCCAAGCACAAGTCCCCGACCTCAGAAGGTTGTCCGGCAGTGCAGCTATGGGGAACACACCCGGCGACACGAGCACTACTCACACCACTTCCACTAAACACTCAAAGGCCAACCGAGACTCGACGTGCGTGTCGAGTTCTCGGAAAGAGGCACACAGAGAACGGTCCACCGAATTGGTGTCCTCTGGACGTTCTCGGTCAAGATCGCCGCATGACACCAGGCAACCATCCACTGTTGCCAAGAGTGCCTCGCTCACTAAAGTAATGGAGGTACGATCGTCGGAAGACGAAGCCGACCACCATCCCCAGGCCGCACTCCAGGAGTCGGCGTCAGCAGACCGCGCGACGGCTGCTCCTGTGTCCCGACGTCCTCACTCTAAGGAAAGGGACGCTACCCCTGAATCTCGACCCCAGACGTCGAAAAGCTCTGAGAAGGTGAAAAGACCAGGGAAGCACTCTTCCACTCACGGGGAGGGGGAAAAACAGCAGAAGAAACATTCTCAGCCTTCATCTGCACCACACATACATAAAGACAGTTCACAGTCTTCTGTTAAACTAACCAAGACCACTGCAGAAGCCCATAGGTCCACTCAGGATATAGCAGGGAAACCCTCCCAGGAAAGGGTAATCCCCAGCTCTAAAGAATGGTCATGTGAGGATATAGACAGAGTTATGTCTAGATTGTCATCCTTAGCAGACTTCAATACGAAGGATCTCGATCACTTCATCTCCTATACCCCTGATGGGGCTACTCCCTCAGGGTCTAGGGACCCACAACCCCCTGGTAAGAAACCTCGAGTTGAGGCACCAACGCAAAGTCGGTCTTCTAACCCTTTCTACATACAGCCATATTCTCAGTATAATGAGGATCCACTACTAAATGAGGATCCAGAATTGGCAACGTTGGACGACCAAATGGGGGTGGACTACTATGGGGATGACGAGGACCAAGAGGAGAACGAAGATGACCCAGAAGTCTACAGAGTAGACTCCCCAGTAGGCAAGGAACCTCTGGTTACCGACTCTCCAGTCGACAACCAACCTCTCCTAAATGAGGTTTTGTCTAGAGCGGCAGAACACTTTCGCATAGATACTCAGGGAGCACAGGAGGAGAGGGACTTTGCCGAGGCACTAGTGGGAGAAAAAAGACCCATTGCCCACACCATCCCTATTCTCAAATCTATACAAAGGAGAATTGATCCTTCCCTTCTCAATCCGAACCTCACCAGGGCAGTGAACCCCAGGATTGAAAAGTTGTTCAGGGAAGCCCAGTCAGACCCGCTGTACATAAGGGGGCAACTGAAACCTGACTCCCTGGTAGTGACTAATACCCGAAAGAGGGCGGGAACGCCCCTATCATCGTCTGAGGCTCCCCGCGACAAGGAGAGCAAAAAGATCTACGGGTTGGGAAGGAAGGTAGCCTCCACTTCCACCTACCAGGCAAGGATTGCCAACTCCACCACTCTGCTGGCTAGTTACAACTGCCACCAGTGGGAGCAAGTTGCAGCACTCATCGACTCCACACTGGAACCTTTAAAAAGCCAGTTGGCACAGGTTGCGTCGGTGGGGAGAGCTGGGTCCGTTTGCATCCTTAAGGCAACCTTTGATGCCGCGGATAACGCCGGCAGGCTGATAGCAGAGAGCTCTGTTATTAAGAGGTATGCTTGGTTAAGACAGTCAGGGTTTAAACCCGAGACACAAGCATCCTTAATAGACAAGCTGGTGGAGCCTGATCTACTGTTTGGCAAGGCGGTAGAGGACGCATTAAAAAATGCCAAAGATGAGTATGAGACTCTTAAATCCCTGGGACAGTTGACCAACAAGCCCCCTAATCAAAGAGAGAATGGCTATTTTCGTCGCCCACGCAGCCAAAATTCACAAAGAGGCTTCAACTATTCTCAGGGGCAGAGTACACCATGGGGTAACAACCAGCAGTCTACCCAGAGTTACAACAGGGGAAACAAGAGGGGTCGTGGTAAGGGTAGAGGCAGCCCCAGCAGAGGCGGCACGCCTCCCGCAAAACAGTGATGCCGAGATCAGGGTCCCTTCCCACGCATCTCCAGTAGGGGGACGCATTACCAACTTCACCCAAGCTTGGGAAGGGATCACATCAGACAGATGGGTGCTGTCCACAGTATCCGCAGGATACTGCATAGAACTGCTCGAGCGTCCCCGAAACCACCCTCCACGACAAAAGGTACATTCCTTAGACCACTAGAAGATCCTCCTCGAGGAGATCGTCAATCTTCTAGCAAAGGATGCCATAGAACTCATCCCGGGACACCAGGTAAACAAGGGTGTTTATTCAACTTACTTCCTTGTGCCAAAAAAAGATTTGACAATGCACCCAGTATTGGATTTACGCCCTGCAAACAAGTATGTCAAGCCCCAAAAATGTTGCATGACTACTGTCCAAGAGGTAATCCCCTCCTACAAAAGGGGGATTACATGGCAACATTGGACATGAAAGATGCCTATTTTCATATTTATATGTTCCCAGCGCACAGAAGGTTCTTACGCTTCAAGGTGGACAGTTAGCAATACCAGTTCAAGGTGCTGCCCTTCGGTATAGCCTTGGTTCCAAGGGTATTCACCAAAGTACTGGCGGCGGCACACATGCGCAGGGAGGCAATCCCAGTGTACCCATACCTGGACGACTGGCTCATCACGGGGGAGACCCCAGTAATTTGCAGATCAAACATTCAGAGAACTATCGACCTCCTCTTCGAATTTGCTTTCTCCATAAATGAGAAAAAATCAAGTCTGGTGCCAAGCACCTGCAAACAGTTCCTAGGAGCTGTCCTAAACACGCAAGAGGGGTTGGCCTTTCCATCAAAGGAAAGAATTCGGAATCTACTGCTGCAAATTCCTCTATATCAGGCCGGTCAGCAGATAACAGTGCGCAAAGTGATGCGTTTGCTAGGCATGATGGCGTCATGTATTTACCTGGTCCCCCACGCACGCCTGTGCATGCGTCCCATGCAAGAATGGTTGGCGAAACAGTGGTCTCAGGCAAGTGGTCAGTGGGACGATCTAGTGGTCGTTTCGCCAACACTTGTACAAAGTCTTCACTGGTGGACAAGAGAGAACCTGTCAAAGGGGAAACCCTTTTACGATCCAGAGGTACAGGCTTTAGTCACAACAGATGCATCCCTGTCAGGGTGTGGAGCACACCTTCTTCACCACACGCCTCAGGGTCTCTGGTCTCACACAGTGGCCAAGAATCATATCAATCTGCTAGAGCTTCTGGCAGTATTCAGAACGCTTCGAGCATTCAAGCCCCACCTGTTGAACCTGTCAGTGCAGATCTTGACAGACAGCACAACAGCAGTGTTTTACCTAAACAAGCAGGGAGGGACTTGATCGCCAAATCTGTCCAAGCTTGCCCAGAAAATTTGGATATGGGCACTCAAACAGAACATCTACCTGTCATCTCAACATGTTCCAGGGTATCTCAATTCACTAGCGGACGCTTTGAGCAGAGATCCCCTCCCAGGAGAACACGAATGGTGTCTACACAGAGAAGTCGTAGAAGACATCTTCTCACAGTGGGGTTTCCCCACTACAGACCTATTCGCCACAAGCGAAAACAGACAATGCTCAGGATTCGCATCCAGGTTCCTGCAGCCAGACTCCAAGGGGAACGGCCTGTGGATGAACTGGTAGGGATGTTTGCGTACGCTTTTCCACCAACCCCTCTCATCAGGAAGGTGGCCAACAAGATGCACAGGGAATCGATGACGCTCATCCTAGTTGCTCCCATGTGGGCGAGGTAACCGTGGTTCCCAGACTCACGCAGACTAGCGGTGTGCGAAACCCATCAAACTCCTGTGCTGGTACAACCTACTGTCCCAGCACCAAGGTCAAACAGTGCATCCTCAACCCAACTCAATAAACCTGGCAGCATGGCTCCTGGGGTCATAGAGTTGGACATCTTAATTTACCTCAGAGATGTATGGACATCCTAAAAGAATCTAGGAAGCCAAACACGAGCCACTGCTACTTTGACAAATGGAAAACATTTGTTATCTGGTGCCAGAATAAACAAATCAACCCTGTTGATTGCACTCCTTCCACTATTGCCACTTACATGCTCCACTTGCTGGATGCGGGGTTGGTATTTAACTCACTGAAAGTACACCTGGCGGCTCTGTCAGCATACACCACCTCCCATAACAAGGTGTCGTGGTGGAAAGTACCAGTGGTTAAAGCCTTCATGGAAGGGGTAAAGAGACTCCACCCTCCAATTTCAAACCCACCACCAGGATGGGACCTTAATGCGGTGCTTGCTAAACTCATGGGCCCCCCCTTCGAGCCCATGCATAAAAGCAGTCTCAAACACCAGACCTATAAAACTGCATTCTTAGTAGCCATTACATCGATAAGAAGGGTCAGTGAAATTCAGGCTTTGTCAGTGCAGGATCCTTTCTTTACTGTCCATAAAGATAAACTGGTTTTACGAACACACCCTAGGTTTTCACCTAAGTTTATTTCTAAATTCCACATTAACCAGTCCATTGAGCTTCCGGCTTTCTTCCAAGAACCCAAGAGCTCTGTTGAGGTGAAACTACACACCCTAGATGTGCATAGGGTGGTCCTATACTATGTAGACATGACCAGACCGCTAAAGAAAACAGACCAACTGTCTCCGTAGCTACAGGCAGAGAGGGAGATCGCGTCTCTAAAGGTGCCATCTCTAAGTGGATTATAAATTGTATCCAGCTGTGTTACTCCCTTTCAGGAAAAACTCTGCCTTTCACGACAAGAGCCCACTCTACAAGAGGCATTGGGGCCACTCTGGCTTTCATTGCAAATGTACCCCTTGACACCATTTGCAAAGCAGCTACTTGGAGCTCTATTCACACTTTTACTCAGCACTACTGCATTGACACTCATTCCAAGACAGATACTCAAGTGGGACAAGAGGTTCTAAGACATTTATTTGCTCATGACCTCCCATCCCACCTCCTTCTTCTAACACTGCTTGCTAATCTATGCACAGCATGTGATATAAGCAGATTCCACAAGCCTCAGAAGGGATACATTACTCACTGTAATCGTATTTCTGATGCTTGTATCTGCTTAGATTCACATGCAACCCACCCTTCCTCCGCTCTGAGAGAAGGCGCATGGATGCGTGTAGTCTTATCTATCTATCTATCTATCTATCTGCTTGGATAATCTGTACTCACGCTACTCCTCATGCTACCTCATGTCAGAATAAATACAATCTGAGGGTCCTAGACGCGTGAGGGATCATGGGTACAGTGGACATCACACTAGGGATAGTATTATTGGCACACCCTGTGTCGACGCCCATTTTTGAGTTTAAAAAAACAAACTGTAATACTCCGCAGCTTCCACTAGATGTCAGCCTATGCACAGCATGTGAATCTAAGCAGATACAAGCATCAGAAATATGATTACGGTGAGTAATGTATCCCATATATAATATATTCTTTCTTTACTCTGTGCTGGTTCTTGGTTTATCTGTGGTGCAGGGGTGAAGGACCTGTTTAGTTCTATATGAAACACAGACAGGACCACATTGAACCAAAACAGAATATTGGTGTGCCGCTTTTGATTGGGGAGGGAATCAATTCCCTGTTTTGCTGGTTGACGCATACATATGTCCTAACACACCTTACTGCTAGCATTGAATGAGCAGAAAAGACAACGATCAGGCTCCTCTTAGCTCAGCCACTCCTCTCAACTTAGTCAGTCCAGCTAACCAGCCACCCAGCAACCTCGAACAAAGCAAAGCTGACCATCAATCGGGTCGGGCTGGGCAGAGACTGGAGGACAGAGGACTAGGGGAATGGACCTCTCAACGAGTCTCTTAGTAGTACGTAGTTGTGGGATTGTCAAGATAGACTTCAAGCTACACTGTGAGGCCGTTTCCGATGCTCCAACTTGCCCGTTAAGTAAATTAGGGCATGTTTTTAGATTACATACACACAAGGGTTAGCTTCCTATTATGTAGCACACACAAAATATTAGTGGCTAATGCAGGATGTCATTCTGATGGCATCTTTCATGTTACGAAATGTGTCCTTTACCTTTTTGTATTTTTCTATGAAATGGAAATCCCATCAAAGATGATCTATCCTTAATACAGATCATCCTTGTGAAATTTGCTATAAACATGGTGGCTACTCTGTGCTCTTGATCTTGAAAGTATATAAAAACAAAATTGTTCCCATTTTAACCTACCGGGCAGAAATTTGGGCTACTAAATTATTTAATGGAGAATTGGACCTACTTGAAAGCAAATCATTAAAATCTTTATCTAGGTTACCGACTGGCTCTTCTGTGGAATATATTTTGTCTGAATTCAATCTATGCAGGGTCAGTTCCACACTTGTTACAAGATATCTTAATTACCATCGTAAATGTCTGGCTGCCCCTGACTCTTTTCTGTTACAATGGATTGTGAATGGGTACTTGGCTTTAGCTCCTTATATGACCGGTAGTATTGTGGAGCAGTTAATAAGCACTGCAACTGAGTGGAATGCAAGGCTGTGTAACATGCCAGCTAACATGAGTCCTATGCTATATAAAAACTATGTAAAGAACTCTGTTTATATCTGTGCTGAGCAAATCTTCGTTCACCTAGCAAACAAGACCAACAGCGCTGAATTTGTCTGCTATCAGTTGAAACTTATATTCATTTCCTAACCACAAATATCTGTGGATATATTTAAAAGTGAAATGTAACCAAGTGTCATGATGCCCGCTCCCGGGGAGCCGGTTCAAGCCCTGCGTCCCCGAAAGCGGACATCCAGTCCCCAAGGAAGGACCCAGCAACCCCATATAGGGGCCCTTTGGACAGTGTCCTGGCGCCTATGGCGCCAGGCTCATAAAAGACATCAGTCCTGGCGCCATAGGCGCCAGGCTCATTATGGGAGTGCTTGGGTGCACTTACCTGATGCAGACCATGCTGCAGGATCCCGGCCTCCTTGAGGCCTGAAAGGAACTACTTTACCTGTGGGACTAATTTACCATCCGGGCGTGGTCGGGGAAGGATACATACCTGATTGGAGGAAGGATACATACCTGGAACTTCTTCCAAGGCTATTTAAACCCCACCCGAACAGCCAAACGTGCTTCGCGTTGTTCTGCATCTAGCAGCTGGACGCTCACCGTGTCTGCTCCTGCATCCTGACTTCTGCCACGCCTGCCAGCATCCTGGATCACCTGCAAAGGGAGAGAAGAAGAGAACAGAAGAAGGAAAAGTCCTTACCTGCTAAATCCGCATCCCGGAGACATCTCGCTGACAATCCTGAAAGGGAAAACTTTTATTTAAAAGCTCATTGCGTCGATCGCTGCAGCGCCGCATTCCACTCACCATTACAGGGCGCCTCCATGTTCAGCAGCGATCATCAGGATTCGCAGTCACGCCCCAGCGCCCAGGGAGAAAAAGACCAGAACAAAAGGTGAGAGAGAGAAGAGAATAAGGAAAGCTAAATCTCCATGTTAAGACTTACCTGTTGATTCATTCCCTCTTCATTTCGGGTCCGTGCCGCATCCTGGCATTTCCGGACCCCGGCCCCTAAGGGGAAAAAGAGACATCAGCGTTAATGAGCGAATGAAAAGACATTACCAAAAAAACGCTCATTAAAGACTTACCTGATTTCTACAAGGATTTCACCTCTCATCTCGGGTCGGTGCCTGTTCCCCGGCATTCCGTACCCCGGCCCCTATGGGGAAAAAGACACTAGCATTAGTACATTAATGCATGGACACAAGGGGAACCTCTTATCAAAAAACTTACCTGGAAGCCAAGCAAGTTTGGTTCTCACCAATCCGAAAATCCAGTGAAGTAACTGGATACCAACGTGCCCCTGCATCAGAAGCAGGATGGAGAGCTCGTCCTTCCAGAGCCTAAGGTGAGACGCTACGAGGAATCACAGAAGGGTTTCGAGGAGGGTGAGAGGCCGATTGCATTACCCCGCAGACAGTTAATCCCCTATTTTCGCCTACAGAAGGATACTTCCGCGAGCCAGAAGAGCCAGATTTGGGGGCCCGGTCCAGTCCGTCTTCCGAACCCTGCGCATCACCTTAGAAGAGGTCACAGCAGCGCGAACCAGGCCAGCGCCGCCGTGGGAGTCAGGTGAGCGTAACACCAAGTTAACTCTAGAAGTTACAGGTCCTCAAACTGGTATACCCAGATCTTTGTATTTCTGCAGATTTTCTACAAATCATTGGAAAGTGCAAAGCCCTTACTTATTGAATGTGAAAGTTTCCTCACTTAGGTGCAGAGGAGCAGATGAGGTCATCTCTAATTCCCGCCTCTCACCTCTGTCATTCTGGAAGCGAAGCAGGAAGACCCTGTGCCTGACACCAGGTATCATCCTAATACCGCGCCGAAGATATGAGCGACAGTATGCACTCAGACAACCATATCGAATGTACCCGCGCACTGATGTGTTGGAAGGATGTCGGCACACACCAGTGGACATAGAGGAGTTGTAAATGAAGTCAGATCAGAGTAAAGTCACGTCATGAAGAGACGATACTAAGATATACTGAAACGATATTATTTTTCATAATCAATATTATACGTATTTAGAGGTAGTTTGAGGCGTGCCTACCAGATAAGGGGCAGCCACTAATGTTATTAATAGTTTTGCATAATGTAGATATATATGTTCCCTTAACCAATACCTCCCCACGATAGGTTTTACTGTTTGCCATGTAGGATGATGTCATAGCTGATGTTCACAAAATATAAAGCCTTTGTGTAATCAAAACTTAGATGAGAGTGAGTGAGCTGCATTTTGTATGGTCACCTGATATCCCTACTTTATTTGAGCTGATAATAAAGTAGTACTTTGCCATATTCTTCGAGGCGGTCCGGTTATTGGGGTACAAGGTCATTTATTATGGTAATTCCATTCTGCGCATGGGATATGCTCCAAGGTGCTACTGCACATTTTGGTAGCAGAGGATGGTTTTGATCCAGCTACCGAGGACCAGATCTAGACTCTCGGACAGTCGATGACTTTCACCATTAGCCAGAAGATCCTGGAGCTTCCTGTGGAGGGCTGTGTGCAATACACATATGTGGAAAGAATCGGTCGGTAGGTGCCCCTTTGAAGAAGTTTCTGTCCAGTCCCGGCAGGTGCCCCGCGGACTAAAGGCAAACTGGATGATTGGGGAAGAGTCAATGCCGAGGGACTCGAGCTGAACCACGGATGTAAGTAGAGCATTGAAAGTGGCAAATAAAGGGAAGGATGGGAAGGGGCTATATCCTAAGTGTAAATATATGTTCACAGGATTTGTGTTTAAAGAGATAGATACCTCGATTTCGAGTTCCCAGGGGACCAAAGAATACGCATTAAATTCTAAAAGTATGATATGACATGATAGTTTATTTATAACACGCTTAACACGCAGAGGTTTCTAAGCGCGGACCCAGGGATCAAACCTATGCTGCTCAGTGTCAATTTGCTATGAGCAAACAAGCACGTTGCCCGTGAGCTATCCTCTTGAGACTATACGATAGGGATTCATGAGGCAAGTGCCAATTAAGAAGAATGCGTATTACATTCCAAGATGGAGTAAATAATGAGATGAGATGCATTTACTAAGGGAAAGTAAAGGAAAGTGGTCACAAAAAAAAAGTGCACACTTATTTGGGGTCATAAATACATCAGTGTAAAACCTTTATTGTGTATAAACTAAGAAATATAAAACAATAGTAATAAAAATAGTTGAATATCAGACTTTAAAATTAAGTGATTGACGTCAATCAGAGGAGGATAAAAGCTGAGAAAAAATAGTAAAGTTAAAGTAAAGGTTCTTGCTGTAGCAATAAAAGAACAACGCGCCAGCAAGAGTCGATAGAACTATAAACGAAGAAATAAAGAGAAACGATATCAGAGAAACTATAACATTTGTTAAAAGGATAGGTCTTTTGTGGTAAAGAGCAGTGATCCATGTTGCTTGCTCAAATCGATTTTTGTATTGTGGGCTATTTAAAGTAAGTATTGGCAGACGAAATCGACTTGTCATCATGGGGGACACTTCTCTTTTACATCTATGCAGGACATTACCAGGATACACACCTAAAATAAGGCAGTATCATGCAGAGTGGGTGGAGGGCACGACTAAAAAACAGGTATGCCGTGGCCTCAAGAAGGCTTGTTGTCAAAAACAGTATTGCGGCATATGACAAGGTATTTGTATGCTATAAAAATGATTACCTATTGTAGAAACACTTGTGTATAGGCACACTATAAATAAAATATATCATAACTATGAAAGATGTATCAAAATGAGAAAGAAGACCCCCCCCCCGAGAAGGAGTTAATGCTTAATCAGCATAAAGAGGAGGACGTAACGCCCTCAGCTCCTCTTACTCCTCTCAAAAATGATAGCACAATGGAAGATAAACAGGGAATGTATCCATTAATGGAGTTAAAGGCAGCAGCGTGGTATGTTAATCCAACATATGTACCTCCCCCTTATAATAGTGAAGACAGCATGGAAGAAAGTAAGATTAAGGAACAAAAAAATATATTGACACGCGATGAATATAAAGAGCATGATGAACGAAGAAGTAGACGGATACAAATAGAGGAGGAAGTTAAGTGACAATAAGAGGAGAAGGACAGATCTAAGGAAGAGATCATAGTGCAAAACTAATGGATGGGAGGACAGATATTACTCAAATTAGATGGAAAAACTATCAGTGGTGTTTGAGCAAGGGAGGAAAGAGAAGAACGGGAAGAGGAAAAAGGAATGGGAACAAGCATACAAAGAGCAGAAGGAGAAAGAGAGGAAACAAAGAGAAGGACGAAGAAGGTTTGAGGAACAATAGAAAGAGCGAGAATAGAGGAGAAGAAACACAGTGAAATAGAAGCCCAGAGAATGAAAGAATGTAGGTTGCAAAAAAGGCGAGAGGAAGAAGAGAACAGGGAGATGAGGAGAAGAGAAGAAGACATGAGAAGGAGTAGGGAACAAAAAGATGACAAAACATAGAATGATGGGAAGAAGAGAGAGGATAGCAACAGGCCCGTAGAGAGCTGCAGGGACTACCAAGAATACAGACATGGACTGAAGATCAAGAAGCAGAATGCATAGGGAAAAGAATTGGGGAACTATATAGACAAATAAGGGACAAGGACCGCTATAAAATTAAAGGGAACAATGAGGCAACAGGAAGCTGATTGGGTGACATAATGGCAGACGAACATAGAGCACTGTCCATAAGTGGGTTAAACCTTAATGATGAAGAAACAGATGATAGCCATACAAGCTGGGGTATAATGATGTCAGATGAAGAAAGGAAACAAAATGAGAAGGCACAGAGAGAGGGTGCATGTGGTTTTTTAATAGACCCAAGTATGGAAAAAGGGGTAACATTGTCAGATTTAGAAGACCCTAAAGAGAAACTCTGGAACCAACACCATATTCTGAAGGACCACACTTACAATCGCATAGTGCAGGGCATATATCTGCGCCATATGTGAGCAGATTAAAGTCACTGCTAGGACAAAGACAGTCGTGTGAAACTAGCCCCACCTGGAAAACAAGAAGAGTAGGTGGGTGCGACTATGGGCGAGCCTAGTTTGACCTCAGGTGCATAAAAATTGATCCATGAGTTAGAAAGGATGACAGCAGGAATGACGTTAGCGGTGGGTGATGTAAAGGGTCTACTAGCAGCCATTCTAGGAGAGAGAGAGAGAGAGCGCACGACATTTGGAGATGAGGAGGGTATGCGAGTGTAACAGCATAAAACACGAGACATGATGGAGCGCCAGTTAATAATTGCAGAGCAGATGTATGGAGAGTGCTTAGAGTACAGTACCCTGAGGCATCAGACATGGGTGCAATTATGACAAAGAAAATGTGGGAAGATGAAGACCCTGTTGCCTTTATTCAAGAGATTCAAGAGTGTTGGAGGCTTGAGACGAGAGAACCGTGGGCTAAACTGTGGCATTATTTTACCACATTTTGTGTCAGGGACAGCCCGAGTCAGTGCAATGTCAGATGAAGAAACATGTGGGAATGGAAGCAAAGTCATGGCCATAAATACAGTTGACTATTGTACATCATTGTCGATTGTTGCAGGAAAAGAATAAGAAAAAAGCAGAGGGCATAAAGCAAGAGAAAGACAAGGTAGTTCAGAACAAATTGTCAAAGTTTGCTATAGAAGGAGCGGTATTCACAAGTGGTGAAGGTGTGGTAACACAAGGAGTACAGCCAGTGCAAACAAGGGTATCCTACAGACAGTGGTCGAAGTGGGCGGGAGCGGTGCTCCTATACTTCTTTAAAATACGTTTTACCGTTCCTATACTTTTATTTTAAAAAGAAACCGTTTCGGAACGGTTTCGTTTTAAAATAAAAGTGTAGGAAGAAGTTGAAAAGTGCACTTTCAGTGCACTGCACTGGACGTGCCCTTAAACAGCAAGTGCATGGTTTTGGGGTTTGTATTGTGCATGGGAGGGGGTGCGGCGATGGGGTCTGTGGGGAGCGGTACAGGCCAGTAGGGAACATAGCTCCACTACTTCTTTTCGTACACTTCGACCACTGCCTACAGATCAAGGTGGATACAATATTTGGCCACAAGGCAGAGGGAATGCATCTAGAAGAGGATGAGGGGTATTACAGAACCCCTAAGGAGGAGGAGGCTTTAATGGAGGACAGCTGCAACAATGTTGGAATTGTAGGAGAATGGGATACATAGCCCAAACATGCAGGAGTAGAGGGAGCATGCAGCAGAACTGGCAGACTTTAAGAGGGGGATGGCCTATTCTCCACAGTATAATACAGAACCACAGGAGTATTATGCCCAAGATCACACAGAATCAGACACATGCGCCGCAAAACAAGCAGGCACAACAAAGTCCAGCACAAGTGCAGATGCCACAAGGGTATCTACAGCAAGCACCTATATAAGCACAGCAAATGCAGACACAACAAACGGCAGCAGCACAATGGAACACGAATATAGGAGCCCCACACCTAGGATAGGGAGTGTGACCATGGTAGGAGGAAGTCCTTTCACGGATACTGGGATGAATTGATATCCCCAATAGGACAACCCACAGACCAACGTGATTTGTTCAGGACTATCTATGACACCAGACCGCCAAGAGGAACCAAGGGTCAGGGTAACGATGGAGGCAAGACATTTTCATTTCTTGTAGAGACTGGAGTGTCTAGTTCCTGTGTTCAAGAGGGAAAATTCCCAATGTCTGGCATTGCCATGAATGCTCAGGGATTCTCTGGGGCAACGCGTTTAGATCCTTTTACTGACGAATTACCAATATCCATAGTAGAACATTATGTGTCTATGCCACTATTATTTTCTTGATAGACACCAGTTAACACACCAGGATGAGATTTGATGACAAAATTAAACATGACAATATCTTCTACTGACAAAGGGGTTGTGTGTTCCACTCCAGGAATACATCTTTTAAATGTAAGCGAGTTAATATTGGCATTTGCAGGCCAGAAGGCATTACAAGGGGTTCCCTTAGACCCAGAAGTATTTCTGTATGGAGTGACGATTTTGTTAACATGACTTCCCAGATTAGTAGGTAATATATTGAGAACACCTGATGAATTTTTGTTTAGACCAGAAATACCTATTGGTGGTAAAGATGGATAGATAATTCCCATAGAGCTAGAAACAGCAACTGCCAGAGAAGACATGGTGGTTGTTCATGGAACAGATGATGAGGGAACAAGATGGAGAGCAGTGCTAGCCCTTGGTAAAAGATATAGACTGACAAACTGGACAGATGAGGAGTTGTTTAGAGATAACTATTCAGACAATGAATTAGTATTTTTTTTATAAGTCTTACTTATTGGATTAAAATAGAGAATAGAGAACTACCACAGGAATGGTATTAGTGAGAAAGAAATCATCTTTTTTTCAGGAGGATTTAGAATAGGTGCCAAGCATCTTGTGGGTTAGTAGTCCTTATGATGGAGGTCTACTGAAAGGAGTAGGAGCAGTTATAATCATGCTGAAGCCTGAAGCTATCCTGCCACGAGCAAAGCAACACCCCATGTCCAGAGAAGCAGATGAGGGTATATCATCAAGAACAGTGCCAAGATTGCCAGAACAACCATTCTGTCCCGACTGGACTGTGGAAACTCTCTGATGCTCGGGCCACCAAGAACTGCATGGAGAGATGCCAGATCATGAAAAACAATGCTGTGCGAATCATCAAAGATATGAAGAAAAGTGATCATATCTCCAGGGACAGGAAAGAACTGCACTGGCTCAAGATCCAAGACAGGATCCAGTTCAAAACCTTGACACTAGTGCATAGGTGTCTGCATGGCACTGCACTGACATATTTCAAGAAGAAAATCTCACAATATATTCTAAATCGCGCATTGAGATCAAAGGCGAAAGGCAGGATCATAGTGCCTCTCCGCAGCAGAGCAACAGGCTTGGGCACGGTCTTTCCAGTCTTGGCCGCAAAGAAATGGAACAACCTTCCCCTAACCCTCCGACTTGAACCAAGTTAACAGGCCTTCAGAAAGAGCCCCAAAACACACATTTTTAAATAGAGGATCCCAGCACTCAGATATACAGACAGCCTAGGTTAGAGAGTTTAAGTCCTGTTTGTTATTTCTCTGTTTTATGTATGCGCCCTGGTGCCTACAGGCTTTTGGCGCTTTATAAGCACATAAATAAAAATAATACTAATATTTGAAACCATTTGCGCATTAACGCAGCAAGGGATATTGGTACCATCACATTTCCCATGCAACATGGCTGTGTACCCCATGAAGAAATCAAAAGGGGGTCATACAGATTTATTCAGGATCTCTGGGCCTCATTCTGAGTATGGCGGTAAGGGATAGCGGCCACCGCTAACGAGAGCGGTGGCGGTAATCCCTTACCGCCATACTCCGAGTTCCCTTAGCGCCATGGTGCTTTTAACACCTGCTTTTAGCAGGCGTTAAATACCATGGCGCTAAGGGACCTTGATGTTAATTACGCCACCGTAATTTACGGTGGCGTAATTGACGCCTTCCCCACTCCCATTATGCCCTATGGGGCAAGAATGGGAATGGGGAAGGGTAAATGGGGATTGGGGAATTACCGCCCCGCCAACCTTGGAATGGGGCGGTAATTCCGCCAACCACCAAGGCGCTGCCGGTCCGGGTACGGCGTCAACCAAGGCGTTAATAGCGCCATTGGTTAGCGCCGTACTCGGAATGAGGCCCTCTGTCCCCTTAATAATATTGTTGAAGCAGAATTTCCTCTAGTTCCAAATCCAGCTACAATATTATGAAATATTCCATCCACACTGAAATATTGTACATTCATAGATTTAAAAACTGCGTTCTTCTCAATTTCCCTTCTTAAGGACTCACAAGATTTGACTTAATTTCCTAAAACATACTTGTTTGCCTCAGGGGTACTGTGATTCCCTCACAATCTTTAATAGGGTCCTCCAGATGGGCCTAAGTAATGCACAGCTTGAGAGTGCAATAATTCAGTACGTAGATGACATATTAGTGTGCAGAAAGACAGAAGAAAGATTGTTCTACCCATGACCATACTAACAGAGAAAGAATACAAGGTAGACAAGGAGAAGCTACCATATTGTCAGGAAAAGGTCCTGTAAATAGGACATTTGATCTCTCAAGAAGGGAGGAAAGTGACACCTGAAAGAGCAGAGGTAATTCAAAACACGCCTGAACCAGAGAAAGTAAGGGAGAATCAACCATTTTTAGGCCTATGCAATTACTGTAGGGCCTGGGTTTTTGATTACAGCACATACATTCAACCACTTTTAAAAGGACCCAAGGAAGCACAGGTGGCCAAGAATAAAATAATATGGACAGAGGAAATGACTGAGGGATTTGAAGAATTAAAAAGAGAAAATTGCACAGCCCCTGCATTGGGAATGGCAGATTACAACAAAGATGTTATTTGTTTTCACATTCAAATGGAGAGGCAATGGGCCTCATTCCGAGTACGGCGCTAACCAATGGTGCTATTAACGCCTTGGTTGACGGCGTACCCTGACCGGCAGCGCCTTGGTGGATGGCGGAATTACCGCCCCATTCCAAGGTCGGCGGGGCGGTAATTCCCCATTCACCAAGGCTCTTCCCCATTCCCAAATGAGCCCCCATAGGGCTCAATGGGAATGGGGAAGATGCAAATAACGGTGACCGTTCATTACGGTAACCGTTATTGGCTTGGAGGCCCCTTTGCGCCCTCGACTTTAACACCTGCTCAAAGCAGGCGTTAAGGGCGAGGGCGCAAAGGGAACTCGGAGTATGGCGGTAAGGGATTACCGCCACCGGTTTCGTTACCGGTGGATGCTATCCCTTACCGCCATACTCGGAATGAGGCCCAATGACAGCAGTTCTCACACAGAAAATGACTTTATGGGCACAAACCATTTGCTTATTATAGTGGGATTTTAGACCCAGCAATGAAAAGACATTAACCTTGTGAACAAGCTTCAGCTGCTGCTGCTTTTGCAATTGAAAAAGCTGTAAGCATTGAAATGGATTGTCCAATGACGTTATTTGTTGAGCAGTCCTTATTTGCTATTCTAGAGGAACCCAAAAGCACATTGACTACACCAAGAGCATCAGGAAATGAGATAATTATTTTAAATCCAGCAATCAAAATGGTTAGATGTAGAACAGTGTATTCAGTGACATTTCTAGCAGAATTAGTAGGGAAAGAGGACTATGGACATGATTGCACCACGTACACTGAGTTCTATGATGATATTCCCAATGTTAGAGAAAATGCCCTCGTCGGGGGGAAGTTCTTTTTATTGATGTTTCTTCTAAAAATGATCAAACAACTGGCAAAAGCTATACTGGGAAGGCAGTAGCGAAGTAAAAAAAAGAATGGTGAATTTGAGGTAGTAACAAGTGTGGGCTTGCCTTCTCATTGTTCAGCACAGGCTGCAGAATTAGTTGTGCTTATCGGTGGACTGCAAAGATATGGGGATTAGGAAGTGAGAGTGTGCTCTGACTCCACCTATGTGACATCAACTGCACATGCAGGATTGTCACATTTGAAAAGGAGTAGTTTCCTCTGTGCAGACTGCTCATCCTTGGAACATGCACCACTATTGGACAAGCTTACCAAAGTATTGAAACTTCCATTGGCTTTCACAGTTATGAAATGTGCAGCCCATACTAAAAGGGCAGATTTGATTTCTCACAGTAACAAAGCCACAGATTTAGAAGCCAAAAGGGCAGCATATTTCCCAAACATTTCAGATTTTTATGTTGAGAGTGTTAAACATTTGTCAGGACAGTGCATGGTGGTGAGGGAAGGATTTGATATGTTATCCATCGTTCATTTACTAGAGCTACAAGGTCGAGTGCCACAAGAACAACAGGATTTATGGAAGAGGTAGTGGTGTTTTTTATCCCCCTCTGAGGCTATATGGAGACATGATAGCACTGGAAAGCCAGTTATGCATCTAGCATAATTGAAGGTGGTATTGGAGTAGCTTCACTACCCCTTGCACACCACCAGGGAGAGTCTTGCTGCTACAAACTCAGAAAACTGGTTTTCACCAAATATATTAAAACATGTGGCACAGTTTATTGTGAACTGTATTGTATGTCAGAAGTTCACAGAAGGACGTACCTTAAGAACAGTGAGAGGAGCAATCCCAAGGCCTATTGGTCCAATTCAGCATCTACAAATAGATTATGTGGATATGTTGCAAGTATGCAATGGATATAGGTACATGCTGGTAGTAGTATGTCCTCTTTCCAGATGGATCGAGGCTACAGGCACTGTGAAGTTCCTTGGGTGTGAAGTGTTCCCTAGATGGGACATGTGCAAAGTCTTGCGGTCTGACAATGGCCCACATTTTGTAAATGAGTTATTTGAACAGATAGTTTTTTTAATTAGTTTTCGTCTGCTTATCACCCAGAGGCCAATGGTTTCTGTGAGAGATTAAACAGACTTCTCAATGAAAGGATAGTGAAATTGAAGATGACTTTGAAAAAGTGGCGGATGCATTGTCTGCCCCTTGCTTTATTTGTCCTCAGGAACTAGCCAGTTTCAGATCACCACCTAACTCCCCATGAGTTCGTGACTGGACGCCACATGAGAATACCTCTTGGTCCTCCTACTCGAATAGAAACTGAAGCCCACAGTGTAGTGAATGCTTTAGGTGAACGAGATGCATAATTATTTGACAAATATGACCGTACGTTTTTTTTTATTTCTCAACAGGTGAAGCAGCAGAGGGAAGGGTCGAAGAAGATTGAGGAAGACATCCATATCAGTGATCCCAGCAAATTGTTAAAAACAGACTAGTTTGTGTACCCAGGGGACCAGGTGCTAGCGCAAATCTCTGTGCGCACTTGGAATAAGCCCCGTTTTGAAGGAACATACCTAGTAGAGGAGGCCACACCCACAGCTATCAAATAAAAAAACAGAGGTGCCTGGCTGCATCTGAATGACGTGAAGCTCTACAAAGGAAAGACCCATGCCCATCCGGCAACCAATGACAGGGAAACAAGAGTAGTTCCATGGATGACAAAGAGATCAGCTGCCAAGGGCCAAAACTAAGACTCATCAGAATAAAAAACTTTTCAGATATTCCCAATTTTGAAGGGAAGTGAACATTGCATTGATTGCAGAACACTTTTATTTAGGAAACAGAAACAATGTGCCAGAAACAAAGCAACACTGTATATACATACATCATTTCTTGTTGCCTATAACTGTAACATTTTCTAAATTTGGGCATGCTCTTTTCATCTATATTCTTCAGTCTTACCCAGTTTTAGTAAGACAAAACGTGATGCTGGTACATTTTTTGGGATACTTAAAGCAGCGCTATATACTTAGAGTTAGCATTAAATTATACTACAATATTTGTTGTAAAAAAGAGAAGACCCCAATAAAAGTGACCTAAACACACATTGAAAGGGAAAGAAAATGAGAATGTTTCAGAGTACAAGAGGTACCATGCCAGTGAGAAGACCAATACGTTGATTTGGATTAATGGTTATATTGTTATTCTGTACAATGATTTGCCTTCTACTCCTCATTAATATGGCTCTTCGGCACTTGATTTTTAATGATACAGATGAACTGATAAGTAATGATACATCTATCATTATCCCTCGCAAAGGTATGAACAATGTATTTTCTAATGTTTCTGAACAAATTATCCAGCTTAAAAGAAATATTGAAGGAGATAATGAACATATAAATTAATACTTTGATAATTTGGTCCATTCAAAGAATAACATGTAGTACCAACACATGAAGAAAACGGGGAGAAAGAAATTGTCAGATGAAAGTTATGTATGTTTCCTTATTCCTTATGCAATGGGAACATCTAAAGTATTCATAGATACAGAAGTACCAATAAAAAAGGCACACAGCTTATCACACCTTGCACTTTGCCTAACTAGAGGACAGTTCCATAGTAAGACGGCTTCATTGGTATGGATGAATAAGGGGAAAGAGAAGATAATGATGTACAAAAGACGAAGTTGAGATAAAAGCAAGAGAATATGAGCAGCCTGGAATAAACGGAGCTCGGATCAAGGTTAAGGAGAATCGGTTGTTACAATGCAAGGATAAAGAGGGGAAGAAGCACGAGGATGCTGTGAGAGAGGCCAATTACAAATCAAGGGAACAGTCATGACTTCAGAGGGATGGGTCGATGGACTGGTTGCGTGTAAATCAATGGCCTTATCAGGACAATGGGAAGCAGTCATGATGATTGCAGAAAAAGAATGTAAAGACTAATGGCCTAAGATTACAAGGTTATTAACATAGGTTGAAGATGAGGGGGGGCCATTGCAGATATTACACCCGAAGAATGTATCCTCATGTTTTGGAAACACGGCAAGATTAAAGTTGGAGAAAATGTCAAGTGTGGTCGTGTTTTTGATGTACCAGGCATGAAGGGAGGGACAGCAGTCCTGATGGATCACTAATGGGCCTGTGGAACAAGAGCATATATGAAGTTACCACCAGAATGGGGAGGAGTCTGCTCATTAGTATTGATGAATATACCAGCCCTAGTAGTACCACAAAGTGATTTGCATATCACAGACTTCCCTAAAATAGATGTGCACCAGAGAAAGAAGAGGTCGCTCAAAGTCCTCTGGCTGAAGAGAGAAAACTATTTTTCAGCAAAGTCTATAAAAGCCTATGACAATATTCCAGATGAGCAGTAACTATTTGGCAAGACAGCAATGATAATTACATCCATATATATGCCAGGACTTCAGCCAGGACTTCAGACTGCAGTGAATGCCAAGTGGTTACAGATCAACAGATGGGAGCTGCTACAAATAATCAACACAACAATCAAAGGATTTAATGCGATCAAAGAAGAATTATGGGCCATCCGGTTAATGGCCCTCTAGAACAGGTATGTCTTGGACGTGATTACAGCAAAGGAAAAGTGGCCTTTGCGCTAATATCGGACCTTCTTGCTGTGTGTACACACCTGCCCAAGATGAAGAAAATTTAACTTTTACAGGGGCAATAAATGATGCTGTCAAACCTGTACACAAAGATGGAAGAAGAAGTAGACAAGACTACAGGAGATGACTGGTTTTCATCCTTTTGTTCTTGGATTCCAACCTGCATGACAAATGCCTTCAAGTTACTAGGAGCACTACTAGTGTTGGTGATGTTTGGATTCTGTATTTTGAGAATCATCATTGGACAATGGCAAAAGACAGCAAAGAAAGTGGATGACGGCAACCACAGCGAATTCCAGCCAACATCCTCACTCGCCCCATGTGTGCTGCTAGGTGCCACACTGTTTTAGAGTTTTCTATATGTTAGCAATTGCCACACTGAAACTGAGCTGGGGACCTTAGCAGGTACACTGGCCGTATGAGTGGAAAAGGAAGACAGGTAAGGTTATGAAGGAAGCTGATGGAAGTGGAGGACAGATGGGAAAGGGACTGTGAATACCGGACAAGCCCAGATCAGGACAGAGATGCAGAAATGTCCCCACACCCCTTCTGGGGAGAGTACACTAACCCAGCGCCTCACTTTGAGACAGAAATGCCAACTAACAAATCCACTGTCAATTTCCCCCTCTGCATACACCTCTCAAACTCCAAACCAAACACAACTACAAGCCTACAGCACAACAAACCACAAAGGCTTCACTACATTGCAACAACAAAACAAAAACACACATAGACCCGCACAACAGTACACGACGGCTGCCGGCCGCAAACACCCCAAATACCCCAGACCCAGCCAATGGACCCACCGGGCTGGGGCTGCCGGTGGCGCATCGCTGTTTTCTTGCACTTTTCTAGCCTCCTCCCACTAACCCTCCCTCCCGTTCCCCTTTTTCAGAGCCGCCAGAGCACCAGGGGACCACTTTGATGATGATAGTGCGTGGTACAAATGTCCTTTAACATTAACATCGATATAAATGCTGAAACTGGTGAACATATGCAAAATGAGAACTTGACCCATTAACACATAAAAGGAAGTCCCCTGGCACCCACAGTAACAAAGTTTAATTACCCTAAGGATCATAAAAAATATACAGGACATTGGATATTCTGTCCACCATCTGGGAGTGCTGCCATATGACTTGTGTATGGATGAGCATATAAAGAATGTAGGTCATCTGAGCGGGGTGGTGAAGATATGTATTCCAAAAAGAGTGTGAAGAGAGGGTAAAAAAGATTGAGGAGGTGTTTGAAGACACAACCAAAGGGGGGATGTAGAGGAGCATGTGACATCATCTCTAGTGCCCTCTCCCTCACCTCCATCATACTGGAAGCAAAGCAGGACGTCTCTGTGGATGACACCAGGTATGATCCCAATACCGCACAAATGTATGAGAGACGTTATGTACTCAGACAACCGCATCGAATGTACCCTCACACTGATGTGGTGGAAGGATTTCGGCATACACCATTGGACATAGAGGAGTTGTAAAAAAAGGATGTACTGAGATGGTATGCAAATACTTAAAGAAGATAAGTAACCAGACGAGTGGTGAATGTATATATGCAGAAACACAAGGTAGATGAGATAAATAGAAGCCTGCTGCAGCTCGACCTATTGTTTTTGCCAAAGCTCATTATTGCAGATTTGTCGGTGGATAGAATTTGCAATGCTTCTGCGACAGAAAGACTGCCAGATTGCAGAGCACCCTCTTTGCTGTGCAGCCTTATTTGAATTTGAAGTTCTCTCACCAGCCTCTCTCATTCCTTCTCTAGAAATCAGCAGATTCTCATTTGTATACCCATTAATCACTGTTGTTTGGATTAGCCACTGCTGCTTTTTTCCTGTAGGCCATTGTATATTTGAGAGCGAGGTGGACACTGTTGTGAGAATAAACATGGGCACCTTAAACTATTGTTGTTTTCAACCTTAACATTTGTATCACATTTTATTAATAAGTAACATTTACTAAGAAAAATTTGTAATGCGCTTCATAGAAATACAAATAAAATTACATAATGTAAACTACAAAAGAGTATGGTCAATTCAAGTAAATGCTGCTGACATGTCCGAGACTAGAATTAACTGCTGGCAAGTAGATATCTTTAAGGTCACAATCTTAGCAGAATACATACAGCACGGTGGGGGGCTGCTGTGGGCCATTTTAAGAAAGAGACTGACGAAAGAGCAAGAACAGATTACGTGACAGCAGTCTGCCACCGGGCAAGCCACTGAGGTTTGAGTTTACCTGTGGCTATAACTCTGGCAGGAACCAAGGGATGGCAGGGGAAGCTGGGCCCTATTTTCAGGTGGATTGTTAGGAATGGTGAGTTAAGTTCTCCACAGATGAAGAAAGGCTTCCACGCACTGTTGTGGACATGTTTCATAAAGGAGCATAAGTGCTCAGATTAGACTGTTTGTCCAATGTAACAAGGCTGCTCTTCATTAATACATTCACTGTATTGTGCTGATTGTTTTCATCTCCCCCCTTGGTTCAAAAAGATGCTCTGGGTGTACTGTGTGGCCAATATCCCATGGTTACCCTCTTATAAATTCTCTGTACCCTATTACTGACTGCTGTGCTGATTTCCTTCCTGTCCAGTGTGAACGCAAGAGCTCAGAATGTACTTTGTGGATGTATTGTCTTTCCTCCGTATGTAAAACAGGAACTCATAAGCCACTTCTTGACTATGATCACAATACTACATTCTAATTACTCCGTGCTAGTGTCAAATGCTTTTATTTCCTCCTAAAAGAACACAAGAGCTCACAGTATGCTCCTTGACAAAGTTGACAATGATACACTGTAATGGTTGTCTTTATCTTCCAATACTGATTTTACGGCTACATGTCAACAGTGTTTGCCCAGGATCACAAGGGTGCACTGCAATTAATCCATCTCCAATTGCGGATTGCTTCCCTTTGCTCCCTTTGACAACAAACACTTTGAACATATGATTTTCCCAATATCACAGGGCACTCCTGGATACAGTTAGGAACAACCAACTGTGAAGAATCCTGCAGTTCCCTCATCCCAGGTGGCCTGGGGAGGGCAGATGCTTTCTGATCCCAACCCTGGGGGTGATGTACTGTGGGAGGATCACCTGGGTGGAGACAGGGCCCAGGGTAGTCAGGGGATCCCCTGGGATGAGACGCAGTATTTGTCCTCTGAAAGGGATACTCTTACCACTATACCAGAAGGGACTATGGCTTATTGTCATTTTAATATATCTGAACCTCCTGATAAAGCTTAGAGGGTAAATCCTAAGGTTGTAACCACCCAACATATTATACCAGAAGAATACATCTTTATTATGCCTAAAAAGAATTGCCCTTCTCAATACCATAGGTACACTACAAGGAATAGTAGAAATGTTGCCTTCTCTATACCTTCTTCCTTTAATAGAGTGTCACGCGCTTAGCGGCACACCGAGGCACTCCCGACCCACACATAAAACACCAGAGTACCTCTTCTCAGGGTCCTTCCCAGCAGCAGCATGGTGGCCAAGCAGCACATCGTTGTGGCCTCCTATCAGCGAGAGGAGCTCTGTTCCTTCGGGCGCAGCGTTCATGGCGGCTTTGGCCACATTGGCGGTTACCATGGTGTTCAAGGAACACATACACAGCGTGTCGGGCTATCCATGTGTTGCAGACCCACTCACGTGATCCAGCAGCAACAATGACGCAGTCCCATTCACGTGACCAAACAGGAACAACAACGGCATAAAAGAACGCTGGTTGCTTCATGCAGCGCTTCTCAGCTGTGTTCTACCCGGCGAGTGGCGTTTCTGGACTTTGGCTTTTTTGCTTCCTTGGATTCTGACCTATTTTGCTCTCCGGACCTGCTTTTGCATCACCCCTTGGCTACGATGACTTCTGCCTGATCACTCGGATTGCACTAACTTGGTACTGATTGTACGGACTGCCTACTGCTTAGCGTTTTGTCACGTTGCTCTGCTATTGGTTCTCCTGGACCTTCCGACCACAGAATCTGCACCCGGATTGTTTTTTGGTGCTACACTTCTTACAGTACACTTGGCCTTGACTAATCCATTATCAAGCTCCAGACTATGGTGGCCATACATTAAGGGCCTGTTGGGGATCTCACAGCTGCTAACCCTTCCTGGTTTGCAACCTGCCACCACCTTGCGGATGCTGGTCCTGCCTTACCTACCACCTGGCACCACCTTGGGGGGGGAAACAACCAGGGTTCCTGTTTCACCTCCCACCTTATATCGCCCCCCAGCAGATCTCATGGTAGGTTCCCTATTCCAGTACATTTCTTGTTGTCTGTTGGTTCTCGTGTGGCTCAGAATTGAGTTTAATACTTTGATTGCCTGTTTCCATTGCAGCTACCTGGGTTCCGGTGCTTCTGTTCCAGAGTGGTTTACTTCCTCTCTGACTGGTGCTTGGGGACGGAGGTATATGTAGTCTACGTGGAGCTGTATCCTTGACATAGAGTTACAACCTATAGCCCTCTACTAAAATGACTAAGGGAATTAAATCTACCCTTAACACTATGCCAACAGTGGAAAAACCTAGTTTTACTAAAGTGACCTACATACCCCAGAATCCCCTGTGGATTGAGACGAAGACGAGGGCCGAAGAGGCATGTAGAAGTGAAGGACAGGCAATTAGGCCGAACAGCCTTTGGCAAGGTTAGGCAATTAACTGAAGACATTACCTATCATTCCATTTGAGGCCAAACTTGGGCATCCCCAAAACTGCTGGAGACATCAAAAATAGAAAGTTCCATATTAAAGAGATTGCTGAGAATTCCCCCTCGGACCTCGTGCTCATAACGCGAGCAGGTTTGATGCCATCCAGCCACTTTGTGAGACTTAGTACCATTGCGAAAAAGAGGCTGGTACTAGAGCCAGAGCCCGTTATTGAGACGTCAGTTAATGTATTTAAAAATGAAGAAGTGCTGCTAAATGGAGAATGCTCTGCATGGGGCATGCCCGTTTTTCCTATGCCTCACTTCCACACTTAGGCCCTCATTACAGTTTTGCCGGTATCCTGCTGGTACTTCCAACAGGATAAGGGCAAAACTGCCTTACCGTTTCCGCCGCCCGATATCCTGGTATTACGAGGATATTACATGCGGCGGAAACACCGGTAAGTTCCCATTCCATAGAGTCCGAAAGGTGATTCCGGCATTTATTTGCCAGTACGGGTCTGAACTCCTGGCAGGTCAGGTCTGCTGGTAGATCACTGCCCCCACCAGCAAACTTGTGTTTCCCCACTCCGCAAAAAATGCTGGTGCTGGAATTACCGTCATTTTTTCTGGCATTTTTTCCTGACCGGGGAATATATATTGAGCCCCTTATTGGAGACAGTGATCTGAGTGAGCTAACAGCAGATACTAAAGTATCACACGTCACCCCAAAACTCCGGTTTGACACACATATGGACCCCCCAATCTGTGGCACCTCTGGACTTTCCTGGGCATGCTGGTGCCACTGCGCTTGCCTATTCAACCCCTTATTAGACCTACACCCTTTTTCACAGTATAGCATAGAAGGAGAATTCACGATCGCCCTAACATATACCCTCCCTCTCCACTGCACCCCCCTTTGCGCCTCCTTTTTGGCCAAATAGATAGACATCCCTACCATACATTAATCGGTTTCACTTTTGTTACTTCTGAGCTATAACATCGCCGATCATGTGTCAGCAGAAAGAGTAGTATAAAAAAAGCGCTGGGCTTGGGTGATGCAATCTCCTAAAAGCCACAGTTTAGATAGCCTGCCTCCAGATAAAAAATAACACGCAAGAGTGAGGATAGCAATCTACAAAGACACACAACGCTCATCATGCGCACGTATCAGTCAGCACAGCAGTTTGACAAACCCAGCCATCGCTGATAAAGATCAGATGCATTTTTAATTAGAAGCATGGGTGTACGTGCACAGTTCCAACGAATTGATGGTTTCAATACAGTTACCCGGTGCCTGGTCTCAACTTTTATTTATTTATTTATTTATTGTGCATTTGTAAGGCGATTATACAGCAAGTAAATTGTCTTTCAAAACCGCCCATGTCATTATACCAGCTGCACCCCCACTTTGATAACATGCTGGCTGCCTGAACCGAAAGGCTATTGACCGAGTGGGCACAGGCTCTGCACACCTTATACACATGCACATTTTTTGTGGGCTGTCACATTGTCTAACTTAATGCATTCATTATCGGTTGAATGCCTCATTAATGACACCTGCACGTTTGATATCTCTCATCAGTCTGCGTGGGCTATTACTGTAAGACAAACATTGCACTGAAATCTTGGCAACAAAAATCATCAGAATAATATGCCAGTGACTTCACCAAAAGCACCAAAAGGATGGATTACAGTATCGGCGCGCGGAGGAAAGAGCACAAAAGTATACAGGTGTGGGCTAGTCCTTTTAGGCATCACCATACAATGACAGGTTTTTTGAATATTGCTAGCTTGCAGCTTTAAACTGGAACAGGGCAATGTCAAGAGACTGATGGAGGGCAGGCTTTAGATGGTGAAAGGACTAAGAAAGGGGGTTTTGGTAACTGTGCGCGTGGTATGTTCCCAACTTGAATTGGGTTATTGTTATGGATGAAGCATTGGGAGAGATTAATAAATGGTCAGAGGGACTTCTCATTGTGGTAGGGGATTATAATGTAGTGCTACCCTAAGGGTGAGGTAGGCTGACATTGTAAAAGCCTCGAAGTTCAGCAGAGGGAGAGGTTCACTCACACCCCCTTTAGTTTTCTTGTATGGAAGGTTGGATTGGTTGATTCTTGGAAGGTAACCATCCCCCAGTGAAGAGGGTATGCATTTTTGCAGCCCCCACTGTACCGACCCAAGGTTGGACTATTTGCGTGTAGAAGAGCAGCACGTATCCAATCAGAACATCCTACATCTCTCCTGTGGTCTTGCCAGACAGCAGTATGGTCATCTTGCACATAGATCTGCCGAGAGTTCATGCTGGGGCGTGCATGTAGCAATGTATCCAGGCACTGTTTAGGAGCTGGATTTTAGAGATGATTGAACAGCAGAAATGAAACATTTCTGTGAAGAAAATGAAAGGGTAAGAGTGGCCCTTGGCACCATTAAGGACCCTGCAAAGGTCACTTTTAGAGTAATGATTGTACGAGAGGGTTCCATGCGTGAGCAGGGAAAATTGAAAAGGAAAGCCTAGATTAGAATTGAAATGCGCTGGTTGCAGTGTCAGTGGAGCCTGCAAGAGCAGATTAAGGGGGTCATTACGACCCTGGCGTTAAGGGTTTAA
Source organism: Ambystoma mexicanum (assembly GCF_040938575.1). Lineage (NCBI taxonomy): Eukaryota > Metazoa > Chordata > Amphibia > Caudata > Ambystomatidae > Ambystoma > Ambystoma mexicanum. Next base: position 1,075,465,205 of record NC_090932.1, read on the forward strand.
CGGTGCCGTAAAAGGTGTTGGCGCCGTTAAACCCTTAACGCCTGATTACGAGGTCCCTTTGCGGGACCCGACCTTAACGCCTGCTTTTAGCAGGCGTTAAAGTAGGGTGCCACAAAGGGACCTTGGTGCTAAGTACGGTGCCGCAATTTGCGGCACCGTACTTAGCGCCTTCCCCATTCCCATTGAGCCCTATGGGTCAAAAATGGGAATGGGGAAGGGCCCATGGTGAATGGGGAATTACCGCCCCGCCAACCTTGGAATGGGGCGGTAATTCCGCCATTCACCATGGCGGACCCCGGCATGGACCATGGTGCTAATAGCACCATGGTTAGCGCCGGGGTCGTAATGAGGCCCTAAGACTCTTAGAGAAGAGTTCCATTCACAGCAGATGTTGGAAACGTAAATAAATAAAATCTAAATAAATAAAAAAAATGGAAAACAAACATTTTATGAAGAGGGGTACAAAGTATATACTAGCCTGGCCATAAAGATGAGGACACAGCTGATAGAATGTTCTTTGGATCCCCAAAAATAAGATATGATATGATAGGTTATTTATAACACACTTAATACCCAGAGGTTTCAAAGCGCGGACCACGGGATGGAACCTGTGTTGCTCCTTGTCTTTTTGCTTCTAAGGCGAGCACGTTGCCGCTGAGCTATCCTCCCTTCTTCTCCAATGACCCAAAACCTCAGGGCTCTTAAGCATCGAACGGTGAAGGTGAATGGTGAGAAGAGCTTGAAGAACTTGTGATGGATTGGGAAATTCAGAAGGTAATGCAGTGGATGAATTTGGGGAAGGCACCAGGCACCAGGCAAGGACGCCTTTAGACATGGTGGTCTTGGGGGGAGGGGGGCAGTGGCTATCAGCTTTGGTTGGCCCCTTCGCACAACAGTTCTGTACCTCCTGTTTGAGGACCATCTTCTCGCCAATGTTGCAAAGTAGGTTTGTGGATATTGAAGACAAAGGATCCACTCTTCTGTGCACAGGTAGTCTTTATTCTTCCTGGTATCCTGGTAATTCCTGACAGACAAGGTAAGTCCAAGGTAGGAAAATACAGTTACCCAGATAACATGTAAAAGACCACTGGCCCTCCACAAACTGTTAGCCCAGCACTCCTTCTACAACTGTCCAACGATCACTCTTGGAATCCCCACCACTGACAACACAGACACATCACAGACTCCTAGTACATCAAATGACTTCATATTCCTTCCTTGGCCAATTATCATAGAGCTCTAGTTGATGTAGTTAACACTCCCGGTGCCACTTTGTTGTCAAGGGTGAGAGATAGGAATTCAATTGTGAGAGCCCTCAGGTTGAATTTCATGTGGGACACTCTAATTATGAAAACCTCTAACAAAGAAGCAGTCGAAACTGACTTTGTGGATTGACCAGCTTTATTCATATTTGTATCAAAATCATTTTAGCCACTGAAGGCTGGTTTTACAAATTTTCTATAGTTTTTGAGGCTTACAAGGATGTGTTTGAACTAATTTATTTGACAATTGTATATAAAGGCAAGAATGAGTATATTGCCCATGGCTGACTTCACATCATGCTGGCAACCGGGGCTAAGTGACAGCAAACGCAGATTGCAGTAACTTGTTTTCTCCCCTCAGTGCTTGAATGGGTGTGATGTGTGAGCGTGTATGATGTTGTATGTGGAATGTCATGTATGGAGGGCTGTCCCTCCTTGTGTTCTGCTCAGGACAGTTGGGACAGTTACCTGGGTAGTGGGCACTGGTGGGTCTATGTACACAGTTACTCTGATTTATATGCTGGGACTAAAATAAAGGACTTGCCTGGAAACGTACCTGCACTCCTAAATACCCGAGGGTACCTGTATACTACATTTGGCGATACATTGGTCTTGGAAACTGACTCACAGTGCTGAGGTGGGGGCAGCAGCATATGGCAGGATCCACCAGCTCCCAAAGTAAGACACGCTATGCTGAAAAGGAAGACCCACCACCCTGAGGGGCACTGGACAGCTCCAGTGAGTAGTGCAATATAGTGCTGTAAATCAATAGCACTGAGAAACTGGACACCCAGGTAGGCGTCAACAGCAGTCTCAATTAAACATGCAAAGGTCTTTTCTGGTGAGTGTATAAATTGATCATTTCAACCCGACGTAAAGAGTTGCCATGAAGTGAGGGCAGGTTCAATATCTATGAGTGCGGACATATATAGTAGTGCAGCGCGTGAAGAGGCACGCTCTGGACTGCACCTTGGAAATTGTCATGGTTAGGAACACGTACAATGAGAGCCCAGTCTGTTGCATACGGCTCAAAGCCAGGGCGACACACGTTCCTCTGGCCATTGCAGTGGAGACTGGAGATGGTGTTGCATGTACAGACAATGAGGCAGCCAGTGGCACATCAGAGATCAAAAGAAGCATCATACACTGTGGATCAGATGATTTCAACTGTTATGATCTAAGGGAAAATATCAAGGAGGTTGATCCAGAGGTGCTGAGCCAACCCTGATTTCAAATTGCAGGTTGCTAATGAGGGGTCGCTGGCTATGGTATTATTAGTGACCACCTAAATTAGATGTAAAAGTTGTACATAGAGTTGCAACAACATTAGTGTTGTGCATAGAATTGCATCATTGTTGTTTTATTAAGATTAGCTACCAAAAACTCCTCACATGATATTTGTGGTGCAAGACCGGTAGAGATGGTGGTGATGTGAATTTTGAGATGTGGCCTCGTGTTTAGTTTTCAACATGTGCGATTGCTGTAATGCCATATTTTGGATTGAGAATAGAATATGTTGTAGGGCAGCACCTTGTGATAAGACCGAGAAAATACAGGCCGCTAGGGAAAAAGGCTAGGTGTGCCATTTTTCGAGAAAGTCAAGAGCTTTTATTTTGTACACAAAAGGAAAAAGTGACAGGGTATTACAAATCCACTGCCGAAGAGCTCTCTGACGTCTTTCGTCCAAGATTCAGATTATACGCACACAAATCGTCACTTATGATGCACTTGATATACAGTGTTAATCCCCCACCCTCATTGGCTGATGCCTATATATATGCTAATGATTACATATAACCCATCCTCCAGTCGGTTCCGCTGTCTTCTTGCTCTTCTTCATCACACGTGGGTAACATCTTCGCCCAACAAGGGATGCTAAAAAGCAATTGATTAACATCAGATGGCACTACTCTGCCTTCGATCCTAGCCACGTGACATACACCTGCTTATCAATGTGAACTCAGTGGGCAACCTTGAGGTCAGTCTAGTCCTTCTGAAAAAAGCAACCCTTTTTTCATCCCAGACACATTGGCACCCCCATCATGCCCCCCTGCCCCCACAAGTATGGGCATCATTTTTAGGTCTCCTTGGCACAAAGCATAGATCATGTTGTTCACCGATTCCCCTTATCAGTTCCCCTCCATGAGAATGAGCCGAGTGTCCCACTAATAATTTCATGAAGGATTTAGAACTCATTTGCCTGCACTTCTGGTAGCTCAAATAGCGAGACCATCATTCTGGGGGGCGCTAGTGCCCTATATTTTGGTTCGTGTTTTGGCATCCTAAGACCTCTGCCCTTGCTCCCAGGAGTTCTACTTTGGTGCTAGGCCGTACCCTTTAACTTCACCGTCTGCACGCATTCCCACCTAATTAGTTTAAATGCCTAACTGATGTGGGGGCATACGCGTGTTCCTCTCCCTCATTTGGGAAATGAGATGCAATGGGGGGTGAGGCACAAGGCCTTGTTGCTCTGTGTTTCCGTGAAAACAAGGCTTACGAGGATTTAGGCCTACTCATAAATGCAGTGTTAATTCAGCTTATGATATATGTATCCTACATCCTACATAATATCTTCTCCGTATATGATTTTCCACTCCTGCCAATTCACCCCACCCATGACACACCCCTCTCCCTACACCACCCGTGCTCATTTCCATTATTTTAACATATTTCTCGCAATCTGAATCGTCTAGGTGGGGCAGTGGTCTGAACATGCATCCCTACAATGTTAAGAACTTGACCTCTTTCCACAGAAGAACTTTGAGGTGTATGATGCACGAGCAACATGCAGTGAAAAGTCTAGGACAAGTTATGATTCAAGTCATTTCCATTTTCTGAAGGTTGTTAACAATTCTGTGTAGGTTTGTAAGTATACAATAATTAGGTGATAGTAGGCCACGCCATTCACCTCCTGCTGTCCGGGGTTGCATGGTGCATTGACCATGAGCATGTGTGAGCAGTATTTGGTGCACTTGTGTGTGTTTGCCATCACTGTGTGTCAAATAACAGTACACTCTAGACATCGCCTGCAGTTACTCGTTCATAGATAGGATGTTAGCACGTTAAAGAATAAAATGTTCATGCAAAAAACCCTCCACAGATGGAGTTGTAGGGCAACTCCTTGACTCTTGACTTTTCCTTCCACAAAAGGACTTGAGGGTCCCGTTACAACTTAGTGTTGCATACTTTACAGTCTTTATGTTTAGGTAATTAATGACGGGTGCTTAACAATGCTCAGTAAAAGACCTGTGAATGACTACTGGCATAGAAATGTTCTGCAAATCTTATGTGGCACCTTTGTGGGAAAATGTTCATGGCTGCTTGAGCAATCGGGGAACAGCATGTTGTTCCAGTGGTGATAGAGGTAGACCAGCAATGAGGAATGCTGCATGTGCTGTTGCACAATGTGTCGAAATTATCTGACAACTGGGATGGTTGCATGTGTCTTTGGAAATTGTGTGTTCCTGTTTAGGTTTGGATGTGCAGTTGTTTTTGTTCAGGCGTGTGTTTTCCCACCTACCCAGCTTTCCGGCATGGCAAGCCAGGTTAGCTTGCTCCTGCTAAACATACCCTGGTGGTTGCAGTGCAGATTTAGCAAACAGTAACATTTCTAAACGTGTGGGTCAAGTAAAGGGCCGTCACAAGGGGTTTACAGGGGGGGGGCAAACTCCCCCAGGCCTCGCCCTCATGGGGGTGGGAGGGGTCTTGTGTGGTGTTTGCCTGATTTCTTCTGGTGTGAGTGAGGGGCATGCATGCAACTGCTCTTTTCAGTTACCCATTTAATGCACAGTGAATGCAGGTGGCATGGAGATGGTGCAGGCAGAACGCAGACACCATTGTAACCATTTTGTCCGCGCCCCGCTGCACACATGGTTTCAGCACCCAGTGCACCATCACGTAGCAACATTTATGCTGCAGTGCCTGGCGCCATTTCAAGGCAGAGAAAATTCTGGATGATTGTCTCTCCAGGCTCAGTCCGTTCGGTGGTTGCATCAAACAGACAACTCACTCCACTCCGGCGCTCCCTGTACTGGATTTGGAGTCAGGGCGTGTGTGGATGCGACTCCTGCCTTAGTCCATTCTTGGTAGCAGCAGGAGGCAGGCAATGGATTGCTGTTTGGACAGGATAGGGGCTGCTTTGCAGTGGTATTTAGGCCCCTGCCGAGACTGACTCAGGCTGCTGCCTGACCGACAGTGGGTGCTCGTGTCATGTGGGGGTCATGCACTGACCTGCCTGGCCTGGCGGAATCAATCAGCAGGTAAGGTAGTCAATACATCTATCTACCCCCAGAGTGCAACACCTGCTCCTTTTTTGAAAGTAAGGTGCACAGGCCTGCTCAAGTAACCAGAGTATCTTCAATTATGAGCAATTACCTGAGGTGGGGGGAGCAGCATATGGCAGGATCCACCAGCTCCCAAAGTAAGACACGCTATGCTGAAAAGGAAGACCCACCACCCTGAGGGGCACTGGACAGCTCCAGTGAGTATTTCCCGAGTCTGACTTTATGAGTGGAATAATCTTAATGTATTTGGCCACAGCATATTGGCAAACTTACTTTATGCACCTGACAAACGTATGTTTTTTCTACCGCCACCGTTTTAGGTTCCCATTTACTTATGAAGGAGCTTGTTTGGAGGTTTTTAACACCAAAAATAGAACTTCTGATGCCACTGGTTGACTGCACCAGGCATCCGTTCTCGAATCACCTTATTGCAGCAGCGACTCTGGGCCTGACATCTCCCCACAGGAGAGCATTTGTAAACAGGGGCCATCTGTCTTTTGCAGCTGACCGTCTGCACCTTGTGATCCGAGTGCTTATAGAGGCGCAGGGTAAAACACCCTCTTCAAGGGTTATGGGTCATCTCTTTCCTCTGCCGAACTGCCCCTGTGACCAGAGCAGGAAACTGTCCGTTCCAGGTTAGAGCAACATCTCTTTTCTGCCCACAAATCAATTTACACGAAATGGATCTCAAGCCAGCATATTCAGGGAAAATCGGAAGAATTCATTTGATTTTACAGTCAGCCAGGTGCAGGCATTATTTCTGTTGAATAAGCGCATTACAAATGCTTAATAAAATAAATAAAAATAGAAGATTGGGGCCCTTCGGCGCCAAGCTCACCTGAGGATTTGAGCAGTATATGCCATCACTACCCTAGGGTAGCAGTCCGCGTGCAGCGCATCTTCTTGACTTTGTATCTACTGGTTGGCCTATATGAATTTTGGTTTGGCCTATTAGTTGGGGCCAAAGTGCCACCTATAAGTCAAAACAGTTACATTAGTGGACAGATAGTTGGGATGTGAGGAGAGACATGGAGCTTGTGGGTGTTTGGTTATTTTCCTACCCACTGGCTACCTATGGCCATGCTAATCCCTATGTTAATGCCCACCCACTACCTGCCCACCCCTGTCCATATCACATACTCCTGTGATATATTTGAGCTAGCTCTATCAAGGAATAACGTCACATCTTGTGCTGTATAAAGACTGCTAGTGTCATTTCTGACCAGTCTTTGTTCATGGCTTATTTGTTGTAAATGCACTAGTAGTGTAATAAACATTTCTTAACCAGTGTGTCTTTGGTCAATTGGTTTGTGGGCAGGATGTGTGCACATGAATCTGTTTCTTGCACTGAGGTTCTGTCAAAAGCAAAGACGAGTAAAGCCAACCGCTTTGTCTCATGCATAGGAATTAGATAGGCATGTGGCTGGCACTGCCATCATATGCCCAGGTACTCACGCCATTATCCAGCTGTTGCCATTTTATGGTCAGGTGGCCTCATTATGGCAGTGCCTGGCAAATGTCTATTCCATGGCTTCACAAAATTCAATACTGTTGGCTTTGCCAAAGCTTGATTCTCCTGCCAGGAAAAAGATGGTTTTGTAATGCATCCCCTGTGAAAGGTATTCAGGCGTGCAGTGATCTCCAATATATGATGTTCCCTTAGACAGAGGGCTCGTTGAGTGCAGTGCAGTGGATGAAAGAAATAATTCCTCCTACCCCGGTTGGGTGTTGGTTTTTTGTGTTACAAGCTAGAATACATTGCTCTTGTGCGATAGGTTATTTATAATGCGCTTAATACCGAGAGAATTCTAAGCGCAACCCGGGAATCGAACCTGCATGCAGTGTTCTTTTGCTTCCAAGGCGAGAACGTTGCCGCTAAGCTATCCATATATTAGCCATACCCTGGTGGTTTTAGCACAAGTATTGGAAGTGTTGCAGTTCCCCGACGAGGAACGCTACAATGCCAGGTACTTTGGGGTTGCAGAACTATTGGGAAGTCTCTTGTGAACAATATATGGACTGGACTTTATTCTACAGGTTGCCCGGAGGGGGGGATCTCCACACAGAGCTGTGTTTAACGGTAGTGACCAGTATTTCTGCCAATTGTTCTTATCAACTGCTTTCCTCTTTTCTCTACTGTTGGTTTCCTTTACAACTTGATTTGTGTGCCATTTAACCGTACTGTTAATGCACTTTAAAGAGATCTCATAGTAATTGTACTACCACGTAGAACTGTATATATTTGCCATTATAGGTAACTGAGTACAAAGTGCGTTATCGTGATATTGTATATAACCTATAACCTTGAATATTAATTATATAAAGACTGTGTTTTAACCGATACAGTGTGCAGACATTCCTTTGCAGGTGCTTGGGGACTATACTGTACTTAGGAATCAGCCTGCATCACCTTCTCGAGAAGCTAGGCCTTGATTGCTCGACCACATACCAATATTGAGAATCTTGGCAGGGGGTCTCTGTGCCTCTCCTCTACCCAATAGAGAGTGGAAGTACAGACCCCTCCTCCGGTCCCTCACACTAACCCCCCCTTCTGGTCCCTAGCCACCATTCCCACGTGTGATCCAGGTGAGTGCTCAGAGCTCCTGCGACAAGTGCCACCCGTGTTCGCCATTTTTTAAAATTATCCATGCTTTAACAGCACGGCGAACGCCATTCCCATGTGTGATCCCTCTCCCCTGCTCGCTTCCTGGATACTTAGAGCCCGCCTCCCTCCCTACCCCGAACCCGATAGGTGCCTTAGAATCCATGGTAAACAGAGTTCTTATGACCCGAGGGCTGGACCGTGATCCGCGCCATAGCCACCATTCCCACGTGTGATCCAGGGAGTACTCAGAGTTCCTGCGACCAGCGCCACCCATGTTCGCCATTTTTTAAATTATCCATGCTTTAACAGCACGGCGAATGCCATTCCCAGATGTGATCCCTCTCCCCTGCCCGCTTCCTGGATACCTAGAGCCCGCCTCCCTCCCTCCTCCCCCCGGACCCGATTGGTGTCTTAGAATCCATGGTAAACAGAGTCCTAATGACCCGAGGGCTGGACCGTGATCCGCGCCATAGCCACCATTCCCACGTATGATCCAGGTGAGTGCTCAGAGCTCCTGCGACCAGCGCCACCCGTGTTCGCCATTTTTTAAAAATTATCCATGCTTTAACAGCACTGCAAACGCCATTCCCACGTGTGATCCCTCTCCCCTGCCCGCTTCCTGGATACTTAGAGCCCGCCTCCCTCCCTCACTCCCCCCGGACTCCATTGGTGCCTTAGAATCCATGGTAAACAGAGTTCTACTGACCCGAGGCCGCACTGTGATCCGCGCCATAGCCACCATTCCCACGTGTGATCCAGGTGAGTGCTCGGAGCTCCTGCGACCAGCGCCACCCGTGTTCGCCATTTTTAAAAATGATCCATGCTTTAACAGCACGGCGAACGCCATTCCCACGTGTGATCCCTCTCCCCTCCCCGCTTCCTGGATACTTAGAGCCTGACTCCCTCCCTCCCTCACTCCGGACCCGATTGGTGCAGCTCATTTTATAATGGACACCTAGGGCACCCCTCTGCCTGGCAGCTCCAAGGCTAAGGGCCCCAAGGCAAAGGGCGGCTCCAACAGAGCCGGCTCCAGAAAGTGTCCACAGGGGAAGCCAATGAAGCCAGCAGCTAACAGACAGCAACAAAAACTGTAAGTGTGGCATGGGTAGGGTGTAGAGCAATTACTCTACACCAGAAAGCCCCCACCACTCTACCTTACCTTCCCATAATATAGACTGCCATAGACTTAGCCCATGCATACTTAGAAAGTTGTGTGACCACCAGCCGGATTTCAACCATGACAGTGTTTGAAATGTTGCCTTGCACTACATCCTAACATACTAGTCAATGATAACAAGTGTCACACCTGGAGGGAATTGTGGACGCTAGCCTGTGTTGCATCTAGATAGGTTTGTAAATGTCGGCATCTGCCTACTTGGATGGAATTAGGAAGGCTTAGCATACACCACACTTGATAGAACTCAAATTGAAATGTTAGAAATGTGAATGTTGGCATGCGCCGCACTTAGTTAGAATTCCTAGCTTTGCCTCACATCTAGATGAGATTATGAGTATTAGCAAGCAGCATACTTAGATGAAAGTATACATGTTAGCATGTGCAACACTTAGAATTGAGAACATTAGCATGTGCCGTATCTAGACAGAATTGTGAATGTTAGCATGTGCCACACTTAGAATTGAGAACATTAGCCTGTGCCGTATCTAGACAGAACTGTGAATGTTCGGATATGCTACACATAGATGGTACTTGAATGTTAGCTTGTGCCCCACTTAGAACTGAGAACATTAGCCTGCACCGTATCTAGACAGAAATGTGAATGTTAGCATGCGCCACACTTAGAATTGAGAACATTAGCCTGCGCGTATCTAGACAGAATTGTGAATGTTAGCATATGCCACACCTAGTTGGAACTTGAATGTTAGCATGTGCCACACTTAGAATTGAGAACATTAGCCTGTGCTGTATCTAGACAGAATTGTGAATGTTAGCATGTGCCACACCTAGATGGAACTTGAATGTTAGCACGTGCCACACTTATAACTTGGAACATTAGCCTGCGCCGTATCTTGTCGGAGTTGTGAATGTTGGTATGCACCAAACTTAGAATTGAGAACATTGGTCTGCACCGTGTCTTGACGGAATTGTGAATGTTAGCATGTGCCATACCTAGATGTAACTTGAATGTTAGCACGTGCCACACTTAGAATTGAGAACATTAGCCTGTGCCGTATCTAGACAGAATTGTGGATGTTAGCTTGTGCCACACCTATATGGAACTTGAATGTTAGCAGGTGCCACACTTAAAACTGGGAACATTAGCCTGCGCCGTATCTGGACGGAGTTGTGAATGTTGGTATGCACCACACTTAGAATTGAGAACATTGGCCTGCACCGTGTCTTGACGCAATTGTGAATGTTAGCATGTGCCACACCTAGATGGAACTTGAATGTTAGCATGTGCCACACTTGGAATTGAGAACATTAGCCTGCGTCGTATCTAGACAGAATTGTGAATGTTAGCATGTGCCACAACTAGATGGAACTTGAATGTTTGCACGTGCCACACTTAAAACTGGGAACATTAGCCTGCGCCGTATCTGGACGGAGTTGTGAATGTTGGCATGCGCCACACTTAGAATTGAGAACATTAGCCTGCGCCGTATCTAGACAGAATTGTGAATGTTAGCATGTGCCACACCTAGATGGAACTTGAATGTTAGCATGTGCCCCACTTAGAATTGAGAACATTAGCCTGCGCCGTATCTAGACAGAATTGTGAATGTTAACGTGTGCCACACTTAGACAGATTTCCTAACTTCACCCTGCGTCGCATCTAGATAATTTGTGAAGGTTAGCGAGTGCCACACCCAGACGGAATTATGAAGATTACCAAGCACTACACTTAAAAGGAATTGAGAATGTTACATGTCCTGCACTTGGACATAATTGTGAACATTGGCCTGTGCTGTATCTGGATGGTATTGTGAAGATTGGAGAGTGCCACACTCAGACTGAATTATGTAGGTCAGCAAGTGCTACACTTAGACAGAACTGTGAAGGCTTGCACGTTAAATGTCACATAAGCCACTAACCAATATAAACTCAAACTCTCTGCATAGTTAAAAAACTCACACAACCATCTCTCGCACAACCAGCTGCACACACTTCACCACACTGCAACAACACATAAGCCGCACCAACAGCACACGCGGACTGACACCGATCCAATAGCTCAGCACCCGGTGTCTACCGAGTTGAAACTGCCAACAGTACACCACTCCTCTCACTATCCTACCCCCTCTTCACCTTACTAACCCATCCCACCTTCTCATTTACAGATCCTCCAGAGTGCCTGGGGACCAATTCCGTTGGTGACGGTGCGCTATATAAGTACCGTTAACATAACATAACATAACATATGTGAGGCATACGGTTCTCCGAAGATGCTGGGTGTGTGATAATGTTTTATGGTATGTAGTATTCAGTTCAGTCCCTCTCATAACGACCCAGGTGAGGTTGCACTTGGTAAGCATTCCATAGTGTTTGTGGTGACAAAGAAAACACTGAGCTTGTGCGGAGATGAGCTGTGCAGCTAGGTTTCATGGTTTCATTTTGTCTTGATGTTGAATTGTGTATGCATGCAAGTATTGAAATTGATGGTGTTTCCTCATAGCAAGCAAGGATGAGGTTGTAAACTGTTTAGACATGCTCCTGGCTGTTCTTGTGTGGAAGCTGGCTGTTGAGAGTTAGTGGTTGTGCTGGTTATTGAATGTTTTGCTGTGTGCATGTGTTGGCAAAGGAGCGGAAATGTGCAGTACCTGCCTTTCCCTCTTTCCTGTCTGCGCATGGTTTCTCTAGTGGGTGTGATATCAGAGCGTGGATGATGTTCTGTGTGGAATGATGTCTCTCCCTCTGTGTTCTACCCAGGACCGTTGGACAGTGGTGTCGCCATTAGTCATATTTAGGAGGGAAGGCACAAAAGGGGCCAAAGGAAAAAGTAGAAGGGCTACCTATAACGGGCTACAGCAACGACACAGCTTTCTGTTTGCGTGTATACACTTTATATAAAACATTTATGGATGTGAAAATGAGATTCATACATATCACAAGGAAGCAAAGAACGTTCTTGAGACATGATTATTATACTGGCATGTCTGAAGTTGTAAAAGACTGGTTGCAGTTATCAATGGGGTGACAATGAGAAGATGTTGCTGGGTGAGCACGGTTTTGGTAATTAACGAAAAAAAGGGGATACAGCGAAAAAGTGAGTCTCTCAGGATCACATGATGTGGGAATCTGCGTTTTGAACCAAGGCTTTATGGTTTCACAAAGTAGATTTTAAACACTGCAGTACACTGTCCCATCTTCAGTTTTAAAGCAAAATATAATACTCTGTATTTGTCTTTCACAGGCTAAACTAGGGCTCTACGCTTAAGTGCCAAGGGCGAGGTATCTCGTCCTTGGGATTACATCCCTGTTGCCAAGGACGAGATATCTCGTCCTTGGCACTTAATAGTTAATGAAACAGAAAATGTTAGAAGGCATTCAATGGCGAAATACCAAAATCATCAAAAAAGGCCTTGGCACTGGGGGGGGCGGGGTAAACCCATGGTAGTTAAATCTGACTGGCAAAGTAGCAACTCACGTGATTAATCTAGATGTTAATATAATAAAAAAAATGAGTATGTTGTTTGTTGTTCAAGGTGGATGAGGTTATAATCAAGCAAGGGAAGCAATGTGATTATTTGGGTACAAGGTTCTCAGCTGCTGGGAAATGGGACTGTCACCTAGAGAACGCTGGCATTAAATTGTCCCGATATTGTGGTGCCATTGCAAAGTTCAGAGACATATAAGCTTCAAGCAAGATTGTCTGCACTTTATGGAGGTCCTTTGAGGTAGAAGAGAATGGCTTCCTAAAAGGTATTCTTGGTCTTCCAAACAGCTGCCCAATGATTCCTCTGTTAAAGGAGCTTAATGTGTCTTATTGTGTGCATATTGCTGCCCTTGGGGCCTTGTTGTATTGGGTTTGACTTTGGAGCACCCCCAAACTGGGCAAGTATAGAGAAGCCATGCTAGATCTAATGGGTCAAGAAGGCGGACCCTCTTTACATGCAAAGGATACTCTACGTGAAATTGGGCACGCACAACTCTGCTCTAATACTTTAGAAATTAATCTTACCTCTAAATTAATTGTAAGGCGAGGTTTATTCAAAAGAGAGAGCTGAGATATTGGCGAAAATCACCTCATCTGTGCTACTAAGTACATATTGGTCGAATAAATCACATCAAGACTATGAGGCATACCTGGATATTATGAAACCTAAATTCATGCGATCACTGTAGGTTACATTTAGGGGTTCTGTCATTTCTCCGACACCCGCTTTTACAATGGGTGTTTTTCTGCAGAATATTTGCTTAAAAAAAGCTTTTTCGAAACTTGTTTTTTATTATTTTTGGGGGGGTTCCCCCCCAAACCCCTGTCATTTACCTATTTTTTTTTATTCCCAGAACCCAACCCTTTATATGCACTTTCCCACCCCAAAACATTTCGAAAAGTTTTTTGGGCCAAAAATTCTGTGGAAAAACACCTGTCGTAAAAGCAGATGTTGATGAAAGGACGTCGTACCCATTTAGGTTAGAGATTTTACCCCTGGCTCACTGTTTGAACGGATGGGATTTGCACGCCTGTGATAAATGTTCTCTTGCTAAAATGCAGCCGGAAGAGTGGATTTTTGTGTGGATAATGTATCTGTTTTCGCACCTCAGGAAGCTATACCGGAAACCAAGGTTTGCTATGCATGGTATAAGATCTGCGCCAGAAGCAATGGCTCTCTGTAGAAGAACAAAAGATGGAAGCAATGTAGATTACCCCTGCTATCTGCGCAGGGAGTATTAATTCTATTAAAGACTAGGAGGCGAGCATTATGCTTCATCTTCCTTTATTTCTACTCTTCAGCAGTTCAACAAACATGTACAACAAAATCCTGAAAAGTGTCTTAAAACTAACAATTTTTTTTTTTTTTTTTATCAAAACTACAAAATCCATGATCCTCTGTAGTCCATGCACCCTCCACCAGTCACAATCCACTTCCTGTGCCTGGACTCCTCCTCTGCTTTTACTCGCTCTGAAAGTCTCTAACTGATCCTTGACAACTGTGCGAAGGCTCTCTTGGACTTTTAACTTAATCGCTGCAAATGCTCTGGGCTCCTGACTCTCTCTGCTCTGTCTTCACCATCAGTTATTCCTCTGATCCTCTCCTATGAAAAAGAGCAACAAAAGATTATGATAGGGTGGTGCCAACGTCTCGTACTGATACATAATAAATCATCGCCATTGTATACTTAGTACCAGACTCGGGTGGGAATTTAATGCTCGCCTCCTAGTCTTTAATAGAATTAATACTCCCTGCGCAGATAGCAGGGGTAATCTACATTCTATGACAAGACTGGAGGCGAGCATTATGCTTGTTCAAAGCTTACCCAACACCATATTTGCTAAACTTTCCGCTGGCTTAAAATAAAATTCTTTAAACGTCCTCTCGCTTGACCAATCTGCTGCCAGCATTATCTCACTCAAAGGCACTCCTGCTCTCACGGCGGACGAGGCCATGGCCCCCCTCACCGAATGAGCTCCATACGTGCTCACATTCAAACCTGCTGCATGCATAACCTCCTTGACCCATCTTGCGATGGTAGCTGATGCAACTGCGTGATAGGGCTTCCTGCGCGCTATTAATAACTGAGTATTATTCGATGCTCTATGCTCTGCCGTTCTATTCTCGTACTCCTTAATGCATCGTGCCACGCACCATTTCGAATTACTCGGGAAATACGGATAATGTACCGCAGACGTCCCTGTCTTGGTCCTTCTGACTATGGAGAATGTAACTCCCTCCGGCCCGAAGGATCGTCTGTTAACTTCTAGTGCTCTCACGTCCGATACTCTTTTGCAGGAGATCAAGCATAGCAGCATCGCTATCTTTCCAGATAATTGCTTAAGCGAGAGATATTTATTGGTCGGCCAACTCGCTAGAAGACGCAGTACTGTAGACACCTCCCATGTCGTGGTATACCTGGGTTCCGGTGGCGCTTTGAATCTAGCTCCTCTGATGAGCCTCACCACCGCCGGATGTTCCCCTGCCGGGACGCCCTCTAATGGCATGTGACCCGCAGAAATCGCCGATCTGTACACTCCTATAGTACGGAAAGCTCTCCCGCTCTGTAATAAGTTCGCTAGAAAGTTCAGAATCTCCACTACAGGTGCTGAAACGGGATGAACACCTCTGTTCTTGCACCAGCTTGTCCATTTTGCCCAAGCTGAGTCATAGCTCCTCCTAGTGGATGGGGCCCAGGATTCCGCGATAAGCTGCGCAGCCTGCGCCGAAATTCCTGGCAAGGCCCACCGTTTCCGGATATCCTGCACGCGACTAGCGGGAGTGTCCCTCTCGCTCTCAGAGGATGACACGACCCAGCTGGGTCCATGAGTAGTCGCTCCTCGTCGGGGAGGACTCTCGGAATGTCCGACACTAGTTCCATTAAGGTGGGGAACCACACCTGAGACTTCCATAATGGTGCTACTAATACCAATTCTGCTTTCTCCCTCCGACATTTCGCCAATACTCTGCTCAATATCGCGAAGGGGGGAAAAGCGTAATGCGGACCTCCTATCCACTCTTGTAGGAACGCGTCTGTCCCCAGCGCTCCCGGATCCAGCCTCCAGCTGAAATATTTGCTCCTCTGCGTATTGAGCCGGGAAGCAAACAGGTCTACTTGTAATGGTCCCCATCTCGTGTCCAGTCTCTGAAACACTGCTGGATCCAGTCTTCAATCGCTGGAATCCGTCAGGTACCGAGAGTTCCAATCTGCTACTACGTTCAGTGTTCCTGGCAGGTACTCTGCTGTCACCGACGTCCCTGATTGTAGGCAGAAATGCCACAGGTCCTTCGCTAACTCTGCGAGCATCTTGGATCTCGTACCTCCCAAATGATTGATGTAGCGCACTGCTGAAATGTTGTCCATCTTCAGCAGGACACAAGATTTCACTCTTTCTTTCGTAAAGGCTTTGATCGCGAATGATCCTGCCAGGAGCTCTAGGCAGTTTATGTGTAGACGAAGCTCCTCTTCGCTCCACTTGCCTCCGGTCTGTAAAGACCCACATCTGGCTCCCCAGCCTTTCCGACTGGCATCTTATTCTATTATCAAATCCGGTCTGTCTCCGAATATGGCTCGCCCATTCCAAGCGTCCATATTCTTTAACCACCATTCTAGTTCTGTAATCGAGTCCTGATCCAGCGGCACTTGTTGATGGTACCTCAGACCTAGCTGCAGATGCTTTATTTTCAATCTCTGCAGTGCACGGTAGTGCAGTGGCCCCGGAAAAATGGCCTGGATAGATGCTGCTAGAAGCCCAACTATTCTCGCTAATGTCCTGAGGGATACTTGTTGCTTCTCTAAGCATACTCTGATCTCTCTCTTGATGTCTCTCATCTTCCGAGCTGGAAGCTCTAAGGTCGCCTTCTTGGTGTCTAGAATGAATCCCAGGAAGTCTAACCTCTGTGCTGGTACGGTATCTGACTTTTCCGTGTTCACTAGAAATCCTAGGGAGGTCAGAAGGTCCTGCACCCATCTCGTTTGGTATACTAATACCTCCCGGTCTTCTGCCAGCAGCAGGAGATCGTCCAGGTAAATAATAAGCCTTATTCCTTTCTCCCTGATAGCTGCCGATACTGGCTTCATTAGCTTTGTAAATGCCCATGGTGCCGAAGCAAGACCGAATGGCATCGATTTGAATTGCCAGAAACGACTTCGCCAGCGAAAAGCTAGAAATGGTCTGCACTCCTCTAGAACGGGTACCGTGAGGTAAGCGTCCTTTAGATCTAGACGCGTCAACCAATCTCCTTCTCTTAGGGAGTCTCTGAGCTGATGGACGCCTTCCATCTTGAAGTGCCGATATATGATCCAGCCATTCAGCTCCTTGAGATTTATCACCGGGCGTACTTTCTCCTTCCTGTGCACTAGGAACATATTGCTCACAAACTTCGGGGCTGTCTCGCATTTCTCTATCGCCTGCTTGGTCACTAGCTGCGCTATCTCGCTGTCTAGCCATGCTTGTTCCGCTTGCGCTAATCTCTGGCTCCGCGGTTCGTATCGCTGCACTGGGGTCTCTATAAAATCTAGATGCAGACCGCTGACGGTCTGCAGTATCCAGGAATCGCTTGAAAGCTTGCGCCAATTCTCTAAATATCTGCGCGTCCTCCCCCTACTGGGGGATACATAATCGCTCTCACCTGGCGTAAATCCTTGACCTCTTCCCGATCCTCTGGACCTTCGGCCTCTTGGGAATCTCCCCCTGGATGGGAAAAAGGTGTCTTGGCTCTTGTTCTCCCAGTATTGTGCCCTGGTGTTCTGAGGTCTTCTCCCTCCTTGGTAGCGACCGGCAGCGCGACCTCTGTAGCGGCCGGTCCCTCCAAAAACTCTGCTGGGGAATATCTTGCGAATAGATGCTTGGGCCTTCTCTAGTGATGCGAATGTTCCTACGAACCGGCCCATCTCCTTCCCGAAGGTCTCTCCGAATAGGAGGCCTTGTGCGCCTTCCCCTGCTTCATATGACGATAAGTCGCTCAATTTTGAGTCTATCTTGAGCAATAGGCCCTTCCTTCTCTCTGCCGCGATGGCACAATTCGCGTTCCCAAGCAGGCAGACGGCTCTCTGAGCCCACCCTGCGAGGGCTTCCGGATCAACCTCTTCACCCGTGTCCTTCGCCCTCTCTGCGAGGTCCATGATTTTTGCGAGCGGACCAGCTAAATCTAGTAACTTCTCCTGACAGGACTTCCAGGATCTATCAATCCCCTTCCGGGGATCCTTACTGGCCTTGGCTACAAAAGTCAGCATTTTTGGGTCGAGCTCCGGTGCTTCCGCCACCTTTCCTGGCAAATCTGGGCGCGGGCACTCTGCCCGTAGGCGCTGTCTCACTTCCTTGTCTAGTGGCTTGCGTAATCTTGCCGCCATATACTGGGTCACTCGGGGGGATGGTTGCCACTCGGTGGACCTCGGATTATGAATGCTGTCTGGGTCGAACATATCCTCCTCGTTTTCTACGAGGTGTTTCTCCTTCCTCGCTTTCTTGCCCCCACTGGGTCTAGGCCAGTCATCTTCCTCGCCTTCTTCATCTCCTAAAGAGCCTTGCTCATCTACTAGCTCTTCCTCCGAGCTAAGGTCCTCTCCCATATAGTCTTCCCCTGGAGCGGGGGTCGTGAGGTTCGGCACTGCCTGCTTTTGTAGGTACGCTTCTTTAAGCTTAGCAAAAGCGTCAGGCACCTCCGAGGCCTTTTCTATCGCCTCCTCATATGAGCCCCGGGGGTCGTCAGAGGATTTTCTCTTTAGGGCTTGTTTACTCCCCTTCTGCCCTTCATTCAAGGGTTCTGTGGGCGTGCGTTTATCCGCTTTGGTGCTGGTCTTTGGCTGGGAGAGTATAGCCTCTAACGTCTCCAGCCTCTCTTGTAGGGGTCTCACCCCTTCCACCACTGCATCTATAAGAGAGCTACCCAGCACTTGCTTGAAGCTGGCAGCGAGGTCCTGGGATTGCTCCTCCTCACTCCACTCAAAGTCTGACATGTTCCTTTGTGCTGTGTGCCTAAAATACCTGGGACAGGTGTCTTAGCACGCCCACTCTCTCTTATGATGTTATTGTTTTTTTTTTTTTTTTTTATATATATATGTGGCTGCACCTTTGTCTTTTTTCAGCCCTCCGGCCACCAATCCACTTTCAACTCTCCAACTGCCTCTTGGCAGCGTAGGGCTCCCAAGCCCGAGTCTTCCAGCTCTTGCTGTTAAGTTCTATACACGGTGCTGAGGTCCGTGTCCCAGCTGATCGAGCTGCGCGCGATCGTCTGTTCGCTAGACTCCTTTCTCATACTAGTTGGAGTCGGGAGGAAAAACTCCGTGTCCACGAACGCTGGCGAAGGTAATAAGCCTTCGCCGCTTCGCGATGACGCTACGCGCCTCAGCGCGTGTAGGCTCCGCCCACCCGCGGGTGGGGGCTATGTTGTTGGAGCGAGCCGCTCCGCGCTTCACGCGCTAGCTCCGCCCACCCGCGGGTGGGGGCTATGCTGATGAGGCGATCCGCCTCACGCTTTGCGCTCTGACTCCGTGCGCGACCTGCCTATTGCTCGTGAGGCTGACCGAGCCCCTGAAGTGTCGGGTATACGGCACGGGGCCGTCAGCCTCACGGCGGTCCCTATAGATCAAGGGAATTCCCTGGGGCCCCGCCGATACCCACTCGGCGACTGCTCCTGTATTAGGGAGAATTTCAAGCTTGACGCGCTCGCGCGTAGTGTGACATTTGCGGTGAAAACGTCTCTAAACTAATTATCTCACGTTCCCCTTGCAAACCACACTCAACATCTGATCTTTCCATCTACAGTTCCTCTCTTCAGTCAGCCCATATATCCACAGACATTCGGAGAGGAAAGGAAATAGTACTTATCTGCTTGAAGAGCAGTAAAAGAAGAGGAGGAGTCCAGGCACAGGAAGTGGATTGTGACTGGTGGAGGGTGCATGGACTACAGAGGATCATGGATTTTGTAGTTTTGATTAAAAAAAAAAAAAAAGTTGTTAGTTTTAAGACACTTTTCAGGATTTTGTTGTACATGTTTGTTGAACTGCTGAAGAGTAGAAATAAAGGAAGATGAAGCATAATGCTCGCCTCCAGTCTTCTCATAGAATGTGTATGCGCTTAACAAATATTTGCACAGAACGTGGCTTAAGAGGTTGACTTTGCGCTAAAATGACAGCAACTATCTAGCATTAATCGCTCAGTAATATCAGCTTCCCACCATTAACGTACCACGCGGTTCCTAACTATACCATTGAAGCTTGTATGCATAGCTATTTTATTATAGGACACTACAAATGACTATTGTCGGTTTGAATTGTGCAGAATCCAAAGCAAGCTTTTAAATTGTGAGTTTTGTATACTATGAATTGTTTGTTTTTAACTCTGTATGCCTAATGGTTTTATAGCGATAAAAGGCTAATAAATAAGATATACAATCCCAATAGAAACAGGTATGATTCACTTCTTCAGAAAAAAAGAGAGGGACTAAGTGAGCCCTGCGGGGTTAACACAGCTGCAATGGATCACACCAACATTCACACAATTTGCTGAGCGACCCAATAGTCAGACAGAAGGGGAACTCTCACTGAAAGAGCAGATGTGAACACAGCAATATCTCTCAGGTCAATTTCTGGATGGGGCAATCACTCTGGGCCTCCAGGCTTTGTCCAACCTGTGTCCTGGCGGCAGCAGAGTGTCCAGACAGGCAGCAGGGGTGTGCCCCTGAAAAAAGGTATGCCTCCATAGATGTCTGTGACAATGCTGCCTATACGTTGAAGTCCAATGACCGTTCTCCTTGGTAAATAAATAGAATCTAGGGATGTATGATAAGGATCTGTTTGCTGTATTACCTTTGGGTTGCCCTGTTGACATCTACATACCTAAGCACTAGATACCCAGGCCTTAGCACCTGAGGTTTGGGGGTGAAAGGGAAAATCGAATTGAGAGTAGGCAGCCATTTTGTAGAGGGGCTAAGGCCCCATCGGGCATCCCCTAGAGACACGGTTGGGACAGTTACCTTGTTGATAGGCACTGGTGGAGCCATGTACATAGTTACTCCTACTTCTATTCTGTTACTTAAATAAATTCTTACTTGAAAACGTGCCTGGCTTTGTAACTGCATACTAAACAAACCTGGCCCATCTTCTGTTTTCCTGTTCCTCTTACAGATCAATTAGAAAAGCTCGGCTAAGGCCTGTCTCAAATTCACTGGGCATCGGAAGCATTGCGGCAGCATTGTGGCTTGTCAGTCATCGCAGCATAGCATACTGTACTTACTGCAGCTCGTTACTTACAAAGAACCTAGCCCGAAAGGTCCAGGAACGTTAGCACTTTTTTTTGATGATTTGCTTTTAGTAGAGGCAATGGCAATAGGTTTTAACATAAAGCCTGGATATGTCTTCACTTGCTTGATTCTTGTGATTCTAATGCATTCACTTGCTTGTATCACTGGCTATGTTACACAAAGTACGTAGACCGTATGTTTGCACCTATGCAGTCAATGGCATAAAGCTATAATATGTCATGCATTTTATTTATATGACACAAGCTATTTGCCATGTATTTTATAAGTATTGGGTGGCATAGTAACACACTTCGCTCTATAGAGGGGCTGGTTTTGTACTTGATTTTATTTACTATAAAAAGATATACCATTCAGTGTTCTCACCAGCAGTAGTGTGATCATACTATTGCGGAAAGGGTGTTTACAGAGTATTTAAATGTATAAGTGTGTGCTTGTATGTAGTAATTTGCGTCCTGTAATGTAAGCTGAATTGTTGTATACTGTATTTTGTTGAATTTGTATGAAAGATATCAATGCTGAAGAAATACAGTTACAGGCAAGTAACAAAGACTTCTCCAGAATTGGATCTTTTATAGCTTCACATACTTGAATAGAACACCAAGCAGAGAAGCATTCCATGCACTAGTAAAACACAGTTGAGGTTTAACCTCAGCATAAAGCAGAGCACTTGAACCCATAAGCACGCAGATAACCATGGAAGGGAAGGAGGGTAGATCATAGGCTGTTCCTACCTCAAGAAAACAGGTGGCGGAGGACTCCCTGGCCAACCACCGACTCCCTTCTGACGTCTTCTGCTAAGCAGTAATGCTTGGCAAACCTATGGAGCGTGCGCCAGGTAGATGTCTACATATGTCCTTTATCGCCACTCCCGCTTGAAACGCGGCCAACGCTGCCCTCCATTTGATGGAGGGTACAGTCTGTGGGCTAGGGAGTGGGTCGCCCATGGATTGGTGGCAGTGGCTGATGCAATTCACCACTGAGCGTGAACAGCTTGGCTTTGATATGCACTGTCCTGAAAAAGCCACAAAGAGTCTTGAAGTGGTACACAAATCTTTAGTTTGTTGGATGTGGAACTTCAGGGCCCATGAGAGATCCAAGGAGGGAAGAGCGCGCTCTACTGCTGACGAGTGGTTGCTGAAGAATGTAGGGAGTACTATTCGCTCAAACAAAATCATCTCAGAGATGACTTTTGCAATGAATTTTGGATGCAGTCTGAGAATCCTGCAATCCTTTTGAAATAGTGTGAAAGACGGCTCTGTAGAGACAGCCTGAAGCGCACCAATTCGTCTTGCTGATGTTATGGCTACTAAAAAGGTAATTTTCCAGGATAAGAATTGTAAGTTAGATCTATGGATGGGTTCATACGGTGCCGCCATAAGAGCCGACAAGACATTATTCAAGCTCCAAGAGGGCAGGGGATTGGGTGCTGCAGGAAAAGTGCATAGTAAACCCTTGAGAAAAACCTTGACTGCTGGGTCACACATTAGTGAGGTCTGATGAGGGACTGTGGTATAGGCTGAAATGGCTTAGGGGTGCACTTGGATGACTGATATAATCCACTCTTGGGCATGTACAGTAGGTAGGGTAACACTTGGGCTATAGATACGGTTAGTGGGTCTAGTTGCGACATTCCACACATGTGGTGCTGCGTGTCCACTTCTTGGCGTATGTCAAACGGGTGGATTGCACCCTGGAAATCCCAGCATTTAGCTGACATTGTCAGATTATCCAAATGCCTCTGCTCAGGAGCGACAGACTCGCTGGATCATGGTGGAGAATGTTGCCTTTCTGTTGGGTTAGCAAATGTTGATGCAGCAGGAGGGTTGGATACCAGACGTGGCGTGGCCACACCATCGCTGCGAGAATCCTTTGGCATGGTTGCTCCTTTATCCTCTGCAGAACTCTTGGTAGTAATGGTGTCGGAGGGAACCCATAGAGGAACTGCCCCGTCCAAGTCAGGGAGAATGCCTTGACCCAGGACCGTTTGTACGGGTACCTGGAGGCGAAGTGATGACATTTCGCATTGCTGTTTGCTGCAAATAGATCAATCTCTGGTTGGCCCCATTTGTAGAAGATAAGATATACTTCTTTGTCGTCCAACTCCCATTCGTGGGACATTGAGTAAGCTCTGCTCAGCTTGTCCGCTAGGACAATGTTTTATCCCGGCAGATGTTCTGCCCTTATTTGAACATTGTGATTGAGGGCACAACTCCATAGCTTCTGTGCTTCTGCAGAGAGAATTGTTGACATGGTGCCTCCCTGCTTTTTGGTGTAATTCATGGAGGGTGTTTTGTCCATTGGGACTGTGACTACCTGCCCCACCAATACCGGCTAGAATGATTTCAGCGCCCAATGGATAGCTCTGAGTTCTAGAATGTTGATGTGGAGCCGAGAGTCCTGTGGCGATCGTGTGCCTTTCGCCTGAGGCTCCCCCAGATGTGCTCACAAGCCCGAGAGGTATGCATCCGTTCTGAGGAGCAATGTCAATGTGGGTGCATGAAATGGCATGTCTTGAGTTTGAGTTGCTCCTTGCCCCACCACTACAGCACTCTGCGGAAGGACGTTGTAAAGAGAACAACGTCTTCCCATGAGCCGTAGGTTTGTGTCCATTGGTGGTCCAATGTTTCCTGAATTGGCCTCATTCCTAACCTGCAGTTGGGAATCGGGTATATCCAGGAGTACATCATGCTCAGGAGGGCTTTGAACTGACATACTGTGGTGGAGGCATTGTCAAGAAACCATGAGACCAGCCCCAGCATTGTTGATACCCTTTCTGCTAATGGTCGTACCCTGGGGATGCGAGTTTCCAACTCTGCACTCAGGAAGAGAGCGGTTTGAGTAGGTACAGGAGTTGACTTTTTCTCGTTGATAGTGAAGCCTAGGTTTTCCAGTATTGATGTTGTATTTGTGACTGCCGTGGCTGCAAATCTCTGTGAGTCTGTCTTTATTAGCCAGTCATCTAAATATTTATTTATTGGTTTATTTATTGCTTTTTTTTATATAGCGCATATACACTTATAATACAGTGTTTCAAAGCACTCCAATGCAAGGAGGGATACAGAGGAAAAGAAGAAAAAACATTCCTACTAGGCTTCGGTACGTTCAGAATGGGCAAGTGCTGTGTGTTTAGATGTACAACATCAGACCGGCAGGATACAAACTGTTACAACATAATACAAAAATGAATGCACATGATATGATAGGTTATTTATAACACGCTTAATACCCAGAGGTTTCTAGGTGCGGAACCGGGGAATCAAACATGTGTTGCACTGTGCCGTCTTGCTTTCAAGGCGAGCATGTTGACCCTGAGCTATCCCCCCGAGACGGCCTGAGGGTTGTTACACAATATAAGAGCTGAACATGGAGGGGGAGAGGGGAGGGGCGTAGGGTAAAACAAGCATGGTAATAAGTGCGAGACACAAATAGTTTTGGGAGGGGGCAGGGAGGAGGTGGCCGTAAAAGGGTACATCCATTGGGCACAGTGGATCAGATGAAGAAACCGTGTCAATGATATGCCCAGGCACAGTATGAAATGCCCAAGAGGTGACTATAGAAGAAATGACAGATTAAAAGTTTAAGTTAGCTGCCTACTCACGAATGACAAACTCCGGGATGTAGTGAACTCTAGTGAGACTTGGGTGGGGAGTCAGACAGGGGACTTGGTGTGGGACTTAGGGGTGGGCCGGCTACCACCTGCTGGTTCACCCATTGGCCCTTTGATGTTGAAATGGCCCAATCACTGCATCAGCAGTGCTGGACGATATAGAAGGCACTCCGTTGCAAATGTGGTGGCCATGATGGAAAGAACAAAGTGCCCCATGATGATCCAGGCCCAGCTAACCTGAGGAGTGCACGTGGCAGTGGAATGCCCATTGTACACTTCTGCGTGATTGCAATGTGTCAGGATTAAATGTAGCACAAACTGCCACCAAATGCGCTCCGGAACGGAACGCCAGCCAAAACAAATTAAATAATACAGAAAGGCAGGAAGGGCTTACTTTAATGTGCAGTAAGGTTGAAGTCAGCCGATGCCGCCTCATGGAGCCCAATGGCGGAGGGGATGAATCAGGAGCTGGAGAGGAGTTGAGTGAGGGAGGGGTAAGTGGCTCAGACAGGGGACTTCATGTGGGATTTAGGGGTGGGCCGGCTACCACCTGCCGGTACACCCATTGGCCCTTTCATGTTGAAATGGCCCAATCAGTGCATCAGCAGTGCTCGACGATGTAGAAGGCACTCCAGTGCCTGGGTTACAAACAAATGCAGCAGCCATGATGGAAAGAACAAAGTGCCCCATGATGATGCAGGTCCAGCTGATCTGACGAGTGCACATGGCAGTGGCATGCCCATTGCACGCTTGTGCGTGTTTGCAATGTGTTGTTATGTTATGGTAAAGGTATTTGTATAGCACACCGTCACCAACGGAATTTGTCCCCAGGTTCTCAGGCAGATCTGTAAATGAGAAGGTGGGTTTGGTTAGTAAGGTGAAGAGGGAGTAGGATAGCGAGAGAATTGGTGTTCTGTTGGTGGTTTCAGTTTGGTATGCACTGTGCGCTGAGCTTAGATGCGAGTATCGGATCGAAGTAAGGCCTTGTGTGCTGTTGGTGCGGCTTATGTGTTGTTTGTTGGTTGTTGCGGTGTGGTGAAGTACATGCGTCTTGCTGTGCTAGAGGCGGTTGTGTATGTTTCTGTAAGAGTTAGGTATGCAGAGTTTGAGCTTTTTGGTTAGTGGGTTATATGTCTCGAGGCTGACTATCTAGGTGTGGCACATGCTAATATTCACAGTTCTAAGTGTGGGATTTACTAGCATTCACAATTCCATCTAAGTGCGGCTCTGGCCAACCTTCACAGTCCTATCTAGATGCGACACAGGCTAATATTTGCAGTCCCATCCAAGTATGGCACATGCTAATATTCACAGTTCTAGGAGTGGGACTTGCTAACATTCACAATTTTATCTAGATGCGACATAGGCTAATCTGCACAGTCCTGTCCAAGTATGGGCCATGCTAATAATCAAAGCTCTAAGTGTCGGACCTGCTAACATTGACAATTCTATCTAGATGCGACTCAGGCTAATGTTCACAATTCCATCTAAGTGTGGCTCTTGCTAACCTTCACAGTCTTATCTAGATGCAACGTAGGCTAGTGTTCCCACTCCTATCCAAGTATGGCCCATGCTAATAATACAGTTCTAAGTGTGGGACTTGCTAACATTCACAATTCTATCTCAATGCGACACCTGCTAATATGCATAGCTCTAGATGTGTTGCTTGTAAATTTTCACAACTCTAGCCAAGTGTGGCACTAGCCAACACCCGCAATCCCATCCAGATGTGAGGCAGGCCAACATTTACAATTCCATCTAAGTGAAGCACTTGCTAACCTCTGTGCCAGGATTAAATGTAGCACATACTGCCACCAAATGCTCTCCGGAATGGAACGCCAGCCAAAACAGATTAAATAACACAGAAAGCCCAAAAGTGCTTACCTTGATGTGCAGTAAGGTATAAGTCAGCTGATGCCGCCTCATGGAGCCCAATGGTGGAGAGGACGAAGCAGGAGCAAAAGAGGAGTGGCCTCTATCTGTGATTGCCTGAGGTGTGGTGGCACTGGTGCTAGGCATTTTGTTAACACCCCTTTGGCCAATTTGAGGCCGAAAGGGAGCATGCGGAATTCGAAGTATGCGTTCCCTACCGAGAACCTGAGATACTGCCTGTGCGCTGTGGGAATGGGAAAATGGAAGTACGCATTTCTTCCCAATCCAGGGTTGCCAGGAAGTCGTTATTGTTCAATCATGGGAGCATATGTTGGGGAGAGGTCATCTTGAATTTGATGCGTCTTATGAATTTGTTTATGGCCCTTAGGTCTACTATTGGGGCCCACTGACCATTCTTCTTTTTGATGAGAAAGTGCTGAGAATAGAACCCTTTTCCTTTTTGACTTTGCGGTACTGGTTTATGGCCGCTTTTTCAGAAGCTTGACTACCTCCAGCTTTAGATGTTCCAGAAGATGGACCCTTGGAGCTTGCGGGCACAGAGATGGGGGGTGGCCCACAAATTCTATAGTTTGTCCAATTCGTACCACTTGTAACACCCACTTGTCGGACATTATCTTCAGCTAATGATGTAAGTGTTGGTTTATTCCCCCTTGCACAGGGGTGTGATGTGGCTCTGCAAGGCTCTGCAAGGATGGCCTGTCAATTATGCTTAGATTGGTCCTTCGATTGGCCGTACCCATGCCTGCCCCTTTTTGTGGAGTATGTTGCCGATGATTGTTGGTACCTGTTGCCTACCTGATATGAGGTGGAGGACATGTATGTTGAACAACCTGTTCTAAACTCTGTATCTCGCAGTAGACCTGCGAAAAAGACACAAAGGGGCAATGGTCCTAGTCTTTGTCCTTCAGCAAGCTTATTGCTCTAGCTGTGTCTGTATCCAATCTAATGCCCTTAAGGTGGTCATCTATCTTTTTGCCTAAGAGATCCTGTTCATCAAAGGGCAAAATATGGGCTTGGACCTTAGGTCTGAAATTTGTTGTCTTCATCCAGGCTCGTCTCCTGAGGACAGTAGCCTGGGCCATTTGCCTGAATCCAGATTTGTCACGTCTACAGCACCTTCATCATGTGATCAGATGTACAAGGACAATATAACCGTTTTTTTTTTGTTCTACTTTTTTGACTCCCATGTATCCCTCCCCTTCTTGTCTTGTGGCACCTGGAAACACCTGTGTATAGGAGCCATACACATTTCCAATAAAATAAAATAAAATAAAAAAAATAAAAATGTAGCCTCACCATCAGCTACAATAGCTTTTACCCCTTCTTGGAATTCCGCTGGCAGATGTTTTGTCAGTCTGGACATCCTCAGCCAGAGCTCCCAGCTAAACCTAGCCTTCATTGCCAGTGTGTTAGCTATTCTTACAGTAAGAGAGGCTGAGGATGATACCTTCCTACCCATGGCTTCGAATTTGAGACCTTCCTTATCAAGGGGTTTGTCAATGGTGAAGAAGGGTTAGCTAGTTTTTTCTTGCCGCTGCTCTAATCACGCAGTCAGGCTTTGTGTGTCCCCTTAGGCAAAAGCGGCCATATCAGGCACCTTATGTATTTTTTTCCTGGATGAGAAACCAGGGTGGGAGTAGATAAGGACTTAGATAACATATTTTCTTCAGCTTTTCATAGTGTATCTAAAATTGTGATGGTCGTCAATGTTCTTCTGCGCTCATCCCTATGCTTGTAGAGCACAGACTTCGCCTTACAGCTAACTTGGATATGGAATAGATCTGCAGCTTTTGACATTATCCCATGGAATGATACAAGATCATTGGGTGGCAAAGTACTCCCTGGGGAGTGCCATCTTTGTTGCTTTTGTATTAATAGCCTTCCCATTCATTATGTTGGTCTGGTGCATCCCTGGGGAGCTCTCCTTCCTCAGGCTCATCCTCTTGTGCTTCAGAATCTGAGAAGTTCCTGTATGGGTCATATGCCGGGTCTTGCTCATATAGATCCTCCTGCCAGTCTGACATTGATATTGTGGATGGGGCTGCAGCGTGCCGAGCCCTTGGAGGTGAAGTTCTCCTTGGAGATGCACTTATTGGTAAAGACCTGTCACGGGACATTGCGCAGGGTGTAGAGAATGCCTTCGTTTTTTAGGCCCACTGGACAGTGGCGATTTGCCCTGAGGTGGTGATCTGCCCCAAGACGATGCATGTGAGGGGGTCCTTTGATGATAATGAGATGTGCCTTGCTGTGGTGATCCAGTACACACTCCAGTACACACTCTTGTAGGTGATGTACTCTCATGTCTCCTTTCCCCTCTTCTTGGTAGTGGTGAGACACTTCCCTGTCTTGAGGTCTCTGAAAAACGTACTTGATCCTTTGCTTTGACTGTATGAGCACCGGGTCAAAGGGATCTGAGACGTTCTTTGGGCTCGGCTGCCAAGGCAGGCTGTTTTCTTTTGGTGTATGTTTGGGCTTTTCCGCCACTTCCTCAACATCCTAAAACTCCCCTGTAGTATGATATCCGGAATTGATAGGGATAGGTTGATGGTAATTATTGTCAGCAGTTCATCCTGTCTTCCTGCCGTGGACACACCCCCATCCGGCAGAACATTGGATGTTTTCTTCTTTCCCTCCGTCAACAGTGATTTTCTAATCGACGGGATGACCGTCAACGATTTCTCCATACTGATCTTCGTGGATGGTGCCTCCATTGACGAGTCGCTGATGGACGGTTTCGTTGAAGACAGCTTTGTGGATCAACAAGGTTTCGCCTTCACCGTCGATGAAGACTCTTTCACTGCCGATGAAGATTTCGAAGGATGACGTTTTGCTCATGGCCGAGAAACCTTAAATGTTGTCGTAGATGGACAGCCCTCTGTGGATGGCTTAGGCGTCTATGGCACACTCTTTATGTGACATACAGTCCCCCGTGGACGGTGTACCCATCAACGTCAGACCCGTTGACGACCGCCCCAAGGAAGAGGGCTTAAGGAAAGGTTCCTTACCCTTTAAAGATGTTTTTCCTTGGGATGGTGGCTCCTACAGCTTTTAGTCCACTTTGAGGGCATCAGAGAGCCTTTCTCACCTTTGTTCTTGGTTTTAGGTGGTGGAGAGACTCCCCTTTCTACCGAAGAAGCTCTTCTTTTTTTAATCTTGGTTCTCAGTACTTTGTGAGATGAAACAGCCTGTCTTTGCAGATTCATTATCCGAAGACTGACCTTTGCTTTCTAGGTGAAGAAGGAGCCTTCTGTGTCTGTCTTGCAATATCGTATAAGAGAAGGTCTTGCAGATCTCATCGTTTTTAATATAATGAGGGTACAAGCAGTAAATACACTGTTCATGAAGGTCCCTCATATAAACAACTTTTTTTTTGCACTTACTGCAGTCCCTTAAGAGGGAAAGCCTCTTAGTGGATCCTTGCACTGGTTCTGCCGTGGCCATGAGGTGTTTTCACTCGATGATTAAGGATGAGCTGTAACTTTCCTGAGCCCAGGAAACACACAGCGGGTAACACCAACGCTTAAGTGTTAAATTAGTGGAAATTGTAGATTAGAGTAGTCAAAACTTCTGTCAAAAAATGATGAACGCTCAGAAGAGGAATCCCCTAACCTTGTAGTCTGCGGTTCAAAATCTGAAGATTGCTGGATCCACCAGCTCCCAAAGTAAGACACACTATGCCCAAAAGGAAGACCCA
This sequence comes from Ambystoma mexicanum, assembly GCF_040938575.1. NCBI lineage: Eukaryota > Metazoa > Chordata > Amphibia > Caudata > Ambystomatidae > Ambystoma > Ambystoma mexicanum. Next base: position 1,075,495,431 of record NC_090932.1, read on the forward strand.
CCACCCTGAGGGGCACTGGATAGCTCCACTGTGTAGTGCAATATAGTGCTGTAAATCAATAGCGCTGAGAAACTGGACACCCAGGTAGGCGTCAACAGCAGTCTCAATTAAGCATGCAAAGGTCTTAACGCATCGTACTGCCAACTGTCTTTGGCAATCATGTCTCCATCGCGGGACGTGACTTGCACTCACTAGATCTCATCAAATATAAGTCGTAAATGCAAAGATCACCAAGTTATCAGCTGTGCTGCTGGACAATAGGAATGCTTCATGTAAGTGACTAATTTAACATTTCAGTAAGACAGGTTTAAGTAGTTTGTTTCTGAGTCCCAGGTAATAAGGGCATAAAAACAAACAAAAGTGAACATTGTCTTCCCTGCCAAGAATACATACTTTACAGAGCTCAGATTCAATCAACCACCATTTAAAAAGTAACGTGTTTAGTGGCAACATTCTCAACCTGTTCTTCGCATACAGCAATCTCCTCATAGGCATGGTGATATTATCCAGGTAGTCTTCCTTCCCTGGAGTTAATTTACATTGTGAATATTTCCTAGCCCGGACCGTTGATCTAAAGTAGATGTCACAATTACGTTGGGATTTTAGCCAGTATTTTTGCTTGATCTGGACTTTTGACTGCAAAATTACAGATTCAGGATTGGACCATAAGTGCAACATGCCCAGGGAGCTCAGTTATTTACTCACATACTGACACCACTGAATGCTACTGCCACTTGGTTGCAACAGCATATTACGCATTGCATCTCTATATTTGGACAATTCGGGGTTGCCCAAAGTCAGATCCAGCGTAGAAGGGATCTATTAGCCATTACGTCTGCCATCGATGGGTGCTCTTAGGTGCCAATAGTAATGTTTAAAAAAAAAAGCATTTTCAGTGATTTTCAATTGTGCACAATTAACATGACTCCATATATCGGCTCCATAAATTGAAGCTGCCTTTGCTTGCACATTGTTATAGTACACCACCACCAAAAGAGCTGCTAGTTTTAGCAAGGCATTGCTGGTTCTGTCCAGTGTTGTCACTGCCTTCTCTAGCTGTGCACACCATGTTCCTTTGGCATCAAGTCTAATATGCAGATAATCAAAGGTATCTATCTACCTGTTCAATGAGTAGCCCCACTAGCATCACATTCAGCTTGGGACACTTCTTGCTGTTTGCTGGGCCAAATACCATGGCTTTTGTCTTTGAGATGTTAATTGTGAGACCATTATCAATCCATCCTTTAAGAAAGTTATCAACCTGCCATGGTTTTAGAAATCAAAATGGCATCTTCGGCAAAGAGCAAGAGGGGTATAAAATCACATCCAAAACTTGGTGCAACTGTTTCTACCTTTGATAGACCAATGATCAGTTTGTCGATGTATATTGAGAATAATGTTGACGCAATTACACAGCCCTGGTGTATGCCAAGAATAATATTGATAGGGTGAGTGGTGTTTCCTGCTAAATTCCACCTCACTTTCCCAGTGTTACCTGTATACAGGTTCATGATGGAACGCAAAAGGCCTGGAGGTATAGCATGGTCCGCTAGGTCCCTCCAAAGTTTATTGCGTGGAACACCATCAAATGCACCCTTGAGGTCAATGAAGATGGTGTAAAGGTTACATTTCCTCAAGGCTACATATTTTTGGTGGATCAGGAAGAACCTAAAGGCTTGATCTATTGTACTCAAGCCGGGTTAAAAACCTGCTTGGAGGTGGCTAATAACAGATGAATCCTTGGCCCATGATGCCAGATGTAACAAATGCGAACGTGCAAAAACTTTCCCAGGTGCATTGAGCAATGATATTGGCCTATAGTTTGCAGGATTATCCCTCCCCCCTTTCTTGCACACAGGGATTATGATGGATTCTGTCCATGATTTAGGGACTCTGCCAGATGCAATTGCAGCATTGAAAATGGCACAGAGTACGGGCGCCCATATATCAACTGCCTTCTTAAAAAGTTCAACAGGTATTAAATCAGGTCCCAGAGCTTTACCTGCCCTCTGGGCTAAAATGGCCTCTTCAACATCACAAAGGGTGAGACATAGGTCAACAGTAGGGGGACCAAGGAGATAATAAGCGACAGAAGGTAACATGGCACATGCGTGAACGGCATCTGATGCCTAGAGATAAGCAAAATGAATTACCCATACTTAGATTTCTCAGTGGTGACTCCTGTGACCTTTTTCCAAAAGGTCACACTGTCCCTGCTTTTTTACAGCGACCAAAACATCCTGCAACTCATTCTTCATAAAGTCAACCTTCTTCTTATTCACCAATTTCTTGTAGGATGATCTTAATTCTCTCAGCCCTATGTTATCTGTAGGAATGAGATTTTTCACTTTTCTAATGATTTCCGCTTTGGCGTGGCAGCATTGACTATAATACCATTTAGTATATTTTACTGTGCCAGTATCGACCACTTTGCTTGGTTTTGGGACAAAGGGTAATTCTTTGCTTGTCACATGTTTGTATGAACTTTTCATCAACGCACTGCTGCATAGGGTCTTGCTGAGCACCTGCACCAAGCGGTGGTAGCAATGCATGATAAATCTGCACCTTCGTCCCCTTTGTCAAAATATCCTCCCACTTAACTCATTTTCTGGAGTGGCCATTGATTGTTACAGGGTTTGTATTGTGATCACCCTGGGCTACCTTGAGCCTGGCTATGAGTGGTCAGTGGTCACTCTGTACGGCCGACTACAGGCATGTCAGACAACCAATGCCAATCTTTGAAGAAATGAGAATGTAATTGATATGTGATTAGCGCAAACCAGCCAAGAAAGTTGGTCGGGCTGGTTGATCTCCCTACTTCTGAACATTAGCTGCCCTGAGCTCTAAGTTCGCTAAAACATGTGCCATCCCTGTGGTGAACCTACGTGGTTTAACAGGTTAGCTTGCCATTAAATATGGGATATCACAGGCCATGTCCTGCTCCTTAAACAACGGTTTGGTGTCATTCAGTGGTTCGAATTGTACATTAAAATCACCTGCCAGTATTACTACGGCCTCCTCCCGCACACTCTTTGCTAATGAATCTATCCTATTGCACACCATATGGAGAGTATTTACAGTATCAGAATTGTTCTCTCTATTATAGATATTAAAAAGAGTGATACGTTTGGAGGAACTATACACATGTATTTTGCATACATCCAGGGCGTTTAGATTGATAGGTCTGCTTTTGCTATAATAGTCTGAGTCTATCCAGGTGGTTGAGCCACTGAATGTTTGGCCTTTAGGACCTTTTTGTACCAGATTTGTATATGTGGTAAATCCCTGTTGATGACTTGGTGCGCTCTAATAAAATTGCACCATTCATTGTCCTGGAGATTCTTTACTAATCCCTCAATATTCCATGAAAGCAGGCTAGGACATTCAATGGATGGCATAGGAGAAGCGGCACTCCCAGCGATTAGTAGTCAATCATTATTATCCAAGCTAGATGTTGTTACTGGCAAAACGCCAGGCACCGATATGACCATTGGATGTGATAGACCTTGAGTCCCACTATCTGCTGGGACCCTCACTCCCTTCAGAGAAATAGCTTTAAGTGTCACCTGGATATCTGTGCGGCGGGGACCATCAGTACTAATTGGGTCAGTCTATGGTGGCCTAGTTCTATACTGCAGGACACGGGGGGCAAGGATCTGAACTCCACGGCTAACAATCCGCAGTCTAAAGAGGAGTGAACCAACTCAATTCTAATATAGTTTGTGCCCATCGAAGTCCCGGTCCTCACCCTGTCACATAATACCAAGGTGTCCTTAATCACTGATTTACAACCCCTCACAAAACAGATCCAATGTATGCACTAGTTTGTGAGGCTGTGTACTGTCTCCTACTGGCCTCGACCCAGCTTGCGGAGCTTTTGCAAATATATGGTCCTGTCCTCTATGGAGCATGTGTCTTGGCACCCTATCCGGGGTGGCCGACTACTAAAGGGATCCTGCCCAGCACTTGGTCCTAGCACATTAGTTGGGGGGCACGTATAGGATCCTCGACCAGTTGCTGTATGGATTCTCAATGGGTCAATTTCCTTCAGCTTGGGTAGCAAAGTATTATCAAAATGATTGGTACTGATCCCCTGGCTTCTACCCATACCATGTGCACTCTCATCCATCATATGCTGGCTACCCTCACTGTTCCCCTTGGGGTTCGCTGTGCCCTTCTCATGCCACTGGATCACGAAGGATACCAGGGTTTACAATGGGGCACTGGTGCTTTCGATAAAATAACTAATTTGGTCTTTAGAGTAACCAATTCTTCCATCAAGGTCTGCATCTGCTCCTTCAGCCCAATTAATTGCAGCTGTAAATATAACTTATCCCCAGGCTGGCCTTGGTCCCGTCTTACATCCTCCCCCACCTCCTCTGACAGGGCCACGGTTTGACCGATATTGGGGTGGACTACCAGGCTAGGGCAGCTAGTATGACAAGGGAGGTTAGAGGTAATAGGTGCTCTTCCGCAGGTCACCATCCTACCAATGGTTTCCTCAGCAATACCACCCAGTATGGAATAGCTGTGAGAGGTTGGAACACCATATTTCAGGGGTACCTGCAGATGTACAACCCCTTACCCTGTCTGCGACTCGGCCAGGGAAACATCACTCAGGGGGCCCTCTGCACAATGATCATCAGTTCAAATAAGCCCTGCGATTATCTGAGCTGGTATCATATAATGTTTCCCCTCCAATTGTTCTTTGTGTCTAAGTGTTTCAAATTTAGCAAGTGGGTCTTCCTGCCGGGTCTTCCGGGTGGACAGGTCACACTTGTCCTGATAGATTGCATAACATTGGGCTGATAGGGAGGTGCTTCAGTTATGGCCCAATACTGCCGTATCAATTATGTCCAAGCTAATCCTTGGTACCTGTGCACTTATGCAACTATTGCGTACTTGACATCTAATAACTTTACCTATAGCTTTACAGGTGCTATTGTCAGAGGCGACTGGGAGTGGATGTTCCTCCAGTTCCACCAGGAAGTCCGTAATTTTGCTGGTAAGCTTGTTGGCCCCCCTTTACTGGTTTTAGTATATCAGCAGATTTCTTTTTGGCCATGCCATGAGGCAAAAGGCCAGATGTGGCTTTACGCTTAACCATTGCTGGTGGCCCTTAGGAGCCCCTTGGACAACAGGAACCCCTTATGCCACAGGGCCTTGTGCAAAGATAAAAAATGGGGCAATAGATTCAAATGTGCAAAGGTACAGAATTGTAGATAATGGACATGGTGCTGTAGTGCTATTGTTCTATGATGCAAGTGGGTGCCAACGCCCAAACAATTGCCAAAGAGGGGCTAGAACCACTCAAAATATTGCAGATGGGTGTTAATACAGGATAATATCAGTACGTTCATTAATTTCACACAGTCGATACACCTACCCCCAATACCCACCCAAAATACCCACAATGACAATGGCTTGAACCAGCACAAAGCAGAATTCCATTTGACACTGCAGCACTTAATTAAAACTGACACATTTTCAAATTCTTTGCTTTTAAAATCGTTCTCTGTTACACTTTACAGCCCTTAATTGACAAGGAACCGTTTGTGGTAGAATGTTTCATCATGTGTGCACTGCTCCAATTTAACAGAGGCGAGCAAGACTCTGCGTGTTATTACTTATTTTAAAGCAAAAAATGAAAATGTTTTAGCAAAGAATTGTATTAAACTGATCAAAGTATTTTTCTGAACACATAAGAAGCTGCACATTAGCTTTTTTTAAAAATCCAAACAGATTAAACATTGTTTATATGGATAAAGAAATTGAAGATCTCTTACATTAGATTAAACAAGAGGACAAGTAGTAAAGCAGATGACAGGCTGGGGTCATGTACTAATGGGAATAAAATACCTGCTACCATACATCAAAATGATATTGCAGGTTACCTCAGATTTGCGTGACCTTATAAAGGAACTCCTCCAGCGTCCTTGTTCCTCCATTTGCCATGGAATTACTCTGTGACTTGCAATATCCTTATAACATGAGTAGGGGGTATCCCATATACCTAAAGGCAACTTCGAATGTAACCTTCTTATTCCTGCAACCTGATCTAAAGTCTACTTTGGATGGATTGACATGCAGACACACTATCGCAAGGACTATCCTTCTTCCTTTAAGCTGTCTAACCTCTGCTTGAAACCCTCTGTATTATCAGTATCCTCTTCCCCCCACCCTTCACCCATCCCTTGTTTCTTTCCTCTGCAGACTACTGTCTGTACACCCCAAGTGAGGGCACAATCTGCCAACTTCCAGAGATGCCTCGGCACTTGCATTTCCCTTGTTCCCCTTCCCTCTATTCACTGGTAACACGGCCAACTCTTGGTTCTGCAACTTTTGTCAGTCCCCTCAAAACGACCATATTATCCCGTTGATGATCATTGGGAACGTTCACAACTTTGTCTAGTGGGAACCCGAAACACTTTCATAGTACGCTTTCCAGTCTATCACACAACCATATGCTGATCCATTCTAATTCCACGCAAACACATACTAGAACATGCTTTCACGGGAAACGCTCTGCATTTCGGATAGGGTTTGTTCACACTTACCATGATCAGCACACCATTACATCCATTACTCTAAAGACTATACATACACCTCTAATACTGCAACCAGATACCTTCTCTCTCAACCCTTGTGCACCTTTGCAATGTTGTGCCTGTTAATTTATCTCCTACTCACCCTGCACCTATCCTGCCCTCTTCCTTTCCCCTCACAGACCATGGCCTGATTACCCCTTGGCAGTGGCACAATATGCCACCATCAAGACAGGCCTCAGCATTATGAGAGCAATATGGTAGTGATGGGATGCAGTACAAAAGCTTATTGACATAACATGCAGTTTATCATATAATCACAGAGCCCAAAACTGTAATGAGCTTCTTTGGGATCGATAATCATGTCCCAAATCACTTTGTTTGCCTAAACATTTTATCACATGATTCTCAGAATAGCCGTGGCCAGAGTCCTTCAACTGAAATTCAGGTCTCATGCCAGCAATCACCATTTCACTGACATGGTACACATAACTGTCAAAGAGAATAGTGCAATATTATTCATATTTATCAAAGAAGTTGCTATTTTCCTGTGATAAAATACACAGTCCCATCAGGCAGAGTTCAGACTATGCTCTGCCGAATTCCTAGACAATTTACATCACTTCAACGTCATAACCATTGCAGCTACATGATATTTAAAGTCCTTGACAAAACGTGATGTCTACTATGCCCTCTGAACTCATACAATATCCATATTCTTGCAAACATGATTTTACCAAATACGTTGTAGGCAGCATCTACAAGAGAACAAAGGACTATTACTACCTGAGCCACCTCCCAAGCTCTCTTTTGTGTACTGGAACTATTTCTGCTATTTTCTAAGAAGCTGGTATTTCTCCTGCCAAGACAATGGAACTAAAATAATTTTCTAGGAAAGCCGCTGAGATATCAGGCATTGCTTTTAATAAGCCAGCTGGCATTCAGTCACTTCCAGGGCCATTCTCTGTGTTCTGAGTTAAAATGGCACCCAGGACACCATGAACAGATATATAAGGAATTGAGCTTGATTCAAGAGGGACCTGTAATACTGACACCTCAGTGTTCCTCCAAAGAGCCCCTCCCTTACATAGAATCATAACATTTGACTGCCTAATTTTAATGGTTGCTCATTGTTGCTGTATATACCTTAACACCCTAAATTACCGACCCCAACATTCCTTTGCATTCTTTTTCTTTACTGCATCATTGCATGCTTTTTCCTGCACAGCTCCCTTTTGATCACCAGTTGTTATATGCCCTTCAGCTCCCCTTTGATCACCAGTTGTTATATGCCCATCTCTCGGTGATTACCTTATTCCTATGTGACAATGACAGACAATACATCTGCAATGGTTACTTCAACAAGCAGGGGTGAAAGGTGCTCCCCACCGTGCAGGCTTGCATAGAGAATTTGACATTGGTGCTTCCACAATCACATTCGTTTTGTGGCTACTCACCTGGTGGGCACGCCCTACACGAGAGGGAATTTGCTCAGCAGAACAACACAAGCTCCTCATGAGTGGGGGTTGAACCCCAAAATAGTGAACCAGATATTTTATTGTTGGCACATATCGAAGCTAGATGTTTTTACTACACAGAACAACATGGCGTGTCTCATGTAAGCCCCTTGGGGGGGAGGGGGGGGCTGACACCCTGAGAGATGCTTTTCTACTTCTGTGAGATGGTCGGAAATGTTTTGTCTTCCTACCTCTCCCTTTGGTGGCACAGGTAATTCGCAAGTTGATCTGAAGTATCATTGGCTACTTAATCCAGACCGTGCCTAGGTGGCGCAACACAGTTTGGTATTCAGGTCTCTTTGAGCTCATCTGCAGCACAGATGTATATCTTTACTTCACCTGCATTCACTTTGCCACACATTCACTTTGTCACTTTTACTTCTCTATACATTTGCTTCTCCTGTCTTTCACTTTTCCTAGCATTCACTTCGTCGTTACAGGGGGAGATCCCCTGTACTCCATTCTTTTCTACCCCATTTTCTTCCCCCTCTCTCCTTGACTGCAGCCCTTTCCTTTAAGCTAACCTTAAACACATCCATTATCACTGTGACAATGCAAAGATGCAGAGGAAGTAAAAGCAAGAAGTTAATACATGACCAAGTAAATGGCTGTCTGGCGAAGAGAATGTTGACATGGTAAGCATAGACAACGTTTTCTGGGCGCAGTAAAGGGGAATAGCTGCTTCTTTTCAATGAGCAGCAAAGTTCTCTCCCAGGGAGGTGGGCAGGACGATTCTTGAGTGATCACCCGAATCGATGGCTGCATAATCTTGATCACTGACAATGTTTGTGTGTGTAAAAACATTTTTATTTTGAAATTACTCACAGACATACATGAATCTTGTCGTTTTTACAGTATCGGGGGCGAGCCATGTTTTACAGACTTTACATGTTTTAACAATTCTAAACATAAGACCATAATACACTCCCCTATCAATATTGTGGCCATACTGGCCACCACCCTCTCCAACCCCTCCCTCGATGACGTGCTCAGATTTCCTTGGTATTGATAAGCGTTGTTGTTACAAACCCTTTCCTGACATTGTAGGTAGCATGTTATCTCACTTCGGCTTGGCATTGGGCCTGGACAGTGACATTCTCCACGATTGGTGCTGGATAGTCCCACCGATCGTCTGGGTGATTCCCCCCAGTCACCTGATACCCGTTCATCTCTATAGCGAGGAGTAGGAGACGGAATAGATAAGGGGAGAAGGAAGAGGGGGGGAGAGTATGGGAACGGGGGTGGCACGGATTGTTCATGTGTATGGTTCTAAGAGTTCCCAGTATCACTTTCCCTTTGCAGCATCTATCATTGGTTGCCGTTTGAAGGTGGCATGTTCTAATAGATATGTTTTCGAGAAGAGTGTGACCCACTCTGCAGTGGTGGGTCGGGGGTTCGTCTTCCAATGAATAATCAGTAGTTTACGCGCTGTGAAGAGCATTAGACCCATAAGTCTATGTGTCAGTGAGTCTGAGTGCCATTTGTTTCCATCTAACACAAATAGCATAGTGTCGGGAGTATACCACATATCCGACCCGTCTAAGTCCGAGATCTGCTCGTACACCATGCGCCAGTATGGGGCGAGAGCAGGACGCGACCACATCATATGACCCATGGTGCCTATACGGTTACAGCCTCTCCAGCATGTCGCTGTGGGAGCAAGCCCATTCTAAAGAGCTTGGTTGGGGTGTAATATATGCATTGTATTATCTTGAATTGGATTTCCCTGTTTTTGAGATTCAGGGAGACCATCAGTATAGCAGTAAAATAATTATGTATATTCATGGTGTCTTATCTGTATGCCTAGGTCTTCAGTCCATGCCGTCGCCAAGTCGTGGTTCCTATTCGCATTGTTGGGAGATGACATATTATAAAATGTGCAGAGATGTGGGAAGATAGTAAGGTGTTGCTCCATTTCTCTTTTGCAAGGGGCAGGTGGGAGTTGACGGGTTTCCTCCGATGTATGTTTGAGGATTACAGCCGGTATTGTGTAGTAGCAGAGCCAGTAAATCCTTCCTAGACCCAGTATGTGGCATGCTGCTTGCAATTGCAGTAGAGTCCCCCCTCACTGATGTCCATTATCCTCTCCTTTGCCCGTTCCACATCTTGTTTGGGGTGTATTTTTTTGCTTAAGACCATATGATAGCACTGTCCGGATGCTTGAACACAATGGCGCCTTCTGTATTGGTACCCCTTGTGTGGATCGCAGCCGGTGCCATTGTCTAATTGTCGGCCCTAAGATTGGGTGTAGCTTGAGTTGCGATGGGAGTTTGGTTGGTGGGGTTTGCATAATTTCTATAGGGGACAGCAGGGTCATCAGGGCCAGTTTCATGACCCTCCCGCTGGTGTTATTGCTTGTATCCAGCCAGTGCTTTACCCAGCAGACCTGAGCTGCCTGGTAGTAGGCTTTTAGTGATGGTACTGCCAATCCGCCATCCGTTTTGGCAGCCTGTAGTACCCTGAGGCGAACCCGTGCCTTTTTTCTCCATATACATTTATAGATAGCCTTGTCCAGTTCCTTGACCATTTTGGGTGAGGGGCTGGTAGGCACCATCATAGCGATGTATACCAGTTTAGGCAGTGAGTTCATCTTAAGTGTATTGATCCTACCGGTCAGGGAGAGAGCAAAAGTATCCCACCTTCCTAAGCCTGAGCTGATCTTGTCTAGGACCTGTGGGTAGTTTAAATCGCAGAGTTCACAGAGGGAGGCGCTGATGTTAATCCCCAGGTATTTGATATAATGCTTTTTGAGTCTGAATGGCGCAACCCCACCTGAGTGCCAAGGGATATCTTGCCTTAGGGGCAGGACCTCAGATTTGCTCCAATTCATCTTATAGCCCACCGTTGGACCGAGTTCCTGTAACAGGGTCCATTTGCATGGTAGGGTTGTGGGGGGTTTGCTTATATTTAAGAGCAGATCGCCCACGTACAAGGAGACGCAGTGTTCTTCCTTACACTGGTACGAGAATCATGAATTCCCATTGTACTTTGTAAAAAGGTTTCTCTGCGTCGACAGCGAGAATCACAACTTCCGGGTCTCTGTCCCCGGCCAATATATGTAATAGTCTACGTATGTTATCGCTTGAATGCCTATTACGAATAAAGCCAGTTTGGTCTTTATGGACCAAATGTGAGAGGGGCATTTCTATCCGCTGTGCTAGGCATTTCGCTAGTATCTTGATGTCTGTGTTTATCAGCGATATTGGTCGGTACGAGCTACAAACCTCTGTGTCTCGGCCTCATTTAGGGAAGACAATTATGTTTGCTGCTAACATTGATCGTGGTAATTGCCCTTGGTCCTTTGCCTCCTGGAATACCGCCTCCAGTTTGGGTGCTATCTCTTCGATCATAGTTTTATAAAAAATCGTTGGGGACCCGTCCGGTCCAGATGCCTTCCCTGGGGAGAGTGAGGAGATTGCGCACTGTGGGATGTTTTACCCATGCATCCAAGCCCTACCATAAAACTGTGCAGTACTGGCATGGAAAACATCATGATGGCCAGAACTCCCCAGAGAGTGCACAGGGAAAACATGAAGAATAGGCTGCCACCCATTTTTGCCTATGTTGTGAGCACAGGAGGGCACTGCATAAAACCACCATTGGGCTACACACAAAGTAGCCTGAAACCATTGGGAATGGCAATGCTGATTGCCAAAAAAGCAACTCAGAACTGTGGGGAATTCATTTTCTTAATCCCAAAAATGGTTGCATTACCAGTACTCACCACTATCAGAAAGCTGGCGTTTTAAAACCACCAGACTTTTGTGTAAAACTGAACAAATGAAACAAAACCAGACCAAGGAAAGACTTGCTAAGAGGTGGATACAATGTAAAACTATATTCTGAAATGACTTGAAGGAAGTAATTATTTAATGTATAGGTAAAAATTGTCAGTTTGATTTGAATGTAGAAAACTGGGAACAAAAAGTGACATTTAGCTGAAACCTGGCTTAATGAAACTGAATTCTGCCTGACAACTACCCCCGACAGGAGAAACCTGCTCAGCCACTCTTCCCAGTCCTGGCTGCATCCTGCTGCCCCTGCCAAAAGGAGCTCACACCTCCCTGATTGAATTAATGGAGGGGACCTGCAGACTGCAGGAGGTTGAACAAAGCCTTGTTGTGGACTCAGGCAAATGTTATATTGGGGGGGCCGTAAAGTGGCTTCCTCTTAGTGGAAACTGGGAGGGGCAGTGCCTCTGCTAGCAGATGAGTTTGGGGGGAAGTGGATAAACCAGTTATTCCACCATGTGATGTGGGAAGCCACACCCCTTTTTGACCAGAGCATAATTTTAAAAAGATAGATAACTCATAGTGCGGACTGGTCAAAATTATATAAGTAATATCATTATTTTTGTGATTTTTCTGTGCACGTTTTAAGAGGTGTTAGGACCCTGTGGTGTATTCTGGGGGGTTGCTAGCAGAAAATAGGGTCTTACTCCAAATGTCTGCATGTTAAAAATCTGACACTTCATCAGCTAATGTCCATACTCCTTGTGCACATTTGTGTAATTTGGGTAAATGTCCGATATTGCAAAACCAGTCAAAAAGCGCAAAATGTTGTCATTTTTGAATGCAAGCCCCCAGGAAGATCAGAGGCGGACAAGCATGGACCATAAGGAATATATAATATGCATATGTAATGTCAACCACTTGTGTACCTGGGAAATATGTATTTGGATCAGAAATAGATTTGTGGGCAAATTGACCAGGGGAGGATCCTCTGACCCATAAACAGACCTCATCATGATGACAATCCATTTCCTTCCCCCAATCATGGGAGAGGGGAGAATTAGGCAAATGACAAGTAGAGAGGGGCAGGCTTAGCTAGACCCAGGCACACACCCATTTTCAAAACACATAAAAAGAGACTGCTGGGACAGGTAGAGGATTCAATTCCATTTGCTGCGGAGCATGCTGACCGACGACTTCACATCCAGAGATCCAGACTTCAAATCCATCAATCTCCAGAACATGTAGCAGAAATTAACTCCAGAATTTGTAGCAGAGAGGCCTGAATCCACCAGCTGAATCCTCTTCAGCAGGACTCAAAACCAACCAAACTATTCAACAGCCGGGCGAGCTGTTTGAATTTTGCCAAGAATTTTTGCAAGAACCTATAGCAGTATCCAGAAAGCAGTGCTGTATCCGGAACCCGAGAGAACCACAAACCAGACCGTTGTGAGCAGATCCGGTGCTTGACAGACCCAGAGAGCAGAGCTGACCCAGATAGCCGGGACTTCAGAACCACCCGCCGGAAGTCCTGTCCAACCTGACCAGAACATGAAGAGGCCTATTTCAAATTGATATTGTGAGTACCTAGCAGAACTGTGCAGAACCAATCTCTTAGTTAAAATAATCGAATCCAAACTATTTTAACCTACGTAGAACAGCCTCCTAGAAATCGTGTCATCTGTCATTTTTAAAGCTGCACAGCTGTCACCTGTCAATTCTGCAGCTGCAAGCTGTCACCTGTCATTTTGAGTTTAACTTTAAATCCGAAATTCTACCTTTATTAAATCATCCGTATCTCTGGAACCGTTTTTGCCAGGAACGAGATTTAACTTTCATCTGAAAGCTTAGAATCTAGGCTTTCCAACAAACCTAGAACCGCATGCGATTTGCGATTTGGCCCGATTTCTTCATCTGTAGAAATCAGCAGCTTTTTGCTTCTCTTTGCTAAAATTCGTTTGCAATCTGCTAATCATTCATAGGGTATTGTTAAAGTGAGCCTGAACTAATATAAAGTAGCCATCACCTACCCTGAACCTCTACAGGGAATTAAAAGCAATTTTAGCACCTTTTCACTTCCTTGCAAACCACATTAAAGTAATTCGCCTGTGTTTAAAACTCATCCCTGTTTCCTCTAAGCTTGCTCGGGGAACTGGAACTGTGTATTGCATTATGAAGTGTGATTTGTTGGGATTCTTGAAGACTGTGTGCTCTCCTTCCATTTCTTACATTGCCTAGGGGGGGGAGTGAATTGTCAAGGAAAAGTGATTACATTGTCTTTTGTTGAAGCCATATCAAGTTATTTTCTGTACTGCATTTATTTCACCTTGCATTTCCTTGAAACCATCAAGCATTTTCAGCTACCTCATTCTCTACACTACTCCTAAGTAACCAAATCAGTGTACCCCTGTAACATTATCCATTGTTGATCACGGTCATATTCTAAGTGTACTATCAGATATTAATTTATTATAAAGTGTGATATATATATTGTTTAATTTTTCAAATAAACCTTTTAATTTGCAAAACAAACCTACTTCTTGGCTCAGTGGGGTCAGGGGGATTCTAAGAGGGGGGTGTTATACAAGGGTTGTCACCCAGAGTACTGAACTGGACATAAAAATACATCAATAAGGGTTTTCCTCAGCATCCCAGACTAGGCATTGACTTAGCTGTAGTGTTGATTGAATATCGCTTACAAAAGGGGGGCTCGGAGCGGGATATTCTGGGTTAGATTTACCACTTGTGCAGATTAACACAGTGTGCCAACTGACCAGATACACATATCCGGTTAGATCATCACGCTGTTTTACACTGTGAAAGCATCCCTCAAAGGAACGCTCTAAGGAAACGGTCTGTTTTGCAAAATAAAATACAAACTTCTGTAAGTCAGGAAGGAACTCAAATTCCAGAATGACGACCTTGGTAGATATGAAAATAGCCAGAGAGCACTTTTACATAAGCTATTTGTGAGAGGTGAGTGGACTCATCAGGACCAAACGGTCTGGTTGCAGGCAATCGCGCAACAGGTCACTGAAACAAGGTCAGATACATGGAGAGATCAGGGTCCATTACATGTGGCCCAGAGTGAATTATATATGGCTTCTAAGGCCAAAGATGAACACAATAAGATTGCCAGGATAGCGGCATATTTGTATCTATATATGGGAGCCATGCAGGACAAATGTGCGTAAGGCCAAGATCTGCCAAATAGGCAACAGATGGCGTTAGAAAAGGCCCAATCTGACCTGGTCTCTTCTGAGCAGAGGCTGCAGAGGAGCCAGGAGTCAGAAAATGATAGTAGACAGTACAACACTAAAATAAAGGAGGATATGGATAGACTGCAACAGGAAAAGGCTGACCAGGATACCAGATTTCTGGCCCTGCAGAAGGAGTACCAAGAAGGTTTGTACTCCCTTCTGCAGAGCCAGAAAAAGCTGGAGCAACAACTGGACTTCAACAGGGCATGCACAGAGCAGGTAGCCACCCTGCAAATTCGATTAGACAGAGAGAAAGAGGAAAGCAATACATTGATTCCGAAAGACCTGGATACCCAGGCAGAGTTAGATCAGGAGCGCCAGAAAGCTGGTGCCTTCCAAAGGCAAAGGGACGACCTGGCGGCACAGATGCAGGCTCTTAGTCCGGAAAGGGATACCTTAGGCCAGGAAGTCTGCCACTTAAAAAGGAAAATGGAAGAAAACCACATGGCCCTCCAGGGGCTGGGTGACCTCCAAAAAGAGCATCAGGGCTTGCTAGATCACACCAGGAGGGTGGAGGAGGCTCTGGCAAGAAAGGAGCAGGCTAGTAGGGATGGGACTGAGGAGGTAACCATCCTGCAGCAGAGACTGGCCCAGTACTCCAAGACCAATCAGGAGGCACAGAGGGAAAATGAGGCTCTCTGTCAGCACAATGATAGGCTCCAGCAACAGGTAGCGATGCAGGAGAGACTGATAGAGTCTAGTAAGGCCTTAACTGAGGAACTGAAAGCACAGGCTCTTGCATTGCATCAGGGAGCAGTGGCTGATAGAGACAAGGTTCGCTGGGAAAGGGAAACGCCTGAGCATAACCTCAGGAGCCCTGGTACCAGAGGCCTTCATCTCTCCCAGTCCCTGGATTCTGCCACCCCCATGTCCCCTCGCGCCCATGAGCCCAGGGCCACGGGGATGGCAGATTACTATCCAGCTAGAAGTATGGGACTCATAGGCCAGTACCTCCCAGGAATGGATGGGCGGGCATCCGGGTATGGGCACCCAAGCACAGTGCAATTTAGTGGGGAACCCCAGGAGAGTAGGCCCATTAAGGGCATCCTGAAAACCTCTGCCCAGTTAGGTCAGTGGGGGGGTACCCATCAAATCCTGGCAGCAAGGAGGGGTCTGAAGACTCCTCTGAGCATTACAGGACACAGGAGACCAGGTACCCACATTCTGACAGCCATTCCCAGGCTCGCAGAATCCAGGAAAACCTGGAAGATCAGACGAGCACCTACGGGAGCAGTGCTTCTGAGTCAGAGGATGAATGGACCAGGGTTACCCGAACCAAAAAGGCCAATAAGGCAAAAAGGGCCTTGCTTAAGGACCCATTGAAACAAATAAAGGCAATCAGGAGTGTCATCACTCCTTATCATAAGAACGCCAAGTATTCCGTTTGGGAACACTTGGAGCTCTATGAGCAAATGATGGAGACTTTCCATTTGAAGGACAGCAGTAGCTGCATCCAGTACGTCAAATGGACATTCTCCCCAGAATACTCCAGTTTCTTTGCGCGGCTGGAGGACCAAAATCATGTAAGATGGTCCACCTATAAGGCGGCCATCTTGAAACATTTTTCTGTTCACAGAAATCCTCAAGAGGCTCGCAAGGCAGCCTACAATTTGCAATGTGGGGAGGATCAGGCCCCACAAGAGTTTGTGCAAGAATTAAAGCGTGCTTTTGCACAGACCACCAGAAGGGTGCGCACGGATAGCAGAGAATTTATCAATACGTCTTTCCATGCCTTACCCAAATACATAATGACCCAGCTCGTGAGAGATTTTCATGAGAAAAGATCTTTAGACTGGGTCATTGAACAGGCTACCCGGATCTATGAGGTGCAGAAGCCCATCAAAAATAAAAATAATGCGCAGAAAAACCCCAAAACCAACAGCACCCCTGCTGCTGCCAAGGTGGCAGAGGTAAAGGTTGCCCCTGTTTTAGATTTGGAGATGGGGGGGCCTAAAAACCTGCCTGCACCAAATAATTCACAGGCCAGAAGGCCCTCGGGCCAGTCACAGACAGGGAGTCGAGGAGGTAGTCCCACAAATTGGGTCCCCCGCTCCCCTGACTATCTAAGTCCCCGCTACAAGGGAAACCGGCCAATCCTGGGTTATGTGTAGACTCCCCTAGCCCAAGGGGGGGATCCAGCCAAGCACCCGACCCGGGGAACTTCCCTCCTAACTTCCCCCAGGAGGTCAGAAATTCACCAAATCCTGGGCAGAACTTTTTCCCCAGGTATCCACCCAATTTCCAACCCCAAAACCAGCCATCCTTCTTTCCCCAATTCCCTGAGCCCAGACAACCTAATCCGGGAGAGGGGAGGCCAAGGGGGGAGGGGTACCCAAATCTTCCCAATCCGGGGTATTACCAGAGAAGGGATAGCTACCCTTCCCGGGATCAGCCCAGGGGAGAAAATAGAGCCCCGTATCAGCCTGAGCGGGTTTCACAACTTGAGCGCCAGGTCCAAAATATGGCACGGGATCTGGGTCACATACTGAGGGCTCAACAGAACCCTCAGATGAGCATGCCACAGCAGAATGCCCCAAACTCTGGATCCGGTTCCCAGGGAGGAGGCACAAGGGGAAGGGGTGTGTAAGGCCTTGGAGGAAGCTTCCTTCCCAACTTGTAAACAGCCCCTGGAAAACCAGGAACCGGAAACAAAATCTCCTACCCTTGAAAGTCTGCCACCCAAGGAGCAGAGAGGAGGTAGGAGAAACAAAGTACCCAAACAGGCCCAGTTTGTGGAGGAGGTACAGATCTTCCAATTTGAGGGAGAGGTATCCTCAGAGGATCCTGGGGAAAGGATCTTCTCCTTTAGAGATGGTGGAACTCCTCCCAAGGAAAAATGGGTCCCAAGGGACGCCAATTCAGACTGGGGAGATGTGGAGACTGAGCTACCGCCGCCCATCATCTCATCCCAGAACCCACAATACCGAAATCCCCGGGTTCAAACCCATCCTGGTGACTGCCTCCATAAGGGGGGGGGGGGTGGCCGAGAGCTGGAACCAGGGGAACCCACAATGGCTCTGATCTCCAGTTGCCAACTCTTTCTTTCAGATTCCCAAGGCTCTCCACAGAATTCTGCCCAAATCTCTTCGCTGGCAATGTCCAAAACCAGAAAGTTAGCCCACCAGTTGTCCAAAAAATGTGCATTATCTGTGCGCCCTTGAGGAGAAGGAGGGAAGATATTATGCCCCGGTACAAGTACAGGGGCAGGGTACAATTTCGGCACTGGTGGACACTGGATCCCAAGCTACCCTTCTGTCCAAAAGGGCCTTTGATGAACTAAATGCAGGAAGGGGGGAGAATTACCGTATTCCTCTCACCTCTCTTCCTGGACAACTGCAGAACTTTGACGGGAAGGAAATTCCGGTCGAGGGGACTGCAGATTTGGACAGCAAAATTGGGCGACACAAGGTGAAACACCCGGTCATAGTAGTGACTCCAGAGGGCACCCCTTGTTTCCTGAGAAGGTTGTCACCCCTAATAGATTGTGTAAACAAGGTCCTCTGGACCCAGACTAGCCGACCAATAAAATTAAAACAGAGTGTCAACCATGTTAGTTTAAATGGCACCTGCCACATGGTTGAACAAAAATCTGACCAAGTAGAATTTCACTTCCAGAACAACCAAATTCCAGACGTGACAGTAATAGCAGTAGGACAACAGACTATTTCTGAAAATCAACCTTCCTTCCAGTTTAAGGTGGTATTCCACACTGGAAGGAAACACTCTGAAATTCTTTACTAATCCACAATCAGACATTCCCAATCCAATAGTTCCGAAAGATGTGAAATCAGCTCAAAGCCTGGCTGATATTCAGAAAATTGGAGAGCAGTTGTTCATCCCTGTTCAGTTAAATGATGGGAAGGACTCTGTTCTCGCCCGAGTGTGTGTGAACAACAGTAAGAGCTTCATCAGCGAAGCCATGTTCCGCCAACTCCCAAACCATCCAGCCATTCCCACATTCAAACTGATAGACAAATGGGAAACGGATCTGGAAACACCCAATTCAAAACATCTCCTGCCAAGCAGGTGTATGCTCAAAATCTCCTTTGGCAACAAGAGCATAGTCCATAATTGTTGGGTCGTGCGAGATGTCACTGCCGCCTTTTACTTAGGCAGTGACATTCTCAATCGCTTCGCCATTAGTTTGGACCTAATAAACTTTAAAGCTTGGTCCTGATTAGCGGATAATCCCATGGGCTTTGATGATCCAGAAAAAGCATTTAGGTCAGCTCAATTGCTACCTTATGCAGTTGAAATTCAGATTAAAGAGGAAGTCACCATCCCAGAAAGGACCCGACAATTCTCCCTGGAAGTGAAAGTTAAAAGAGGACAACAATTGAAAAACCCTGATGCTTATATTCATCTAAATGCTTCTCTCCAACAACAAGGGTTAGGGGTAAACCCAACACCATTAGTCAACATAGAACATGACACCATTCCAATAGAGGTGGATAACAGCGACGTAAAGAGTATTACTCTAGCCGCAGGCACCATTATTGGAATGGCGGTTGATGACCGACATTTTTCCATTGATCTAGGAAATGAACTGTTAGGACCAATCCCCAAGGACTGTTTTGACAGTGACAGTGATGACAATACAACACCAGACAGGATTTTCACCCGGCATGGGGGGAACTTCCTGGTGTACACGTCTTGCCCTTATGGTAAGGAAGATGTGACTTGTGACTTCAGGAGGGATGACGTGATTTTCCAGGTCCATGAGGGCTGCCTTTCCCACCTGAAGCACTCTGACCAGGGACTTCTCCACCCAGCTGGAGGAGGCCGCTGAGATAGCCAAACCAGAAGTCTTTCCCGGCTTCAGGCAGATGGTGGAAGAGAGGGTCAACCTAGCTGATGCCTCCGTGACTCTGGAACAGAAGCAAAAGTTGAAACAAGTTTTCTTGGATTTCCAAGATCTCTTTGCAGTAGACTCATATGACTGTGGTCGCACCGACATCCACACCACAACAATTCCCACGGACCCTGGAATGACTCCAGTGTTTGTGAAGCAATATAGCTTGCCTCTCACATCCATGGCGTCCCTTACTGAAATAATTAAGAACCTTGAGTCCCGGGAATAATCCGTCCAGTCCACAGCACTTTCAATAATCCGGTGCTGGGAATATTGAAGCCAAACGGCCAGTGGAGACTCTGCGCTGACCTTAGGGAGCTCAACAAACGGGTCCATACTTCCCGATGGCCTCTGCCCTACATTGACCAAGGGCTGGCCCAGATCCAGGGGTCACAGGTATTCACAGCAATAGACCTGACCAATGGATACTGGACCGTGCCTGTCAGTAGGGAGGACCAATACAAACTGGCTTTTACCTTTGGGGGCCAGCAGTACACATGGACCCGGACTCCCTTCGGATAGCTCAACTCCGGCAATGAATTCAACATTTTCCTACATAAGGCCATGCCCGACTTGGGTGCGAGGGGTAACCTGGCTTATGTAGATGATGTCCTCATCAAAAGTTCATCTGTGGAAGAACACATAGCGGAGATCCGTTATGTTCTGACACAGTTGAGGGCCGCCGGAGCAAAACTTTCCTTCCAGAAAGCACAGCGGTGTAGAACCCGTGTTAATGTCTTGGGGCATGAGATTACTCCTCAGGGTCTCTGTCCCCAAGAAAAGAAAGTGGAAGCACTCCAGAAACTGAAGGATCCCACAACTCTGCGGGAACTAAGGAGCCTCCTTGGACTGACTAATTACAGCAGAAAGTTCATTGAGGGCTACGCAGAGATCACTAGACCCCTGATTCATCTCCTGAAGGGGGGGTCAAGTGGGAATGGGTTCCAGAACAATCCGAGGCAGTAAGACAACTCAAAAGAAGCCTCTCACAAGCGCCTTGCCTAGCTTACCCTGTCAGAAACAAGGAGTTCTTCCTGGAGACAGGGTTCTCTAATACGTGCTTGACGGCAGTATTATACCAAAAGCATGACAAGGTCATTAAAGTAATCTCCTATGCGAGCAACTTTATCCTCTGTGAAGGAAAAATTCAACGATTGTAAGAAGGCACTCCTGGCAACGGTGTGGGCATTGAAGAATTACCGCCCATTTATCCAGGGGGAACACATCATAGTGGAGACTCCACACCAGCCTCTGCAATATCTCCAAAGTGACAGAATCCAGGCCGGAAATGTGAGTAATTCCCGAATTACTTCCTGGATTCTGTCGATGCAAGGCTTTCCTGTAGAGGTCAGATATGGCCAAAACAAGAAGAGTTCCCTCGTGCAAGGTCTGGCTGACTTGCATGATTGTGCCAGAGAAAACTGTCTCGAGGACGAAAGTCTAAAAATCAAGGACAGCATGGAGGCATACCTTAATTCCCCACACAAAGTCTTTGAAGAAGACAAGTGTGAGGGAATGCCCACTGTCTATGTGGATGGATGCTCTTACCATGTTGACAACAACGGGGAGAAAGAACTGGTGGCCGGCGTAGGGAATGCCTGGGTGAAGGAGTTTCCAGAACCCTCCGCTGGATACAAAATTGGTCCCCGAAGTAGTCAGGTGGCAGAGTTGATGGCTGTGCATCAAGCCATCCTCACTGCTGTCCAACATCAACTCCACGAACTGGTCATAATCACCGATTTGGATTATCTCGAATGGGATGACCATCTACTGGAAGAAGATCAAGGGTCATTCCAAAGTGGAGGGACCAGACAAAACTGGAAATGACTTAGCTGATCAGCTGGCCAAAAACCAGGGCCATCCAAGGGGATCTAATCAAAATAGAGTCCCTGTTGGGGGAAATCCAGGTCACTGCTATCACTAGGTCCCAGACAAATGCTCACAATGATCTTTCAACTGCCCAATGGAGTAAGAAGACCCCTGATGCTGATTTAATTACAGCTCAGAAGGGGGATCCAATTATTGGTAAGTTTTACCAACACTTTGAGGACCCTGAGAACTTTCCCCTGACGGATACCGATTACATTGGGAAAGAGGACCTAAGAGTGTTGATGAAATGTCCAAAAATGTTCCAAATCCAAGACGGTTTGCTGGTAAGGAAATCCAAAGCTGGCCACGATCAGTGGGTGGTTCCTACCTCATTCCGAAGCCTGATGTTAAGTCACGCCCATGATGCGGCCACCGCCTTCATAGGGGGTTTCACACAACACTGGAAATCTTAAGAAAGGTTGCATACTGGCCACACATGGGGCAGGACCTCGACCAATACTTGAAGGGGTGTCTTGTGTGTGCACAATTTCAGCCATCATCCCTCACGCACCGTGCACCTCTCCAAAAGAGGGGGATGACACTGCCATGGTCAGATTTGCAAATCGACTTTGTAGGCCCTGTAATTCGCTCGTCTAGAGGAAACAAGTACATGTTGACCATTACATGCTTGTTTACCAAGTGGGTGGAATGTCTCCCAGCCCCAAATTGCAAGGCAGAAACAACAGCTGCCCTGATGATTAACCACATCTTTTCCCGTTTTGGTCTACCTCAAAGGATTGAGTCAGACAGAGGTAGCCACTTCACCAGTGAAGTAATGACAAAGATGCGGGAGATACTGGGGGTTAAAAGGAAGCTACACATTGCTTACAGGCCAGCTTCTTCTGGAGCAGTGGAAAGTTTGTGGCAGATTCTGGGCCAAGTTGGGATATCCGATTACCTCTGGTCCTAATGGCCATCAGATCTACCCCTTCATCTGCAACCAAAATGTCACCATTTGAGTTGATGACTGGACGCAAGATGGTGCTTCTCCAGCATTTGCTCTACAGACCCCAAGAGCAAACGTTGATAAATGCCTCCACAACTCATGGGTATGTGGAGAATTTAAGGAAACACCTTCAGCATGCTTTTGCCTATGCTCAGCGGAATCTAGAAAGATCAGCCGAAAGCATGAAGACCCACTATGATTTAAAAAGTACCCGAAAGGAATATAAGGTGGGTGACCGGGTCTATCTATACAATTTCCAAAGGAACCAGGCCAAACAGCGAAAACTCTTGCCTACATGGAAGGGACCGTTTGAAATTATAGACAAGATCTCCCCTGTTGCCTATAAGATCTGCATCCCCAAAGGCAGTTTGGCAGAGGGGGAAGATAAGTGGGTCCATATAAATCAGCTAAAGTGTTGCCATCCCAGGCACACTCTGCAACAACTGGAGGAGTCCTCTGCAATACCAGAGCGGACCGCTCCAGAGTAATTCAATTCCAACCCTAAAATGTCCCACATATAGTCTCTAAATTATTATGATTTGGAAAAAAATGTCTTATAATTGTATCTTGTTTCTTGTTAAAATAAGAACACAAATGTTTTGACTATAAAATGTATATGCCACCCAACTATATCAATGGTGGGGAAGAAATGTCTACGAATAGGTATTGCCGCTTTCCTTTGTCGTCCTAGGAGAAAGAAAACCTGGAGACTGGCCAGGGAGGACGACCGGAGACCGGGAGCAGAGACCCGAGGGGCCCGGGGCACCGCCCAATCCTCCCATCAGGACCAGCAAGGAGAACTGATTGATCGACTGGAGGGAGGAAAAGATAATGAACTGTGCCATCCATGGAATTGGAAGAAGAGGAGGCAAACATCCCAGATCTTGCGAGTTCCATCAGTGAAAGGACAGAATGGCCATCGCAAGAGGGGGGGCTTGTGGGATGTTTTACCCATGCATCCAAGCCCTACCATAAAACTGTGCAGTACTGGCTTGGAAAACATCATGATGGCCAGAACTCCCCAGAGAGTGCACAGGGAAAACATGAAGAATAGGCTGCCACCCATTTTTGCCTATGTTGTGAGCACAGGAGGGCACTGCATAAAACCACTGTTGGGCTACACACACAGTAGCCTGACACCATTGGGAATGGCAATGCTGATTGCCAAAAAGCAACTCAGAACTGTGGGGAATTCATTTTCTTAATCCCAAAAATGGTTGTATTTCCGTTACTCACCACTATCAGAAAGCCGGCGTTTTAAAACCACCAGACTTTTGTGTAAAACTGAACAAATGAAACAAAACCAGACCAAGGAAAGACTTGCTAAGAGGTGGATACAATGTAAAACTATATTCTGAAATGACTTGAAGGAAGTAATTATTTAATGTATAGGTAAAAATTGTCAGTTTGATTTGAATGTAGAAAACTGGGAACAAAAAGTGACATTTAGCTGAAACCTGGCTTAATGAAACTGAATTCTGCCTGACAACTACCCCCGACAGGAGAAACCTGCTCAGCCACTCTTCCCAGGCCTGGCTGCATCCTGCTGCCCCTGCCAAAAGGAGCTCACACCTCCCTGATTGAATTAAGGGAGGGGACCTGCAGACTGCAGGAGGTTGAACAAAGCCTTGTCCTGGACTCAGGCAAATGTTATATTGGGGGGGCCGTAAAGTGACTTCCTCTTAGGGGAAACTGGGAGGGGCAGTGCCTCTGCTAGCAGCTGAGCTTTGGGGAAGTGGATAAAACAGTTATTCCACCATGTGATGTGGGAAGCCACACCCCTTTTTGACCAGAGCATAATTTTAAAAAGATAGATAACTCATAGTGCGGACTGGTCAAAATTATATAAGTAATATCATTATTTTTGTGATTTTTCTGTGCACGTTTTAAGAGGTGTTAGGACCCTGTGGTGTATTCTGGGGGGTTGCTAGCAGAAAATAGGGTCTTACTCCAAATGTCTGCATGTTAAAAATCTGACACTTCATCAGCTTGTTTGTTTGTTTATTATTTATAGCGCGCACCAAACCCGAGGGTAACCGGGCGCGTTGTTCAAGGATACTTTAAACTTTACAGGTTACGCATGCTTACAAGTGGTGGTTATACATCGTAGAAATTACATAATGCAGGACAGTAGGGAGAATATACAATGTGCATAATATAAACATATAACATGATATGTACAGGAAATATGCAGTAGGAAGATAGAGAGTATATAATTATGTGCATAGTACGTCTGTAGGACAGTAGTTATGTTAGTGTAGGGCGGGACTATCGGTCATTTTCTTTGATCCAGTTGATACAGTTAGATCTGAAGAGAGCGTAGGATTGGGTAGATCTCAGGCCGGGCGGGAGGGAGTTCCAAAGCTGGGCAGCTTTGACCGGGAAGCTGTTTCCTCCGGCCGTACTTAGTTTAAATGGGGGTATCACTAACTGGTTGGAGTATGCTTCTCTGGTAGGTCTAGTGGAGATTTTTCTGTTGAATTTAGCAGCTAGGTATTTGGGTGCTAGATGGTTGATACATTTGAAAGTTAGAGAAGCTGTCTTGAGTTTGATTTTGTCCGCTGTGGAGAGCCAGTTGGATTGTCTTCTAGCCACTGAAATATGCTCCCTTCTTGGAATTCCTAAGGCAGCTCTAAGAGCATTGTTCTGTAGTGTTTGAATCTTTTGCAACGTATGTTTATTGGCCCCTAAGTATAGTGCGTTGCAATAGTCCAATTTCGACAGCACTAATGCTCGAGCAAGGGTTAGGCAGTTGGCAGTGGATAGGTATGGTTTTGCGGCTCTAATCAGCTTGCAGGTATATGCGGTGCTGGATGCCATTGCGCTCACCTGTTTGGTTAGGGACAGGTGGGAGTCAAGGTAAAACCCTAATGTTTTTACCTCTTTTGCCACCTTGATCGTGTTGCCGTCTATGACGAAGGAGGAGTATTCTTCTTTTAATCTATTGATGTTTTGTTTGTTCCCCAGTATGATAAGTTCCGTTTTGTCATCATTCAGGCATAGCCCGTGGGTGGCCATCCATGCCTGAATGATGAGATAGGTCTTGTTCACTAATGCCAAATCTTGTTCATAATCCCCTGAAAGTGGTATGAGAATCTGAGTGTCATCCGCATAGTTAGTGTAGGTAACACCCAGATCATCTAGATCATCGAACAAGGGCTTCGTGAAGATGTTGTACATAGTGGGGGAGACACAAGAACCTTGTGGGACTCCACATGTGATGGATACAGGGTCAGCAGCAGCAGAAGTAGAGAAGACTCTCATAGTTCTACCGGTTAGGAATGATTTGATCCATGCGTTGGCATGTGTGGAGAAATGGGCAGCTGTTTCTAGGTGGGTGCAGAGCACATCATGATCCACTAGGTCGAAGGCTGCAGAGAGGTCCAGTAAGAGGAGTAGGGCCATCTTTCCAGAGTCTCTCAGCTCATCAACCTGAGTTTTAAGATCGATGAGCGCGGTTTCAGTTCCGTGCTGGGGTCTGAAGCCTGATTGTCTTGTGCCTAAAAGGTGGTGCAGCTCCAGATGTTTTTGGATCTGCAGGTAGGCTACCCTGTCTAGGATTTTTAACAGGAAGGGTACCGTTGTGATAGGCCTGTAGTTAGTCGGGATGGATGGGTCCAGTGTTTGTTTTTTTAGGAGGGGGAGGACCCAGGATTGCTTGAGGTTATCTGGTATAGTGCCTGAAGCAAAGGAGGCATTAATAAGCTTAGAAATGGATGGGGAGAGGTCTCTGGCCGCGTCCTTTATTAGTTGGGCTGGGCATAGGTCGCCTCGGCAATTGGATGGCTTGAGTGAAAGTATTATCTTTTCAGTTTCGAGTATAGTTACTTTCGAGAAGTTAAATTTATGGTCTAGTTTAGTGCTGATTGGTGGTTTGCCTCTTGGGTTAGTTGAGGGTGGAATATTCTGTTTCTTTGTCTCAATTTTTGATTGGAGTGTGGCAATTTTGTCATTTAGTGCTTTTTGGATGTTCGAGCACCATATTTTATTTTTGTCACAGTTATCTTGGATAGGAATAGGGTTTTCTAGTTCCTTTAGTATAAGGAATAGTTCTTTCGTTCCAGATTTGGCCTGCAGTATTCTGTTGTTGAAATTATCTCTTTTTGCTTTCTTTATTTCATTTTTGTAAATCTTGGAGGCATTGATGAGTGTAATTTTATTTGTCTCTGTTGGGGTTAGTCGCCAAGCAGATTCGCATTTACGTTTTTCAAGTCTTAGAGATTTGAGGTGAGGAGTAAACCAGGTGTTTAGGTGGGCTCTGGGCTTGCTCTTTCTCAGTTTCAGTGGGGCAATAGTATCTAGAGCTGTAGCCATGGAAGAGTTGAATTCATTTACTAGTGATGAGGTGTCCAATAAGTCAGGTAGAGAGTTTAATCTGGGGAGGATGAGTGGTAGCAGTTTTTCTGTAGTTATAAGTTTTTTGTTTCTGGTTGGCAAGGGGGGAGCCAGAGCATTTTCAATAGGTAGGGCCAGGTTAACATTTAGGAGGAAAGTTATCAGTGCATGATCAGTCCAGATTTGTGAGGTGATATCGACAATCGTTGTATTGCAGTTATAGTCAGCAACCCAATCAAGTATACGGCCTTTTTCGTGTGTGGGTTGTAGGATTTTTTGGGAGAAGCCTAGTTCTGAGATGACATTAGTGATATTAGTTGCTTGCAGGTCTTTAGGGTCATTGTAGCCTAGGTTTAGGTCTCCCAGAAGGATAGCTTGGGATGAAGTTTTTAGGTTGTTTGAGAGGATTGTGGAAATGTCCTCCTCGAACGTGCCAATAGGGCCTGGTGGTCTATAGATAAGGTGAATAGTAATAGTTTGAGAGGGAGATGCGAGGAGTTTAGCAGTTAATGATTCGCAGGAGTTAGTCGTTGAACTTGATTCAGTTTTTAGGGTGAGATTATTTTTAGCAATAATAGCTAGGCCACCTCCTCGAGAGTTGACTCTGTCTTCTCTAAGTATGGTGTAATTATGGGGTAAGGCAAGCATTAGGGCAGGTCCTGCAGATTGGTGCAGCCAAGTTTCTGTTATGGCGAAGATGTCATAGTCTCCTATTTGAATGAGATCCGCAATTTCGGTAGCGTGTGCTATTAGTGACCTGGCATTAATAAGGGCGCACTTCAGTTGGATGTTCGGCTTTGCTGTGGCCTGGGTGGCATTACTTTTCTTTTTTGGTATGCTATTATTAGCGTTGGGCTGCTTATTTAGGCGGTTGTTGCGATGGAGGTCAATTTTTACAGGAGGAGTGTTTCGGATGTTAGCGTTACTTCTATTGCAAGAGGTATTGAGTCTAGCTAATGGTTCGTACATTTTAGGTAGTCTTGAACGTAGTTTTGCGTTTCTATTTGCAATGTCACAGGGAAGGTATGTTAGTGATTGGTGGGTAATAAGTGAGTGTGAGAGTTGATGGCTGGGCTCTAGGGGGGGAGTTAAGAGTCCTTCATCCACAGGCGGTATGCCCTGTAGTGTGGGCCTCGGATAGTGGTTTACTTTAGGCATTGTGGTCCAAAAGGCTGACAGGTAAATAAAAGTTAGTATCATTGTGGCCTGGTTTTAGGCTCGAGCAGTTGGTTTGCAAGAGTCGGTTACCTCTAGGCTAGACGGAGCAATCATATGTAGGCTAGATGCAATCAGAGACAGGTTAAATGCCGTCAGGGACAGGCTAAGAGCACTGTGGTCTGGGGGCGACCATAAGGCACAACACAGTTCGAGTGTGGTCTGGGGCGACCATAGGGCATAACACGGTTCAAATGTGGTCTGGGGCGACCATAGGGCATAACACGGTTCAAATGTGGTCTGGGGCGACCATAGTGCACAACACAGTTCAAATGTGGTCTGGGGCGACCATAGGGCACAACACAGTTCAGATGTGGTCTGGGGCGACCATAGGGCACAACACAGTTCAGATGTGGTCTGGGGCGACCATAAGGCACAACACAGTTCAGATGTGGTCTGGGGCGACCATAGGGCACAACACAGTTCAAATGTGGTCTGGGGCGACCATAGGGCACAACACAGTTCAAATGTGGTCTGGGGCGACCATAGGGCACAACACAGTTCAGATGTGGTCTGGGGCGACCATAAGGCACAACACAGTTCAAATGTAGTCTGGGGGCGACCATAGGGCACAACACAACTCATATACAATAGGGTTGTATGTTGGCTGGAGTACGTCAAAGTATTTGAGTACGAGGCTGGATGTGGAGGGCAAGAGGGTGGCAAGGTGGGTGCAGAGTAAGGCAATGAGCATGAGAGTGATACAGAGGCTGACGGGCCTTGATTGTTACAGGCAAGTATAAGGCGCATGCATGTGCACGTTGCCTAGGCCTTTATGGGGCAACTCGGAGCACTTGTGTGCCTTTATACCAAGTGAAGCAAATTCGAGGCTGGCTGACCAACACAAAAACAGAGTTAAAAGTAGCGCAATGTGGCCGCGCTTACCAGGTGTTTGATCCCGGAGGGTTTCCTAGCCAGGTCCGCTGCTTCTGCCGTGTCGTGAGCTCCTGCTCAGCCGCTGCGTTCCCCGGTGTAAGCCCATGTGTTGTCAGCTAATGTCCATACTCCTTGTGCACATTTGTGTAATTTGGGTAAATGTCCGATATTGCAAAACCAGTCAAAAAGCGCAAAATGTTGTCATTTTTGAATGCAAGCCCCCAGGAAGATCAGAGGCGGACATACATGGACCATATGGAATATATAATATGCATATGTAATGTCAACCACTTGTGTACCTGGGAAATATGTATTTGGATCAGATATAGATTTGTGGGCAAATTGACCAGAGGAGGATCCTCTGACCCATAAACAGACCTCATCATGATGACAATCCATTTCCTTCCCCCAATCATGGGAGAGGGGAGAATTAGGCAAATGACAAGTAGAGAGGGGCAGGCTTAGCTAGACCCAGGCACACACCCATTTTCAAAACACATAAAAAGAGACTGCTGGGACAGGTAGAGGATTCAATTCCATTTGCTGCAGAGCATGCTGACCGACGACTTCACATCCAGAGATCCAGACTTCAAATCCATCAATCTCCAGAACCTGTAGCAGAAATGAACTCCAGAATTTGTAGCAGAGAGGCCTGAATCCACCAGCTGAATCCTCTTCAGCAGGACTCAAAACCAACCAAACTATTCAACAGCCGGGCGAGCTGTTTGAATTTTGCCAAGAATTTTTGCAAGAACCTATAGCAGTATCCAGAAAGCAGTGCTGTATCCGGAACCCGAGAGAACCACAAACCAGACCGTTGTGAGCAGATCCGGTGCTTGACAGACCCAGAGAGCAGAGCTGACCCAGATAGCCGGGACTTCAGAACCACCCGCCGGAAGTCCTGTCCAACCTGACCAGAACATGAAGAGGCCTATTTCAAATTGATATTGTGAGTACCTAGAAGAACTGTGCAGAACCAATCTCTTAGTTAAAATAATCAAATCCAAACTATTTTAACCTACGTAGAACAGCCTCCTAGAAATCGTGTCATCTGTCATTTTTAAAGCTGCACAACTGTCACCTGTCAATTCTGCAGCTGCAAGCTGTCACCTGTCATTTTGAGTTTTACTTTAAATCCGAAATTCTACCTTTATTAAATCACCCGTATCTCTGGAACCGTTTGTGCCAGGAACGAGATTTAACTTTCATCTGAAAGCTTAGAATCTAGGCTTTCCAACAAACCTAGAACCGACTTCCCTATACTTTTTCCGTAATCGCGAGACACGCACTCGCGAAATTTACCGCGATTTGCGATTTGGCCCGATTTCTTCATCTGTAGAAATCAGCAGCTTTTTGCTTCTCTTTGCTAAAATTCGTTTGCAATCTGCTAATCATTCATAGGGTATTGTTAAAGTGAGCCTGAACTAATATAAAGTAGCCATCACCTACCCTGAACCTCTAGAGGGAATTAAAAGCAATTTTAGCACCTTTTCACTTCCTTGCAAACCACATTAAAGTAATTCGCCTGTGTTTAAAACTCATCCCTGTTTTCTCTAAGCTTGCTGGGGGAACTGGAAGTGTGTATTGCATTATAAAGTGTGATTTGTTGGGATTCTTGAAGACTGTGTGCTCTCCTTCCATTTCTTACATTGCCTGGGGGGGGAGTGAATTGTCAAGGAAAAGTGATTACATTGTCTTTTGTTGAAGCCATATCAAGTTATTTTCTGTACTGCATTTATTCCACCTTGCATTTCCTTGAAACCATCATGCATTTTCAGCTACCTCATCCTCTACACTACTCCTAAGTAACCAAATCAGTGTACCCCTGTAACATTATCCATTGTTGATCACGGTCATATTCTAAGTGTACTATCAGATATTAATTTATTATAAAGTGTGATATATATATATTGTTTAATTTTTCAAATAAACCTTTTAATTTGCAAAACAAACCTACTTCTTGGCTCAGTGGGGTCAGGGAGATTCTAAGAAGGGGGTGTTATACAAGGGTTGTCATCCAAAGTACTGAACTGGACATAAAAATACATCAATAAGGGTTTTCCTCAGCATCCCAGACTAGGCATTGACTTAGCTGTAGTGTTGATTGAATATCGCTTACAGCACGTTATTTCGGAGGCTGTAATGGGGTAGTGTAGGTCATCCACCAGGTCTATGGGTATCTGTGGTAGGGCATGGAGTCAAGAAATGCTGTCATGTTCTGGGTTGAACAGGAGTTGGAGGCTGTATATAGTTCTCGATAGTATACTGCGAATCGGGCATTGATACGGTCGTCGCTGACCAATAAATGGCCACCGGCATCTTTAATGGTGGTAATGATTTGTGTATCCTGTCTCTGTTTTAATGTTAGCGTCATCATATGCACCGGTCGCTCACTTTCCAAATAGCATGCCTGTGACATATTCATGAAGGATTTCTGTGCCCTCGTGGCTGAGAGTTGTTTAGTCTCTGTTCTCAGATTCCTGAGTTGAGGTTGGAACTGTCTATTCCGAGTCTGTTTGTGTCATCTTTCAGTTCTTTTGAGTTCTTCCGTCAGTTGGGCTTCGGTCTTTCCCCAGGCCTTACATTTATATGACCAGCGAGAAATGCATTGGCCTCTGAGAAAGGCGTTGAAAGCGTCCCAGCACTTGTAAGGAGAGTATCCCGGGATGAGGTTTGATTCCCAGAAGACGTCTAAGTCTTCCTGTAAGTGTGCAGCGAGATCTGGGTATTTAAGAATGTGTAGATTGAGGCACCAGGATATCGGTCTGCGTACCTTGTCTGGAAGAGCTATGCACAGGAGTACATGGGCATTGTCTGAGAGGGTGGTTGGGAGGATCAAACAGTCCGTGGCTAAGTGCAATGTATTGTCGGGGATCATCCAATAGTCTATTCAAGAGTAGCTATGATGTCGATGGGAGTAGAATGTATAGACTTGGTAGTTTCCATGTATATGTCGCCATATGTCTTTTAGGTGTAAGTCGTTCATCAGCTCTTGGAGGGCCATCCGTTTTCTCAGATTGGTGGGGTTGCCGAAGGTGATGCTCTGGCGGTCTTTGACTGGGTCATGAGCCACGTTTAAAGCTCCTCTCACAATGGTTAAATTGCCCCTGTATTGTGCACATGCTGTGAATGTACGTGTAAAAAATGATGTGGTGCTGGTCGTAGCGGCATATATATTCAGTAATCTGATAAGGTGCTGATGCACCTGACCCTGGACAAGAACATATCTTCCCTCCCCCTCCCTGCTGTATATGAAACAAGACTCCTTTATGAATTAGAATGGAGACCCCCCTCTTTCCTTGGCATGGTGAGTGGGCTGTTATTCCCACCCATCTGCGTTCTAGCTTCTCTGATTCTGATTTGTTTAGGTGGGTTTCTTGCAGGAATACAATATCTCCTTTGAGGTCCCTCATATAGATCAGTATTCGTCTATGCTTTATTGGGTGTTCCAACCCCTGAATGCTAAGGGTTATCAACGTGATCTGAGCCATTTTACGTCAATGCGAAAAGACCTGTTGTGGGGCCGTGCATGGTCTACCCGGGCCAGTTTCATTGCTGGGTTTGCAGTGATTGAGTCATTAGACTTATTCCCCAAACTTCTAACATTCGGATCGAGATCCAAATTAAAACATAGCATGAACTTGAACATAACCATAAGTATAAACATAAACAGAAACATTGGGAAGGCAACCATACAGTGCTCTCCCAATACTTGGCCAAGGAGCCCATATATGGGGTTTGTGGGTGCAGACCGGTGGGACGCTGCCCTTCCCTACATATTGTGGTAATTCCTTGGATTCATCCATGAAAAGGTTCACCTGCCGGCCGCAGGTGATGAAGATTGCAACAATGTGGTACCCTTCACTTGTCACTATAAAGAGCGCATGAAGTAATGTTTATGTCTAAAACAAAGGGGTTCGTGGTGTTCAGCGTTTGATATCCGTCGGTCTGTATATAGTTTTCGGATTCCGGTCAGTGGAGACTTTGCTAGGCTTCCCCATAATGCCTCTCATGAGTGTATAGAAATTCTGTTGTAATACTGACTTTTCCTTGGAACCATGGATTGTTTATGCATCTATTTGGCTGAACTAGGCTGTCTCCATATTCACCCAGATTTTTTTTTTCATTCGGGATACCAGTAACGGGGCCTTCTGCCTGCTTTTTGTCATTTCCTCCTCATTTGCTGTTGCTCCGGGAGGGGCGAGGAGAGACGGTCTATTAGTTTAGTCAGTAGCCGACCGTTCGAAGTATGTTGTCACCAGGTTTTGTTGTTGTATAACGCGCCATGCTGTATCGAGGTCCTCAAAGGAGTGCCACTGCTTATGCAGTTGGATGCACCATATGTCTGGGAATTTAAGGTAGTGTCTATGATCTGTGCTCTTGAGTGCTTCAAATATTGGGTTGAAGACCTTTTGTCGTCTGGATACCTCCAATGAGTAGTCGTTGTAGATCCTGATGTCGGCTTCCTCAATGCATATCGGAATTGCAGCCCTATAGGCCTTCAGGGTGGCCATCTTGTGTTGAAAGTTCAGGAGCCGCATAGTTATTATATGAGAGCGGTCGCTCAGTGCAGGTTTGGGGATAGGGGCTCGATGAACTCTCTTTATTACGTGGTCCTGTGCTTTGTCCATTTGCAACACGTCTCAGAGAAAGTTGTACACAAAGGATTCTAGGTCTGATCCTGCTGAGTTTTCTGGGAGACCGACCAGGCAAAGTTTATTTTGGAAAGATCTATTTTCCTGGTCCTCAATTCGTTCTCCTAGCCTTTGTACTTCTCTGATGACCCCATCCAGATCTATTGCTGTCGTTGCCTGGATGTCTTCTACCACACTGATGCGGTGTTCGGTGTTCGTTATTCGTCGTTCTCTCTGCTTGTGCAGTTAGGCAAGTCTGCACATCCCGCAGGTCCCACTTAATATCTTGTACAGTCATGTTAATTTCCTGGGTTCGTTGACCGATTATCCTCATTTCATCCAATATGGTTTGGAGTTGTGTTTGGATATCCATTTCTGGTTTATTCCTGTTGGATCGTCGTGGTGGGTTGCCGTGCTGAGCGGCGCCAGGCACGTTTTCCAGGCCTTGGATTTGGTGACTCTGTAGCATGCCCCCTCCGTTGTCATTAGGATGTTATTTGCCTCTTGTGTTTACTGAAGGGGGAGTGTTTAATCGGTATGCATATATGTTCGCCATGACCTATCCAGCCTTCGCTGTTTGGTGTGAGTCATTATCTATGGGCTGATAGCCCCAGGCACATGGCGAGCAGTCAGGAGTGCCTGTCGCTTGCTAGTGGCTTCTCAGAATGGCCCCTCTGAGGAGATGTGTTGCCCAGGCTCCAGATCTGTGGGACGTGCAAGGGTGTTTCCATGCCACTGGTGTGCCAAGGAAGGAGCGCCCTGGGTTACATTTTGTTGGCGAGATGAGTTACCCTTCAATTCTGCAGGATGCGCGTGGGTATGTCCATGCCGGTGGTGCGCTAGGGGGAGAGCCCCCCATGATGTTGGTGTGAGTTTGCCTTTATAGTGCAGTCTGCATGTTCCCCTCTGTGGGAATGTATTGCTACTCACCGCTTTTTTTTCTCCCTCATCCATCCGGATCAGACTGCTATTTTCTATTTCATGCCTGGCTCCGCTGCAAGCCGCAAGGTGCCCTGGGTGCATGGTGATCAGTTTGGCGGGGGTTGATGGTCGTGCATGAGTGTACACGTTGCTTTGCGTATCTTGAGATTGGTGGTATGATGGCCGCCTGCCAGCTGTCGGACGGTCTGCACTCCCCGCCATCCCACTTGGTCTGGCAACAGGTCTGGGGGCTGCCTTTCCAGGTTTCAACACTGGTTGTCACCGCCATCCGCCATTTTCGATTTCTGGTGTGGATGTGGCACCTGTCCCACATCAGGTGGGAGTGATTCCCCAGGGACCGCTTCTCAGTGATGGCGATTGTAGAGTGGAGCAGGATCATTCATTTGTAGGGCGCGTTCTGGGGTCGGGCAGCATTATCCCTTCTTCATGTGGTTTCACTTGCCTGCAGTGAAGTGTGAGGGTCTCTTGGGTGCTGCTGCGTATCACCGTCATCGGCAAGTGATATCCGTGTCAGCGCTGCCAGGGGATGCTCCAGCACAGGCCGCAGTTATTGGCGAGCGCTGCCGTGTTGGCTCTCGTTTGTGCAGGCTCTCCATATTTCTCCAACGTAATCTCTTATAGATGTGATCATTTTGTCGAGCCACACCTGGGCGAACTAAGCATCTTGAAGGGGTCTATTACAATGGATGATTCCGTCCCTGGAAAACCTAAAAATTATAAAGGCAGCAAGAAAAGATTCCCTCTGAAACCAATATGCAGTAAGTGGACTAGGTCTTTCATTTGTGAATGGACATCGATCCTAACTCCTTAAGCAACACATTGGACAATGTCCTGTGGTTCATCTCAGACTCAGTATCAGGTTTTGGGTCCACAAGGCAATAAATAGACAGTAACAGATTTGAGACTCACCGGGAGACCTTGATACTCACCCACCGGGAGAGCCTTACAGATGCTTGGCCAGACGCCTCCACTGGTAATCCCTTGTTCTCATACAAACGCCCGGGCCCTCTCAACTCGAGGGAACCTTCCCAACAATACACACTACTGCCCACTTAAGCCACCAGGCCAGATGGGTTGATTGCTTGAAAGGGCGTGAGACCCAGATTGCCCGTGTTCCCACAGCTAGCTGCAGAAGCAGAAGTCAGATTAGGAGGGGACAGCTGAATACTTCCAAGACAGTACAGGAATAAATGGGAGACAAGGCATTTACCTGACGGAAGACAGAGCCGTGATCCTTAGTAGCACCTGCGCGCAATCCCCACACGTTCTGCCACTGGAGAAAAGCACAATACCAAGACCTTAGTCAACAGAACCCCCAAGGGGGAAATGGAACACAAGGAAGGGCTAATGACACAAAATGGGCTAGTGAGAGGTGGTGAGTTGCGCATGCTGGAGGATGATGTCGTGAAGAATTGAGGAAGTTCAAATTCCAGGAGGGATGAAGGGAAAAACAACAAAGGAAGGAAAGTTAATTCAGGGGCTACCCCAGGCGGCACAAGGGATGCACTAGGATTGGGTTGTGGCCCTACGTGTAGAGGATAGCATCCAAGGTTCTTGTGCCAGTCTCTTTGTGGTAGTAGAGTAAGGGTCCTGAGGGGAGGCAAGTGATTTGACAGAACACGAGGTATGCATGCAGGAAATGTAGTTTGTACAGAATGGGAAAGGTGGATGCACAGGGATAACATGAGGTAGCGGAGGGTAACGTGGGAGAGAGAGACAAACCCATCAGGGAGTCCAGGGCATTCCTGGTCAGTACACAATCAGGCCGGAACAGAGACACAACTACAGACAGAGACACTCCAGACAACAAGCCGTATCGAGTATCCGTGCGGGCATAAACAGAGCCAAATGTTATCCGTAGTCAATCCAGTCACAGGCAATGGTCGGCAACAGCGTTGACGAAAAAGACAGAATCAGGAGGTGGAGGAATAGTCAGTAAAGCAGACCAAGGTCAGGGACACGCAATCAATCGGAAAACAGTCAATTGTGTGTCACAAGGAATTCAGAATGCAAGCTCAGAAAATTCGGAAATGATCAGAAACGCCGACACAGAAGTTGGAGGGTTTTTTATCGGCCCAATGGAATGGTGCATTTGTATCGTAAACCCGAAGCTGGCATCACGTGACCGCGAGTTCTAGCCAATCGCGAGGGAGGCAAGCTGAGCGGATGGGACCATTGTTACCGGACCGGCACACTCATAATGAGGCCCATAGAGTTTGCAGACAAAGCAGTAATACATATTCCACTGCATAAAAGATCCCCACATTTACCTAGTCAAAGCAGTCCAGTCGTTACTGTGTTTGCAAACATGTAAGCAACGCACAAAAGAATGGACTGCCTTAACCATACTTGAACTGCTTCAACTAAAATGAAAACACAAGTGGGACACCACTTTGCACAGGATGGGCATACAGGTGAGGAACTCTAGGTTGTGATACTGAAAGGAGATCTCCCAAATAGAAGACACAGAAGAGTCCAGGAATTCAAGTTTTGAAGACACTCAACCTAAAGAACAGAGGTTTGAACAGAGATATGTGTTGTACGTCTATGGTGAACTTTTAAGTCTAGCTCATCAGGCAGCACACCATGTGAACACTGGTAATGTACCCCACAGGTTCATGTAGGTGCTGGTAACTAAACTACACAAAATAAGAGGTGGCTGAAAGATTTAGACTCAATCTGAACTTCTGGCACTGCTCTGGGAAAACCTCCAGACCCTTGTTCTTTAGTGTGCCAATGTATTACAGAAATGGTAAAGACAAAATGTAATCCAGCTTGCTCCCACCACAAAAAGAGCAGTCCAACCCAAACTGCTTGGTCACTTGCCTTCCTCATGAGACCACAATCACCTCAGGCATGTTTTTCCCTCACTGGGCATCATCAGTGAGGTGTAGAGCTTGGGTCTCTGGCCCAGCAGGTTGGGGACCCACTACTAGGCATACCCGTTCCACTCTGGGTAACTTAAAAAAAAAAAAAAGGAGGGGGGCGCTGTTGCGCACGTAGAAAATGCCCACCTAAACCCGCTGCTCCTTCATCACCACAAGATCCTGCGCTTGAAGATCCGCTCACAGGCCATCTAGAGGGCTAAAACCTACTGTAGCGGTTGCCGGTGAACTCATCCACAACTTGTGAAAATCTGAGCCAGCTGCGGTACCGGACTGCTGAGATCTGGCTGTTAACAGACCCGCCGGCACGAGCATCGGTGTCATGCCGACACACGGCACCAGGAGAATCTACCCGGCGGCCGTGGTTGCTGAGCGCTGCAGGCCGCGAGTGGGCGGAGTCTATGCTGGCGGCTCTCGCCCGGCCCTGCTATCCGGCCCGCGCTCTTCACGAGGTGGCGGTTGGAGGTGCCTGTCACTCCTGTGGAAGCCCCGGCTCTAATCTAGCCCTCAGCGCCGACCTGCTTGATACTCGACTGCCTCCTTCCCCCTGATCGCGGAGTATCGAGGATCCCGCCCACGCATAGACCTGCAGGCAGCAGAGCTGGACAATCAAGTAAGAGGCCAGCAAAAGTTGGGAGGGGGGACACAGTGTGCCAGTCCTGCCGCGGAGGCTGCTCCTGACGGCTCCCTGCCATGTTTCAACACATGAAGAGCTTCTATACGCTGGATGCCCCCGGCAGACATTTCATCGAGATCTGCTAATTTTGAGCTGTGGTCTTCCTGATCCCTGCCCACCTCTTTAGGCCTGTAAATACTCTGTGAAGCCGATTGGGACACACCGGGCAGCTCGGCGAGCTCAGCTCTTTGTTGATTGAAGTGGTGCCTCGCCGCCGCCATACCGCTGCTATGCGGCCTTTCTTTATACGCCCTACAAGCTTGACTGAACCTCGTGGTGCTGCTATACTGGCCGTGGCGCCTGGAGGTATGGCTGGCCCTCGCCCACGGTCCGAGGTTTAGACCCTCCTGAGCTTCTGTGACAAACCCAATATACACACGGGACTCGGTGTGAGCATGGGGGAGCCAAGCAAGTCAAACTGGGCATCCAAAACCCCCGCTGGCAGGAAGAAGGGCCCTATGGACACGTTTACCAACACGGCTAGCCACTCTGTGACGGTGGACACACATCCGGATGAGGGTGCTCAGGGGGAGCAAGACGGGATGGATAGAGAGGATAAATTGACCGCACTAGTACAGAACGGATTCCTTGCAGGGAACACTAAGCTGGACAAAATAGTTGACACCATCGGCTCCTTGAGAGCTAGAATAGACGAGGAGAGTGCACGTGTCACGGAGACTGAGAGCAGGATAAGTGTGAACGAAGATACTATTGCCCACCACAGTCGAGATATATCCTACATCAAAGACATGATGAACAAACTACAGAGCAAATGTGAGGACCTCGAATCCAGGTCAAGGAGGAACAATGTCCGCGTGGTTGGAGTGGCGGAATCCTTCGGCGGGGGCCAAATGGAGAAACATGTGGAAGAACTTTTCAAAAGCTTATTCGGGCTCTCTCTGAGCATTTCCTTGTGGAGAGGGCGCATCGTACTCTAGCACCGGTACCCAAACCAGGAGCCCCGCCACGTACAATAATTGCCCGCCTCCTGAATTACAGAGACAGGGATACAATCCTTCAGTTGGCAAGGGAGGCCGGTACATTGTAATATGAGGGAAACCATATACAAATATACCCAGATTTCTCTGCCTCTGTCCAGGTAAGCAGACGCTCTTATGAACCCGGTTAAGAAACTCCTTAGAGCACGGCAGATCACATACGCCTTGATTTTCCCGGCCAAAATGAGAATTCAGCATGCAGGAAGGGCACACTTTTTTGAAAACCCATCTGAAGCCCTGTCTTATATTGAGTCTTCTATACCCCTCCCTCCAAGAGGGGAACGACCTGCGCCGACCAATAGACCCCGGCCGGCGGACATCTTCTGTGTTTGGTGGTGGATGGGAGCCGGGGATG
This sequence comes from Ambystoma mexicanum, assembly GCF_040938575.1. Classification (NCBI taxonomy): domain Eukaryota; kingdom Metazoa; phylum Chordata; class Amphibia; order Caudata; family Ambystomatidae; genus Ambystoma; species Ambystoma mexicanum. The sequence goes on from NC_090932.1 coordinate 1,075,535,067, forward strand.
GCGGTCATGTGGTCATGTGCGGCAACATGACTACCCCGGGAATATTCCACAAGTTGAGGGACAGACATCGTCAAGTTGGGGGTGATGATGAGGGTGGTGGGTGGGGTGGGGAGTTTGGATTGGGTTGTTGTCAATACAGTATCCCATGGTTTGAATTGGGGAAGGCCCCCCACCTTATGGCACCTTGCCCTGGGGGGGTTATCGGGGGAACTGGTTATGGGTTATTGGTTAAACAAGTGGTCTGTGAGATTCTGACACGATCCATGTTATTTGAAAGATACATCCACGAGGTTGGAGATGCTATTCGAACATTTCTACGTAAGACTTAGAACACGCACTGAGGGTTAAACTATTGTCATGGAATGTAAGGGGACTGAATAATCGGTTGAAGACTAAGAAGGTTGGAAATGATATTGTCAGGCATGGCGCTCAAATTGTTATGCTGCAGGAAACGCATACTGTTGATACTAGTAATGAGTGCATACTTCCCGGCTGGGGCAAATCCAGGTTCTGTACAAACTGCTCATCTCAGTCCAGGGGTGTCGCCACGCTCATACATCCAAAACTGGTATTTCGCCCCGATGGCCATAAGTTAGATCCCCTTGGAAGGTATGCTCTGGTGTGGGGCTTGATTGCAGGACAGCGGATGCTACTGGTAAACACATATGGCCGGAACATTGATGACCCCGCCTTTTATACAAATATATACCAATTGCTATCTGCCATTGATATTCCTACTATAGTCTGGGGTGGGTACTTCAACATTGCTATGGACCCTAAACTGGACAGATCCAGCACAGTCGTTAGAGCACCGAGTAGGGCTGTTCTAACTTTGCGACATGCCCTTTCCTAGCTCTCCCTCGATGACGCCGGGCGAGTGATGCATCCGAAAGGAAAGACCTACACATACTACTCTTCGGTTCACGATTCCGAGTCCAGAATTGATTATTGGTTTGTTTCCCCCGCTATGCTTGCTGTAACAAAGTCGTGTGAGATACTGCCCCATACACTGTATGACCACTCCCCGATAACACTTGAGGTTACAATTCAAAACTGCCCTAGATCTCTCAGAAGATGGAGGATGCCCGGGGGTTGCTTAGTGACCCTGGGGTGGTAGAGGGGCTACACACCGAAATTGCGGAGTTCCTCGAAATTAACATGGGCTCAGTTGATAGATGTTCCACGGTATGGGAATCCTTTAAGGTCTGGGCTAGGGGGATGCTGCTATCCAAATCCCTGGGTCTCCTGAAAGGGGTTAGAGCTGACTTGACCCAAACTGAGGACGAACCTGCGAAACTTGAGGACGAGTACGCTCGTACACATGATAAGGCCATACTAGCTGGAATACAGCAACATCTCCAGGAATTTGGCAGACTAGCTGCTAGGGAAGTACAGTACATAGCAGCCCCGGTCCAAGCCCTTAAATATGGTGAAGGTAACAAAGCGGGAAGGACACTGTCTAAATTACTGAAACAGGACAGGCACCCTAATCGAATTACTAGTTTACAAAGTCTGGTGGAGAGGTTTTAAATGTCTGGAATGAGAGTGAGATCAATATTGAGTTTGCTAAATTTTATCAACAGCTGTATAGCAATAGAGACACTAAGACGATCACAGAAATCGGGGCATACTTGGAGACGGTGACAAAGCCGAAACTCCCTGAAGAGACCCGCCTGGCAATGGACCACCCTCTCACTACTGACGAGCTTGCTGAGGCGATTAAGGACTTGGCATCCAATAAAGCTCCAGGGCTAGACGGCCTGGGTGCTGATTTCTACAAGGAGTTTAGTGCGGAACTCGTTCCATTGTTATTGCGGGTTTGGGAGGAATCCCTCCAATGTAAAATACTGCCCCCGTCCATGAGAGAGGCACTGATAACTGTTCTCCCTAAACCGCGCCGCCCGCCCCAGAACATGTCGTCATATAGGCCACTATCTCTTATTAACACAGATGCTAAAATATTTGCCAAAGTACTGGCCAGTAGGCTTCTGCCAGTAGTTCCTACACTTGTACACCTTGACCAGAATGGGTTTATCCCCGCTAGATCTACGGCTCTTAATCTTCGTAGGCTCTTTGGTATTATGGCTCAAATAGACCCAGGCAGAAACGCTGTAGCCGTATCATTAGACACGGAAAAGGCCTTCGATTCTGTGTCGTGTGCCTACTTGCTGGCAGTACTGGAGGCATTTAGTGTTGGCCCTAACTTCATTAGATACGTGGAATTACTCTACACGGAACCTGGGGCGCGGGTATTGACCAACCAGTCAATTTCAGATCTGTTTTTATTGGGAAGGGGCACTAGGCAAGGCTGCCCATTCTCGCCCATACTATTTTCCTTGACAATAGAGCCAATGGCTATAGCGGTCCGACTGCGACACTCCAACAGGGGCATCAACCTTAAAGGGGATACTCAGCTAATCTTTCTATACGCGGACAACACGCTTTTATATATCCGTGAACCAGAAAACAAATTAGCACCTATTATGGCGGAGTTTCAAGAGTTCACCGCACACTCGGGGTACTCCATAAACAGAGACAAGTCAGAGGTTTTCCCCCTCACACCGTCAGCCGGCTGCCCCGGCTCCCTGTGTGCTCTGAAGTGGTCTGAGGAGTCCATCCGATATCTGGGGATACTTGTCTCACGTGGGAAACACACGCTGTACACAGACAACTATGAAACCACACTGCAGCCCTTGAAGACTAAATTGCTGTTATGGGACCGCCTGCCGATATCATTGCATGGTAGGATAGCAGTCCTAAAAATGATAGTCCTGCCCGAGCTATTATACCTATTCGTGAACATCCCGATATGGCCGGGAAGACCCTTCTTTAATAAACTTAGGTCTAAGGCGACGACCTTTCTTTGGAATGGGAAGACTCCAAGAATAGGGTGGGAAAAACTAACTGAATCATACTCCGCAGGCGGCTTAGCAGCACTTAACTTTGAACTGTATTATTATGTTTCCCAGGCCCAGTTCTCGAGGTATTGGTATTCCAAAGACGAGGATCCCCCCCATGTGGAGGTAGAGGAGCTCACCACTTCCCCCACAAACATACAGTCCGTAATGATTGATGCACACTATAGGGACTCATGCAACTTCAACCCGGTGAGCTGCACAATTGGCGCATGGAAAGCTATATTTAAAAGACTGGGAGTACTGGCCCCATATAATCCCGAGGTTTCCCTTTGGAATTACCCTAACATGCCTCCAACACACAACGCCAGCCTACGTGAGGCCTGGGATCCCAGTGGAGAGGTGAGACTGGGGGATATGTTTATTGATGGGAAGTTTGCGACCCTTCCGCTGATCATGGGGGCGCTTGGCAGGGGCCCACTTAGGACACTGCAGTACTATCATATGAGATCGGCCTTCCAGAGGTGCTGGGTGTCTTTACCCGATGAACCCCCTATGCACCCGTGCGTGCAGATGATAACGGCTGGCGACCGGTTTGGGGTGTCCAGTCTGTACACTGTAATACAGGCACACTCACCCTCGACTAACCTCATCAAAGATAAATGGGAAAATGATCTCCAAATCCCTATAGACGATAAGACCAGGGAAAGGTACTGTTCCCTTACTAAGAGGGTTTCCCTGAACGCTGGGCTATGCCTAATGCAGTTTAAAATTATAAACAGATTGCACTACACCCCGGCCAAAATAGCCAAGTTGGTTCCAGATAGTCCAGGCAAATGTCCCAAATGCAAGGCAGATCAGGCTGGTTCGTTCCACATGTACTGGGGTTGTCCGATGGTGGCTGGCTTCTGGAGGGAGGTGGCAGATATCCTTGAGGAAATTACACAAATCCCCCCAGCATTGACCCCACAGAAATATTTATTCAGAGATATAGGGAAGTGCTCCGAAAAAATCAGAAGACGGTTTAATGTCTCGTGCGCAGTTGCCAAAATATGTATTCTAGAACAATGGAAGAATGCTGCGCCACCCACTGTAAAGCAGTTCCTCTGGGAATTGACATATGTAAATGAGGCTGAAGAACAGTTTGTCCTCACCCGCCCATCGGCGAGAAGACCTAAAGATATTTGGGGGCCCTTCAGAATGTTTTTGTGTAATATGATCTCCGATGAAGATGAAGCTATGTAAACTTACCACCTTGATGAGATGTATGATATCTGTACCGATGTTCTATTTTGTCATGTTTATTTCTAGCTGTAAGGTAAAGCTGTAACTGTGTTATGTATCTTCTGGACCACTAATAAAAAAAGTGTTTAAAAAAAAAAAAGGAGATGGCTGGAAAATGTTGAATTAATCTTAACCTCTGACATCACTCTGGGCAACCGTCTAGACCATAGTTCTTCACACTGCCAACACATTACAGAAAGGGTCAAGACAATTTGTAAGTTAGGCTTGTTCCCACGCCAAAAGGGTCAGTCCACCCCCAACTTGGTCACATCCCTTCCACACAAGACCACGATCAACCCCAGACATGTTTCAGCCTCCCTCTCTTAATCACATGTGCATCCACACGGCATTCATACTCTCTGTTATTTCCACCTGCACCCAAACAACATACACGCTCTCATTCTCACTGACACCCAAACAACATAACCTCTCTCATTCACGGCACACTTACAGACACAAACCCTTGTTTGCACGCCTACACCCATTAATACATGCATATATATATATATATATATATATATATATATATATATATATATGGGATACATTACTCACCGTAATCGTATTTCTGATGCTTGTATCTGCTTAGATTCACATGCTGTGCATAGGCCGACATCTAGTGGAAGCTGCGGAGTATTACAGTTTGTTTTTCGAAGTCGAAAAATGGGCGTCGACACAGGGCGTGCCAGTAATACTATCCCTAGTGTGACGTCCCCTGTACCCATGATCCCTCACGCGTCTAGGATCCCCAGATTGTTTTTTTCCGCCATTCTGGTCGGAAGCACTTCATCGGAGTTCCCTGGCTTTGCCATATTTTCACTAAAAATAATTATAATTTGCCCCGTTTTTGTCAACCTTCGTCGATCAACATCTCGACGCCGAACCGGGGAGGAGATCAACGTCGAATACCGACGGATTGGGCCTTGAGGCTTCCGCCTCGGCTCGGGCCTGGGCCGCTGGCCTCGGCCCTACAAGTAGGGAGAGTGGGGGGTGGTACACTTCCACACTCGACACCTTATTACCTACACACACTTGCCCGCTGCCCACAGGCGCGTATGGAGGGTACGCCCTTTCAGTTTTGCCCCAAGTGTAATAAGAAATACCCTTGGGTAGATAAGCACGCTACGTGCAACCTTTGCCTACCCAGAGACCACCCCGAGACGGGTTGCAGGGCCTGTAGCAGGTTTAAGGCAAAAACTCTTAAGGACCGCTCCACCAAGCGTTGGGCCCACCACGCCAAGCTAGCAGCTATGGAGGCGGAGGGTACCTTCAGCGACGGCAGCGACGCCGAACTTTCGGACGGCGAGGGCAGGAGGGCATGAGTGGTAGAGCTGGGGCAGCTCCTTAATGCTGCCACAGGACCCCTGAATGTACGTGAAGGCACAAGAGCGCTCTCTACGTACATTCAACCCAGCGGTACCGCAGCCTGCATCCCCAATGGGCCATGCAAAGCTAAGGAAGCACAATTCCCTTGCCTGGCCCATTGGGCATGCTCGCTGGGGGGTACTTTAAACTGTGATTGGGAAACCACGTTTCCCTTTGATAGTGAAAGTCAGCCCGAGAGCTCGCCCTCGGCTGCTTGCTGAAGCTGGAGGACCACTCAGTATTTTCCCTGGGTTATCTTGCCTCCTCCATATTGAGTGGTGGGCCAATGCCCCATTGTACATTATGGAGCAGCCTCCCCTGCCTGTGGTTTATGTAAATCAGAGCTGTTCTGCTTACCTGGGTCTGCCTGTGACTGCACCCCACTGCTGGTTCCAAATTCACTGGGGCAGTCGCTCCAAACACTACACAAGAGAAGAGTGTTGGAGGGTCGCCCCTTCAAATAGCCTGCACCCTGTATTTATTATTACCATCCTGCAGCACAGACCTGAAGCAGAAATGCAGCCCTCCTCCTGCTGCTGTGTCCTGCTTGGGAAGAGCTTAAGCTTCTGATGGCACATCTTAATGCTCTTACTCCCTCTGCTATTGTCTTCCCACTGGAGAGAAGAGACTATTGCAAAACCCATGCATGTGCAATGCTAGTTACACCAGTTGGCATGTGGACATGCGAAATCGGTTGACAATCACCATTATTTGAGGATTTTTCAGTAAGCTTCCAGATGTTTAAATGAAGAATGTTTTGCAGTAAAAAAAAGCAGATTCTAGAGGATTTTTTGGGATATGGGTGTGAGACCTGGGTCCAAATAACGCGCTTAATACCCAGAAGTTTCTAAGCGAGGACCCGGGATCGAACCCTTGTTCCGTGTTGTTTTGTTTTCAAGGCAAGCACGTTGCCGCTGAGCTATCCGAGACAACAGAAATGAACACATTTTACAGTAAAAATAGCAATTTGTGTGCATTTTGGGGGCATATTGCAACCCTCTGTGCTCACCAAAATAGACTTGGACTCGTAGGTCACGATGGGGTTTTAATGTGCCCCTTTCTAAAATGTTTGGGGCCTGCGGTTCACAGAACCCGGCAAAAGCCCGCGAATAAAAATCGCAGTAGTTTGAAAATGTTTACGTGTCCCCACTGATCCAATCAGATGTTCAGAAAACTTCTGTGTGTTGAGACAAACGGAAGTAACTCTACAAAGCAAACCCAGATCTCACGGCTTCATCTTCGTCTACTTCTTGCAGCTTTCAAATCAACCCGCTGCATGGAGAAATTAGTGGCCAGGTGGGCGAGCCTTGTGAAAGTTTGCCGCAAATCTATACAGCTGAAGGCACGAGAGGAATTGATTTTATGTAGACTGACTGAAAATCGGACATTTTGGGAGCCCCTTATAACTTCACCCCCAATTGACAAATCACACACAACTTTCCATAAGCCGCACACAAAGTGCCCTTTTGGCTTACTGCACAAAAACCCAGACTCATTTAAAAGTGGAAAAGGTCACTTTAATGTGACAGGCCAAAGCTTACAATTAAACGCTTACCTGGCTCCATGGCCTTACAAACTAAAGACATATTTTAAACAACCAATTAAATAATTAAACATTCTCATTTTTTACCCAACAATTAAATAATTAAATAAAGCCATTTCCTCCCTAACTATCCCTTGACCCCTACCGTCTCCTTACCCCTTTTCCAGGCGTCCCGCTTTCTCCCCGGGGCCATGCCCCTCCAGGCTCAATACCTGTTCCCCCGTGGTGGCCCGCTTGTGCAAACAGCGCCACCCCATCCTTTCCCGTGTCATTCCCCCATTATGCTTCCCTCCCCCCACATCAAAAGGGGCCATGCCCCCGGAGCCCAGGACCACTTCAATACCCCTCAGACTCCCCTCTACACCAATCTCCCCCTTCCTATGACCTGCAGCCAGTCTGACCTGCCACATCAGCAACAAAATTGTACATTACAACTTCACTGATGCCCCGACCTGTCACACAAAACTACCATATAATAGCTCCTTAACAGACCAAAAAACCCCGTAAGACCTTGACATGGGACGTAAAAAACCCCCGCAGAAACCAAGTACAATGGACCCCCATCCCCCTTTAATAAAACCAGACACCAGACCTAACCCAAAATGAAGGAGGTGGGAGGGCGGGACAATCACCAAGTCCAACTGTCGCCTGCCTCCCGAACCTTCCCTGGCCCCTTAAATACCCTAGGGAGGCGCTCTGCCCCCCCCCGGCCACTCGCTGGCCGTGTGCAGCGCTAAAAACCTCCCCGGGGGAAACGCTTTACGTTTCCACCGGGGCCCCCCTTTTGGCTTACTGCACAAAAACCCAGACTCATTTAAAAGTAGAAAAGGTCGCTTTAATGTGACAGGCCAAAGCTTACAATTAAACGCTTACCTGGCTCCATGGCCTTACAAACTAAAGACATATTTTAAACAACCAATTAAATAATTAAACATTCTCAATTTTTACCCAACAATTAAATAGTTAAATAAAGCGATTTCCTCCCTAACTATCCCTTGGCCCCTACCGTCTCCTTACCCCTTTTCCAGGCGTCAGACTTTCTCCCCGGGGCCATGCCCCTCCAGGCTCAATACCTGTTCCCCCGTGGTGGCCCGCTTGTGCAAACAGCGCCACCCCATCCTTTCCCGTGTCATTCCCCCATTGTGCTTCCCTCCCCCCACATCAAAAGGGACCATGCCCCCGGCACCAGAAAAACCCTCCCCCGAGGTGTTCTTTCTGCCCCACCCCCCCCACCAATTTTCCTACCTCCAACTCCTCAACCAATCTCCCAGTCAAGAGCTCAAGTCCGCCAGATAATGATTGTTCCCCAAACCGGGAAGTTTACCCATCCTCTCTAAATCTCATCAATCCTTTCTAAACCATCTCCTTACGGTCCAAAACCTGTACTGACACCGATGTACAAAATTCTACCATCTCTCTGTTTATCCCCTTCCTTGCCCGCTCTATCGGACCCTCATTTCTCGCTCCCCTCCCAACTCTCTGTGGCAAACACTTAGTCCCCCCTACAGTTGCTTGAGGCCACACTTGTTGGACCCATAACAAAAAACTCTTTTTATTTTCCTAAGAAGAGCCACACCCGTATCCCTTACCAGATCATTTTCCCCACCAAAACTAATCCCCCACCCAACTGGAGGCCCATAGTTTTCCCTCAACCCAGCCAACATAGGAAGCAACCGATCCCAGCCCAGCCCCCCAAACCCGGACCATCTTACCACAACATCTTTATAGTTGCACCCCAGTTGCCTGCCAACAACCCTTTCCTCAGCTTCTTTCCCTGCCCACTTAACCCTAGAATGTCCCAAAAACCAGATTTTTGACATCTGACCGTACCTCCTAGCAGCATCTGAAAAAGAAATTACAAAATAACTTACAAATCAACATCATCCTGATAAATGCAACACTCCTGCTACCTACTGAAAACATTTTATAACAACATTCCGTTTGACCCAGTCCCTGGCATACCCTTTGCATCTCCCTTACTCCCAGCTTCCCAACCTACTCACCTACTCCTCTGAATAGCCCAGCCTGCTACCTTCAGATGCTGCACCCCTCCTAAGTGAATGAGTTCCAACCTCCTAACCTTTCCCACACCACTAGTAACACCTTCCCCAGTACCCTATCCTTTCTGGCCATCTCCTTAACCCTCTCCGGAAACACCCAAGGTCCTCTCCTACCTGTCCCCCTATATTCCGCCCCTTTCACCTAACCTTTAAACAATACACCTAAACCCACTTAGCCCCCCTTTCTTCCCCTAAACTATTACCCTCCTGCTCACCCTTGCCCCCCCACCTTCCAGCACCTTATTAATTTGGCCCTGCGTTGCCCCCCTGCACCGGGGTCCCACGTGCACCCCCGTCCATGCAGGCACTTTACTTTATTACTCCTCTCGCCTCTGCACCAGGGGCCAAACCTGCACCCCCGTCCATGCAGTCCCTTCCATATAACTAATCTTCAAGCTCCTTGCATCCATTACCACCTGTTTCCCACCTGCACCAGGGGCCCTAGTGCACCCCCGTCCATGCAGGCCCCTTTTCTGCCTTACTCCTCTCCACCGCTGCACCAGGGGCCAAACCTGCGCCCCATCCATGCAGACCATTCCACATAAATTCCTCTTCCAGCACCTTGCTTCGTTGCTCCACTTTTTTTTTTCTCCCAGCTGCACCAGGGGCCCTAGTGCACCCCCGTCCATGCAGACCCATCTCATCACTTCCCCCTGCTGCACCAGAGGCACTCCCGCACCTCTGGCCATGCAGCCTGAAGCTTACTCACCCTGTCGTGCGGTAAGCATGAGGGCTTCGCCACCGTCAACCATGCCCTCCAAACGACGGCCACCACCCCTTAACAATTTCCACAGTTACACCCCCCTGCGGCCCTCCCCTACCTACGATTCTTCCTCCTTACCTCTCTCCTACCCCCTTTAAATCGCCCCAAAAACCTTTCATCAAACCTTGTGCCCCCCCTCCTTTTACGATAAACTGAGCCTGACCTACCAGCACACCCCAATTTACCTGTCATGCGGTCCTTCCCCCCACCTCCTTGCCCCGCTCCTCGCCCTGACCCACTGTCCCCTGCCTGAAAACAATCCGTAACTGGATGCTGACCCGCACACCTGCTGCACTCGTGTTTAAATTTGCACATCCACCTCGTGCAGCCTTCTTTATTGAATGCCCAACATGCTGTCGAGGGCTGTCCTCCGCCTCCTCCCCTCACCCCCTCATGGAATGTCAGGGCAGGCCTCGTTGGAGCCATACATTGCAGCCAAAGATCCATGTCTATCTCCCCCCAGACCGCCTGATTGTCCTCCGCCATTCTCGCTCTGAATTACTCATCATAGCGTACCCAGGCAAAACCCCCAAAATTTGTGAACGCCCTCCTAATTACGTCCATATATTTAAGCAGGGCCACGCAACGCTGTGGGAATGTTTCACAATATACACTGGCATAAATGATAAATGCTGACGTCCAATTCTCAATAGTCACCGGCTCCTTGGGCGTGAAGCCAGTTCCCTCTCTTGTTCTTTAGACCCCTCCTTTGCTCTCACTTCCCTATGGAGCATCTTAAAAACATCCACAAATTCCCCCGCCTGAATCTTCTCCCTGGTCGCTGCCATCAGGTGCGGCCCCAAAGGTTTTGTGATACCCATATACTGCAGTTTTTTCTCCTTGCCTTTCACTTCAACCTCCTTTTCTTTTGCACCCTGTACCTCGAGCGCCAATGGCTCCACCACCTTGTCAGTTTGAACCTCCACTGAGCAAATGCCCTTTTCATCCCCCAAGGCACCAATGGCCTGTACCCCAACTTCTTTCCTTGCCCCTTGCAGACAAGACCCTTCCTTTCCCATCCCCATTATCATGTCCCTACTCTGCCATGCAGATGACCATTCCCTTTCCCGCTCACCTCTTTCAACACAGCCTGTCTGCAGTCTGGCGTCCACACCAATGCTCCTCATCTCTTTTCTTACAGGGCTCCTACTGCGGGGACAAAACATGTCAGCAGACTCACCCAGCCAGTTGCTCCCTCGACCTCTAGCCCTTCGACCGCCCTGCACCTGTCTTTCCCACTTCCCCCTCAAACTTCTTCTCTCCTCCCCCCTTTCCCTTACAGCCCTATAACCTTCTTCCTCCCACTGCCCCACATAAACCTCCAAACCAACTTCATCACCCCTTAAATACCATTGTGGCTGCGAGCTCATGCCCGAGTTGAGCCGATCTTCTTCCTGCGAGCCTGGGGTGTCCGCCCCGCCACTCATCTGACGTCTTCTCGGCGGGGCCGCAGAAACCCCTGCCTGGTCCTCTTCTCTCGGGCGAGGCGTGCAGTCCTCCACCCTGTAATCCTCCTCGCTAGGGGCCGTACAGCACCCTCTAGACTCTCCTCACGCGGACCGAGGAGGGGCCGTTCCTAAACCCTCTCCATCCTCTTGAACAGCGGGGGCTGCGCAGCGCCCTCCGCCCCCCCTCCTCTTAACCGGGGGGGCCGTTCCGCGCCCCTCCCGAACCTCCTCAATTAACGGAGACCTCTCTCTCCATCTCCCACCTGCACTTTTCCGCAGGTATTTACCCCCTTTCCCCCTCTGTCCAGTCGCCTCTTTCTCCACCCCCCCCCCACCGAGGCTCCCCTGACTCACCCCTTTCCGAGCACTCCTCACCTCCCCTAATTCCCCTTGGTCATTATTAGCTCCATCCCTAACTGGCTCCCCCCCGAAATCATTTCACCCCTGGACGCTCTCCTGTCGATCTCCCTCCTCATCTTTCTGCCCCTGGATTCCCAAACCTCCCCTCTCCCCACTGCAGGGGTGCACGCCACCACTGCCGCGAGAGCTCCATCTGCCGCTGCTCTACGCTGCAGCCTACCACCACCTAACTCCACCTCGCCCGTGACTTCCACCACCGCCCCTTCCAGCTGTGCCTTAGATGCCCTGCTGATAATTTCCAGGGCCTCCCTCAGAGCCCTAGCATCCACCAAACCCGTCTCGCTAGCTCCCTGGCCCACCATTGTGCACTAATACTCTGAATGTGCACTAAAAAATATGCCCCTTTCTACTCACTACCTAACTAAGCCCCCGAGCCAGCACCTACCCGTGGACAAACCCCAAAAATTGGGAAACCCACTACACAATGTTGGGCTATAAAGCAAATATACTTAATAAAATAAATTAAATGATGTAATTCCAATGTATAAAATATATTAAATAATTGTTGACCTAACAGAATTTATTTATTTATTTATTTATTTATTTATTTTTTTTTTTATTTTTAAATCCCCCTTTCAATAATAACCCTGCCCTAAACAAAAAAACCTTTTGCTCCTGACCTGCCCCAGAGAAGAAAATACCCCCAAACCAGAAGCTCACGAAGAATTGGGGCCCAAAAAAGAAATTCCTACACTGCCCCCTGGCGGCTTACAGGCCGCACCGCACTATCACAGGAAATGAAGCGCGGTCCCTTTAAGGGAACTACAGTGCCCTCTTAGGCCGGAGAATGCTACCATGCACAAACACGGGACTCCGCAGCAAACAGAGAGGGATCCCCAGGCAGCTGTCCCAACCTAATCCTCCACTCCAGGAACCCCTGCGACCCCAGAAAACTACTCTCCACCCCCCCAGAGATATAAGGCAAAACGCTCTGCCCCCACCCCAGACACACCGAAGCTGGGCACTGAAAAGCACACGGGCCACACAGAAACCCTAGAAAGCTGCCAGCCAACGGCGCTCGGACCAGTAAATGAGGAGGTAACTTATTTACGATACCTCCGCTACTATTATAAGTCATTAAATAAATATATGTTTTTTTTTTTTTTGTTAATAAACCAAACTGCCTACCCAAAAGTGCTGCTGCTACACTGCCCCACTCCTCACCTCCACAAAAACCCCCTCGTAGGCCCAAATCAGGGAAGGCTCGGGAGCAGGCGACAGGACTGAACAATCACCAAGTCCAACTGTCGCCTGCCTCCCGAACCTTCCCTGGCCCCTTAAATACCCTAGGGAGGCGCTCTGCCCCCCACGGCCACTCGCTGGCCGTGTGCAGCGCCAAAAACCTCCCCTGGGGAAACGCTTCGCGTTCCCTCCAGGGCCCCTCTTCTTATTGGGAGTGCAATTTAACCACACTAGACCCCTTACCATTAACTTATTTACAGCGTTGCTATTGAGGACTCTGTAATGTGGGTTTGTAAAGCAGAAACCTAGCACTTGCAGCTGTACAAAGAAGGGAGGACACAGAAACAGAACAGGGAAGCCCTCAAAAGAGCCTTTGTGAATGAAAGGCCTATTTTCAGAATGATATGGTGCAGAAAGGGCGACCTAAGGGATACGCTGCAAATTTGGTAAATAAACCCACGCACATATTTCCAACTTTATCAACTACGTGTTAGTTCATCGAGGTCGCAAGACATGGGGAGGGAGGACCTTATGTGGCTGTTTGGTCTGCCCTTCCAATGCCTTGTGAGTTGTGGCCTGGATGTACCTACACACAGGTGTTTTTGCTTGGAGAGGTGTGGCAATGTACATATTCATTTTGCATTAAGTCACCTTGGTGTGCAAGTGGGCACAATATAGTGCTCTACAAACACATTGCACTGTGGGCGTCCAGGCGCTTTGGACGGTAGCAAGTAACTAACGCTCCTGAGTACTTTTCAGAAACGTACTGCTATGCCAGGTATCAATCTTACTGTTTTATTTGCTCCACATGCGGAAGGATATTAAGTGCAGAGTGAAAAGGCTACGTGATGTCAGGCTCTGAGTATTGCACGTGCTACCGAGATATTTTATAAAACTAACAATACTATCAATGTCTCTCTTGATTTCTAGGGCTGCATTTTCCTGCAGAGAAGCACAATCCGAGAAAATGCATCTAACCCGGAGGATGCCGGGAAATTCATCTTCGAAATCATCCCAGGTGAGCTGCGCATTTCTATCCTTACACACTTTGGGGGAATTGAGCAACAGCAGGGTAAGCATGCGGGGCGTGGTGCTTGCTCCTCTTTCTTTATTGTTGAGTTGGAGTGAGGCAGGGAATACAATGTTTTATTTGATCACAAAGTGATTTTGTATAAGTCTTTCTTTATGGGATTTGCGTAGGCAATGATGAATTGGTCAGTGGAAGGTGTTTGGCTATGACTCCTCCCTACTGTGTGGGCAAAAGTAAGTGGGTGAGACCATCTCTAAAGACCTGTCCGATGGGATGAAGCAAACCCAGGCCTTGAGCTTGTGAAAACAAAGAGAAAATATCGAGGCTGAGTACCCCAAAGGGAAATACACCGAACACGGGTTACAAAGGAACATACAAAGATCTTTATTTTATACTGAACAGTTTCAAAGGACAAAACAACAGATAGCTATCGGCTCTCAGTACAACACAACAAACTCCAGCATGGTTCGGTGTCCTCAGTGAGTGGGACTGTACATTAGAATAGTCGCACCTTTTATACCTTTGAAAACATGTTGTCCAACCCATTTCCCAGTTAATATTCGTTAATTCATTACGGATCTAGGGTTTGTGCCGAGTTCAGACATCTATACGTTTAGGGTTTACTTTTAATGTATTCACCAACAAACTTTAATAGTAACAGTGTATTTTAGGATTTCGTGTTGAGCCTTCTTAAACAGTTTTATACAATGTAGTCAAACAAGTGTTGACATTTCAGTATTTGAATACATTGTTCGTAACATATGCTCGCGGATTAGCTTGATTGGCACAAGTAATTCTTTACACACAGGTCAACGAAGGACAAGGTCTCAGTTCATGACCCTAACAAGTGGCCTGCAGGCAAGTTACACATTAGTTTATACATAGAGGTCAAGACGGCCATGTTACATTTTCGGAATGACACTGTCCAACATTTTAGCTCACAGGGTGACTTTGCAGAGAGAACCTAAAATGGTAGATTGACCTAAAATGGCGGCTTACATTGATTCTAAAGTCGGGACCTTGCAACACGGATTTCTTCGCAAGTGGCTTACAAGCAGCTTGGCGTAGGCCAATATACATATATTCATCACAATAGGAGGCACGATATAATTTCCCGTTTGACAAATCCTCCTTTTGGCCTATGCCAAGTGCTAACTACTTCTGATCTACTTGCAAACAACTCCATGTATCATCGTCCATGCACCCTGAATCACTGTCGGAAATATCTATTGCCATTAGATCAGTTGCTAATATTTCTTTTAACACATATTCTTTGGAGTTTATCTGGGGCATATACCTTATGTCCTATTGTACCTATCGCCTGTGCGCAACATCCCCCTAGCATCAAACATATACTAGGTAAACACTGGATACAACAGCAAAGAAACAACAGAATTCCCAAAATGATCAGTAAAACCGACAGCACCTTCCAACCCCAAGATCGCAAGAAGTCCCAGAACCAAGCGCCAAGATCCCAGTTTCCCTCGGGAACATGCACTTCTGAACTAAGGACGTGCAGATTCTGTATTGCCTTGAAGATAGTTGGGGAGGAATCCGCCACGAAAACACAGCAAGCGGACCCCACTAATTTACACACTCCACCACGTTCAGCCAGAATGACATCTAATGCCATCCGGTTCTGAAGTGCTACTAATCTTATTGCTTTCTGTTCTAATGTCATATTATAGAGTATGTCCGTGGTCCAGTTGAGGGTTCTCTCCAGTACTCTCTCTAGTCTTCTGATGTCCTCAGAGTTCGCTATCTGCCCCCAAAATGGCACAAATGATTTTGCTACATCTCCCAAGACCTGTGCTGGAGTGTCACCATTCTCGTCCTGCCGAGGACGAGCCTTTGAAACCTCTATAGTACTAACTATGAATACCCCGGGTAACAGGATCCCTAAATAACAAGTTCCCTGCCAATCCCTGGGTAGCCATGGAAATGCAACATTACCGCAAACAAAGTAGACAGGTTCGCCTACACACAAAAGTCAGTCTTCCCCAGTCAAATTCGCAACGTTGGCACAACCTTTAAAATCTCCCATTGACTGAGTACCATTCCTCTGTATGCAGAAAGAAACTGAATCGGGCTATGGTTAACAGTGTACGAAGGAGGCATGGCATCCTTAGTGCCTATCAGAGCCATCTTGAAGGAAATAAAAGATTGAAAGCGAAGAGACAGTCTATCAGAAAGCCTAATAGAAGCAATGTTAAGCTTACTCCTATTCGCGAAAAGCGAGCATCCCAGGGGAGTCAGAACATGTTTCTCAAAACTCTTAAAATTAGTACCATCAAAGTTCCCCGAGATGCTATCGTTCCAACGGCCAAAGAACAGTGCTCTAAGAGAAGCATAACAAGCAGTTGGTAAAGGATGAATATACCAAGCTAGCCCCTTATCCCCATGTTTAGTTTAGTTTATTATTTGTAAGGCGCGCCTTGCCCTGGAGCATCAGGGCGCACAAGACAAGAATATGCTCAACTTTGTTGCAGGTACATCTACATGGTCATAGTACAGTATGCAATAGAAAGAAATATGTACAGGTACATGTGCGTGGTCATAATACAGTATACAATAAGCAAAATATGTACAAGGCAGGAACTAGGTCCAGCAAGCAGGTGATACAGGTGAGGGTATATTTAAGAATATAAAGGTAATATACAGTAGAATAAATACAGTAATATACATTGGTGTAAATACCGACCAAGGTATTGGTACTGGGGGCATGCAGGTGGATCGCCAGTGGGGACAGTCGGGTCCAGTAGGTCAGAGTAATTAGCTGTCATTGGCTCTCAGCCACTTGGTCAAATTCTGCCTGAATTTCTGGAAGGGCTGGGGTTCTCTTATGTCATGTGGTAATGAGTTCCACAGCTGAGCTGCTTTGACTGCGAAGCTATGTCCTCCAATAGTGGTACGTTTAAAGCGAGGGACATGAAGGCAGTTCGCATTGGCCATTCTTGTAGGTCTAGATGAGGTTCTCAAGTGTAGCCTGTCCATGAGGTAGGGTGGTGCCATGTTATTAAGACACTTGTGAGTAAGGGAGGCAATTTTGAGTTGGATTTTGTCCTGAGTGGATAGCCATTTATATTCTCTTCTTATAAAGGAGATATGCCCTTTTCTGTTTATCTTGAGAGCAGCTCTCAGGGCATTATTCTGGAGGACCTGGATTTTGTGGATGGTCTGTTTGTTAGCCCCAATGTAGAGACCATTACAATAGTCCTGTTTGGACAGTATGAGGGCTCTGGCAAGTGTGATGCAGCTGTCTGTGGAGAGGAATTGTTTACTAGCTCTAATGAGTTTGCAAGTATATGCCGTCGTTGAGGCTAGGGAATTGACTTGCTTGACAAAGTTTAAAGTGGCGTCAAGGTAGAAACCTAGGGTCTTGACTTCCTTTGCCACCTTGATATTATTACCGTCTATGATGAAGCTTGCATAGTCGGGGTTAAGTTTAGTTATGTGTGTCGGGGTGCCTAGGATTATGAGCTTGGTTTTGTCGTTGTTCAGGCATAAGCCATGAGTGGCCATCCATGCCTGAGTGATGCTGTAGATTTTATTCACTAAGGCCAGGTCCACGACGTAATCGCCTGAAAGCAGAAGGAGGATCTGGGTATCGTCTGCATAGTTGGTGTAGGCGATACCCATATGATCCATTTTGTCGAAGAGTGGCTTTGTGAATATGTTATAGAGGGTTGGTGAAACACAGGATCCCTGGGGCACGCCACACGTTATGGGGATTGGGTCAGCTGAGGCTGATGGAGAGAAGACTCTCATGGTGCGGTTACTCAAGAAGGATTTGATCCATATTATGGCCTCTTTGGAGAAGTGAGCAGCCGAGTCTAGGTGGCTGCATAAGACTATATGGTCGACTAAATCGAAGGCTGCTGAAAGGTCTAGCAGGAGGAGTAAGGCTGCTTGGCCATTGTCCCTACATTGATCTATTTGGGCCTTGAGATCGATAAGGGCAGTCTCGGTACCATGCTGTGGGCGGAATGCAGATTGGCGGGTTCCGAGCAGGTGGTTGGATTCAAGGAAGTTTTGTAATTGCATGTATGGCACTTTGTCTAAAGTTTTTAGAAGAAAGGGCACGGTCGTGATAGGCCTAAAATTGGTGGGAATGGCCGGGTCGAGGGTTTGCTTCTTTAGGAGTGGCAGGAACCACGACTCTTTCAGGTTATTCGTTACAGTGCCGGTGGTGAAGGATGAGTTGAGGAGTTTGGTTATGAATGGCGATAATTCTCTCGCAGCATCTTTAATTAGTTGGGCAGGGCATTGATCGCCTTTACAGTTGGACGGTTTGAGTCCCAGGATAACTTTTTCGACTTCAATGGTAGATACCTTGGAGAAGCAGAAACGTGTTATTTGTTTAGGTTTAGGTAAAGGTGCTGAGGTGAGAGCGCCATTTGGTGTGAGAGATGCTTTAAGGGCGATTTTAGTTTGAAGGTTGACTACTTTGTTGGTAAGGGCAAACTGAATGTCTGAGCACCATATTTTGTCCTTGGTGCAGTTATCTTGGGGAGTGATAGGTGTTTCCAGCTCTTTCAAGATACTGAACAGTTCTCTGACACTTGATTTGGATTGGGATATTCTGGTATTGTATCTTTCCTGTTTGGCTAGTAGGATATCTTTTTGGTATTGGGAGGATACCTTTGCAAGGTTCAGTTTGTTTTCTGCTGTAGGAGTCAGTCTCCATATGGATTCTAGTTTTCTTTTGGTTAACCTGAGATTTTTTAGATGAGGGGTGAACCATGAGTTGGGATGTTTTTTCGGTTTGCTAGTACGTAATTTGAGTGGTGCTATGTGGTCAAGGGCTGTGTTCATAGTTTTATTGAAGTGATCAACTAGCACATTAGGATCAGTGTTGGCTGGAAGCGAGTTTAGTTGTGGAAGTATGATGGGCAAACAGCTTTTCCGTGGTCATCAGCTTTTTGTTCCTTGTGGGTATAGGAGGGGCAGGTGTGGAATTGGCTGTGACTGAGTTTGTAGCAACTGTAAATAGTAGTAGATAGTGGTCTGTCCAGATCTGGGGGATAGAGTCTGTGATGGTTACTCCACAATTGTGTTCAGCTATCCAGTCAAGGATGCGACCTTTGTTATGAGTGGGAAGGTTCACTTTTCGGGCGAAACCAAATTCTTTTAGGATCAGAGCAGTAGCTATAGACTGGGTGTCCTTAGTGTCATTGTAGCCTAGGTTAAAATCACCTAGCACTATTGTTTGGGAGGTGCTTTTCAAATTATTGGACAGGGTGGTGGAGAGGTCCTCAGCAAAGGTTCCAATAAGACCTGGAGGTCTGTAGACCAGGACGATGTTTAGTGTTTGGGAGTTAGTGGTGGCGATTTTGACTGAGAGGCATTCACAAGATTTCGTGATAGGGGATGTAGAGATTCTCATGTCAAGACTGATCTTGGCTATAATGGCTACACCTCCACCTCGGGAGGTGTGTCTATCTGCTCGTATGATGGTGTAATTGTTGGGAACTGCTAATGAGAGGGCGGGACCCGCTGCATCGTGAAGCCATGATTCTGATATGGCCAGGAAGTCTAGTTGGTCTGCAAGAATAATATCTGAAATTTCTGTTGCATGGGCGACTAAGGACCTAGCATTTATGAGCGCACCTTTGAGATGATGTTTGGTGAGCGTGGTACTTGCTATAATGGTAGGTTTGGAGCATTTTTGTGTAGGTCTTTTAGGGATATGAACTTTCCTAGAGTATTCTGCAGTTAATTTCGGCTGTATGTTCTTTTTTAGGAGGTTTAGTTGTTCAATTTGCTTTGCTGGTAGTTCGTGCAATTTTGCTAGGCGTGCACGAAGTTTGAGGTTTCTGTCTGCGGTACTACGAGGCCTATATGTAGTAGTATCTTCTTGATACTGGTTTGCTATAGGTCCTATGGTTTGTTGAGAGATAGACATGATAAGATAGGGGAGTGATAGTGCCGCTAGTATGATGAGGGAGGCGGCGTAGAGAGGTAGCTTAGCTGTCCTATCTAGTGCAGCGATATTTAGTTTGTTTAGTTTTAGAGAGTACATGCTAGCTGACTTAGTCCAAGCAGGCGGGGTACGCCTAGCCGACCAGTTTAGATACAAGGTGCGCTAGTAGCTGGTGCGGCAGGCTAGGAGCGTCAGACGTGACTAGGTGTAATTTTGTCTCATCTCAGTAAAAATATCAGCAGCTCTATGCAGCCAGGTTCAAGTGTCAATAGCGCACTACAGTAGGATATGGCAATGGGGCCTATGTAACTAAATTCGACTTTAACACTTTAATCTGAATAGGCAGTTGCAAAATGTGAATCAAAGCCCAACTAAATGCAGCTTTAACCTAAAAGTATGCAGTTGCAGAATGCGACTAAAAGCACAGCTAAATTCCACTTTAACAGTTAATCTGAAGAGGCAGTTGCAAAATGTGAATCAAAGCCCAACTAAATGCAGCTTTAACCTAAAAGTATGCAGTTGCAGAATGCGACTAAAAGCACAGCTAAATTCCACTTTAACAGTTAATCTGAAGAGGCAGTTGCAAAATGTGAATCAAAGCCCAACTAAATGCAGCTTTAGCCTAAAAGTATGCAGTTGCAGAATGCGACTAAAAGCACAGCTAAATTCCACTTTAACAGTTAATCTGAAGAGGCAGTTGCAAAATGTGAATCAAAGCCCAACTAAATGCAGCTTAACCTAAAAGTATGCAGTTGCAGAATGCGACTAAAAGCACAGCTAAATTCCACTTTAAGGTTGGCATTACTAACACAGAACTTTAAAGCACATTTCAGGCATACTTAGCATTGGTCGTGCAGGAGGTATTTCCATGGTATAGGGAGAATGTGTGTCTGTGTTCAAGATCAGGTGCTCTCCTGTGTGGGCCAGGGGGGCTGGCAGAGGCAGAATCGGCAGCAAACAGGCACAAACAGGTGTTGGCCTGACTTCCCGTGGGCCTTCGAGTGAGTGGGCCAGCTTCGCCTGCCGGCAGCCAGTGGGGGAAGAGAAGGGCCCGGTGGCCAATCAGATGGCTGCAAAAGGCTGCAGAAGGCTCAGTTAGGTAGAAGGGCTTCGGGAATCGATCGGGCGGCCATCTTGGAATTACCAGGTACCTCGTGTACCTTAATGGTGGCTTGGGCTTCTTGGAGCTTTCTGGTGCTCCTCATGGAGAGGTTGGGCAATTCCGTGCAGTATTGCAATTATTCAATGCACAGGCTGCCATAGCGCTTTTTACAAGGAGCGAAGCGCGGGGGCAGCGGCGCTTACCATATGCCTCTGATGGTCATGGTGAATGAGGTGGCTGGCTCTGAGTGTCCACTGCTCCTGCAGGGACTCGATCTGGAGCTCCTGCTCCTCTGGAGGGTGGTGGGGACTGCTGGTTCGACACACACAGGTGTTGGCCTTACTTCCCGTGGGTCTGCTCGCATTTGCCATGTTGTGGTAAATGCGAGCAGACCCAACAGTTGGACCTATTGAAAAGGGCATGTGTGACATTCATGATAAGTAACAATGTATTTTGTGATATCTTTGTCTATGCTGAGAGTCTCTAGGAGGCAAAGTATGCAAATACACAAAAGGAGTCGGGACAGTGGGTACATTTTCAGTCGGTAACAAGGCACAGTTACTATTATAAAACCAATCGACATTATAAAAAGACAGCAATACGGTTTTGGGGTCCAAGAGATTTGTCCATTTTCCCGGCCGGTCACACAATCATTTATCAGTTCAGTACGACGAGCGGTAGCGGTTGCAGGCATTGCAGTCTTCAAACGAAAAACCCCAGTGTTATTAGCTGGCGACCGCCCGGTCACGCAACTTCTTAGTCCTTCCACAACCCTAGCCAACAGAATCCCCTTTTTCAAATAATTACTTGGGCAAAAAGCAAGCCCTTGATGAATTTCCTTTCTTCTTCGAATGCACAGCCGAATCGTGCCGTAAGTCTATTTCCTTGGACCTAAATTGTACCTTGTTGTTCCCGGTACTGATTGATCTGAGAACAATGTGTCGTCACTTCCCGTTGGAAGTGGCGTATCAAGAGCAAGTGAAGATTCAAAATCCAGAACTACAGTTTCCGGAAGTGAAACTTTTGGAGAGTGTGGAGACAAAATGGCAGGTTCCCCAAACCTCACGGGCTCAGAGAGATTCTCTGATGCACTCTCAACGCTATTTACTGCTTCGGGATCGTTGGTTGCAGCATTAGCGAGGGGTTCTGTTGCTTCTGTATCGTGTGGCACTGGGTGAGGAATTCTCTTGAGATGCGTCGCATGGATCCAGTTTTTTGGCCTGCGACATGCACCGCCGTCTGTGTGACCAGCAGGACCTGGAATGGGCCCCGCCAACGAGGTGCAAGGCAAGAAGAACGCTCAAATCCCGCTCAAATCCCTTGCTGAGCACCCAATCTCCGGGCCGAATACTGTGGCCCGGGCCCTCGTATCGCACAGCTAAAACCTCTCGCACCTGGTGATAAATCAAATACAGGTTTTTAGTTAACTAGCTACAGTAATCTGAAAGAAGTACATTTTCGACATTCTTTAAAGATCAACATTTGGGAAGGTTCCAGATATTCGCAGGTCTCCCCATTACCACCTCAAATGGAGAGAGCCCAGTCTTAGTTTGAGGGGTGCATGGCTAGTAACACGATCAGTAAGGTGTCCGGCCATTTTAGTTTGGTGCCAGCACATGTCTTAGCGAGCTTGTTCTTGATGATAACATTGTGTCTTATTCTTCTAGTGTGGCATCGGCTTGGATATCCCTTACAGACCCAACACCCTCGTCCATTGCATAGGCATTTACAGTCTCCCTTGAAACATACATATCCGTAGAGAGATTGGTGGCAGTCTGCTTAGCTATCTGATCAGCGAAAGCATTCCCTTTTCCTATATCATCTATAACCTTTCGATGTGCCTCACATTTCATGACAGCTAACTAAGTAGGGAGCGCAAGCGCTGAGAGCAGTTGTACTATTAGGGAGCCATGCTGAATCTTTGTACCATGTGAGGTTAAGAACTCTCTTTCCGACCAAAGTCTACCAAAGTTGTGAACCACCCCAAAGGCATACTGACTATCAGTATATATGTTTACTGTAAACCCTTTGGAAAGTTCACAAGCTCGGATCAATGCTATAATCTCTGTGGCCTGCGCAGAGTTATGTGTGATTCTCTTGGTATCCACAACCGTGCTCAATGTAGTGATTACATAAGCAGCTGTGGATGTACCATCCGGGAGTTTGATGCAGGAGCCATCGCAAAACAGCTCCCTTTGTGGATTATTCAAAAGAGTGTCCTTTAGATCGATTCTACCCTTTGTTTCTTGTTCGGTAGTATACAGACAGTCATGTGACTCTTCGTCACTGCAAGCAGTACCTTGCGGGAAAGGTAAGAGTTCAGCCGGATTAAGAACACAACACCTCTTAATTTGAATGTGAGGAGCAAACAAGATTAATTCATATCTCGTCAACCGTGCTGAAGTGAGGCGTTGCGTTTGGGTTCTGTTCAGTAGAACATCTACAGAGTGAGGCACCATCAGGGTTAGATCGTGGCCTAGGACCATTCCCTCACTCTGTTTTACAGACGCAGCAGCAGCATCGATAGCTCGCAAACATCTTGGCAAAGCGCATGCTACAGGATCAAGGATGGAAGAAAAGTAACCGCATGGCCTATTTTTACCTCCATGTTCCTGCGTTAATACACCAAAGCACATCCATCACATTCATGCACAAACAACACAAAGGCCTTTTCATAATTTGGTGTGCCCAAAACTTGTGCCAAGCATAATGCAGTCTTGAGCAGATCAAATGATTGCTGGTGTTCCGTGTTCCACGGCAGTGGCGAAGAAATGCCCTTCTTCGTCAAAGCCAACATTGGCTTAATGACTAGTGAGAAGTTTGGGATCCACAACCTACAGTAAGAAGCCATACCTATCAAGGCTCTAACTTCCTTTTGTGTATTTTGGACAGACATGCCTGAAATGTGTTTTATTTGTTCAGGTGTCAATCTTATTCCCTCCTTTGACAGGAGATAGCCTAAATAGGCGACCTCCTGACAACAATATTGAAACTTTTTTAAGCGAAGCTTTGTGACCATGTTTAGCCAGGTGAATAAGCAACAACACAGTGCCCTCCTTACAAGCGCTCTCACAGTCAGCAGCTAAAAACAAGTCATCAACATACTGAAGCAGTGTACAGGTAGAGGGCAATTCAAGAGTATCAAGCTGTTCTTTCAAAGCAGTACTATAAATGCTAGGACTTTCCGTGTAACCTTGCAGTGCACGGGTAAAGGTGAACCAGCGTCCCCTAAGGTGAACGCGAACAAGTATCTACTGTCCTTGTGTATAGGAATACTAAAGAAAGCATTCTTCAGATCCACAATACGGAAGTAAATAGCTGTAGCCGGAATCATAGTTAATATTGTCGTCACATCAGGCACAATTGGAAATTGTGGAGCAACGACCTTGTTGATGGCACGTAGATCAATTATGAAACTAATATTGTCGTCACATCAGGCGCAATTGGAAATTGCGGAGCGACGACCTTGTTGATGGCACGTAGATCAATTATGAAACGAAAAGGAATTGCATTATCGCCTCTTTTGTACACGGGTAAAATTGGACTATTGCACAAACTACTTGCAATTTCCTCAATCACCCCTCGATGTACAAAATCGGAAACAATGCATTTCAAAGCATGCTCTCCCTCAACTGAAATCTTATATTGTGGAATGCGTGGCAGCTTTATTCCATGTTTCAAGACTATTTTAACAGGCTCGATCTGTAAAACACCGACATCATTGTCGTCAATTGCCCATAAACACTCTGGTACATCACTGAATTCTGGTGGCAAAGGTCTGGTTAAGAATTGAGAGACAGAAAGTTGCTGTGGTGAAATCGTCAAACGCACTCCATCAGAACAATGAATTACCACATTGAATTCTTTCAACAGATTCAACCCCAGCAAATTCTGTCCACAATTCGAAGTCAGAAGGAATGGACAATGGGTCCGTGAAGGGACATAAAGAAATAGGTACCGGCGAAGAAACTGGGCAAACAACTGGTGTGCCAGAAAACCCTACAGAAACATTGGTTTGCCCTGACAGTGGAATGTTTGGAACCCGAGAATGATGAATGGAACACTTCCGTGCCCCTGTATCTATCAAGAATAGATGGTTCCTATTTCCCACTACCATTTCGACGTAGGAACCTTTCTGATTAATGGGAATAGGTGTAGGTTCCAAACCCTGCTTCGGGCAGTCCTAACAAAACAGAATGTAATTGAAAGGAAGTTCTTCAGATAGATATGCAGCAGAAGGATGATCTAATATGTTTCTAGTATCCACACTTGGTACCTGATTATCCTACGAAAAAGGTTGCTGTGGATCTTGTGTAAACTGACCTCTACCAGGGCCCCCTGCACCTGGTCGACCTCTGGATCGTCTACCCATATTTCCGAATGTGTTATTCGACCTTTGTCGAAGGACGGGGCATTGTGCACACCAATGATCCTCTTGTCGACAATAGGCACAGTGGTTAATGTTCACAGGACCCAAGGGCACATTCCCTTGTGGAACATACTGACCTCTAATCTGCAAACTACCCCATCTAGAGCCTCTAACAATTTGTTGTAATAACGCTTTACTCTTCAAATCACCTTTTCTCTTCTCTACTCTTTCCTTTTTATTATTGACACGATTCTCGTAGTACTGAGCCATGTGCAGTAATTCTGATTGGGACTTCGCCTGCCAAGCGCTATCAGAAGACATAATTTGTGACTGGATGTCAGGCAGCAATCCACGCACAAATTTGTCCACAAATAATATTTTCCCAGACTCTGTGCCTAAGTCCTGTCCACTGAAATCCGAGAATACCTGTTCAAACCGATTGAAGAACTCGGTAGCACCCTCAGACTTCCCTTGGACACATGCCGTAAGCTTGTCCCAAATAATTCTCTTTTCGGGAATTATGGTTTTCAATTTTGCAATGATTCTATTAGGCAAGGTTAGTATCACCTGGGGCGGTCTCTCACCAGCTGGCCTTTCTCCATCAAGTCTAATTATGTTACCCCATGTATCTCACAACCCTGGTACATCATCTATAGTCCTAACTTGTTTACACAAATCTACGGGCAGGAGTACAGGAAACAACAGATCAATATCACCCAAGGTGAACACCGAGGACTGCAAGACAGACTCTATTTCTTTATAGAATCCTGTCGGATTTTTCCTAATGTCAGGAATAGATTGTCTAATAGTATTCACTTCCTGTCTCGAGAATGGGACGTGAACAAACTGCGATACATAATGTGCAGGAATGTTCACAGCAACTGCATTTGTTGCAGGATTAGCCGCAATCTCTACCTTTGGGACAAATGTCGGAGGAACCTCTCTCATAGGCAACTGAGAAGTAGGCAACTGAGAACGCTTACTAAGCAACAGAGCCACGTCGAGCGCTAAAGCAGTCGAAGTAGTGTCAAGTGAAAAAGCACTCTTCTCCAGCATTGGATCTTTCATGGATTCACATGCTTAGAATATTCCAGGTCGTCAGGCTGGGAATCCTCAGTAAATTATATAGACCTTTTCCATAGGAAAATTTCAACACTTTTGTGTCCTATCTACGTCGTTTTGGGCCGCGTACGCCTGCGCCATTAGGACGTAGAGGTATAAGTATCCCCGCCCCCGCGGCTCCCTCAGATTTGAACCGTCTACCAAAGTAGTGGGATTACCTCGAGTATCTACTATTTTATTAGGTTGTGTGTTCTTCTACTTCTGCTTCGACTGTTTCTTTTCGAAGTATGTCTGGAAAGGCGTTATTTCGTCCGTGTGCTACATGCGGTCTTAAGAAGGTATATGAAGGAGACGGCCATATGGACTGTATTCACTGCCTTCACCCTCATCATACGGCGGACACGTGTGAGATCTGTCAAGGCTTCTCACAGAAGACCCTAAAAAACCGCAACAGACGCCTGGTTACTTGGCTCAATGAAAGAGCGGGTGCGTACCCGGCATCGGAGGTAGGCTCTACAGCCTCGAGATCTAGGTCTCCTGTCCCCCCTCGTCAATCAGGGTCGGTGGAGCCTCTGGCGAAGAAATCACGCTCATCTGAAAAACACCCCTCGGAGAAACATCCTGCGAAGTCCTCCTCTTCACATAAGGCTTCGTCTTCTTCCTCCTCATCTAAAAAGGAGAGAAAAGACCCATCGAAATCCTCCTCAGGAGACCGTCATAAGTCTACCTCGAGTCGAGAGTCCTCGTCCCACAAGTCGAGGCCAAAAACGGCGGGAACGCCTCAAGGCCCTGCTCCACAGACTTCATCGACGACGTTCCGGTCGTCGACGCCTGCTTTGTCTTCGGCGACGGCTCTTCCGATGGCTATTTCGTCAGGTCAAACAGAGCCTATGGGAAAGATGTCATCGTCGACGGTGGCCCTGTCGGTGGGATGGTAACCAGAGGTTTTTGACCCGATTCCGCCTGAAGCCTTGCTGCAACCAGAAGCGGTTTTCTCCATCTCGTCGGCGGAGGATGACTGTGATCGGTCGCACATCCAACCGATCTGGGACTACAACCAACTGGTTCGGGGTCACTCTTTAGTGGAAGTGCCATTCCAGTTATCTCTTCCTTACTGAATCCCCAGGCTGTTCTGTCCCTGGAGGTGTTGAACACATCACAGAAGCTGTTGGAGCGGTTGGACACTCGGTTACCTCAGCTTGTCCCGACAGCACCGCCAGCCAGGCCCGGCTCCTCGCCCTCCACCCATAATTCCTACTGCTTACCCGGTTGAGGAAGATTGTTCTCGTCCGCAGGAAGAAGGGGAACTGTCAGAGTCGGAACGTGAAGGGTCGGTTTCAGACATCTCGTTATCCCCCTCAAGGGACCCTACATGGGACTCTGAAGCGGAGATGGAAACTCCGAAGAGTCCAGCGCAGCCATCACCACCTGATGATGTGGGTGCTTTCCATGCCATGATGGGTAAGGCATGTGCGGAGTTTGGCCTAGTCCCAGAAGAAGAGAAAAATATTGTTTTCTGTTCGATTATATGGGCAAGAGAAGAAAGGCGATATTTGCTATCCCCATTTTAGACCATGTCTGGCAGGAGGGACTGAAAACCATGCATCACCCTTTTTCAGAACCGGCAGTAAAAGGTCGATTGGAAAAGAAATTCAAGGCTCCGGAATCGACCCCCAAGTGCTTGACGTCTCAACCTTCGCCGGAATCAGTGGTATCCGCCGTAGCGGCCAGAAAGGCAAGGTCGCAACACAAATGCACGACCCCGCCCGATAACAAAGCCAGGAGACAAGATGCTTTTGGAAAGAAAGTGCTATCGGTCGGAACTACTACAGTTAAAGCAGCCAACTCCCTGGCTATTATGGCCAGGTATGATAGGGAAATGTGGCATCGACTAGCTCCTATCTTGGACCATCTGCCGGAGGAACACAGGAAGTCTGCCATGCTGCTCGTACGTGAGGGAGAAGAGGCCTCCAATCATTCCATTAACATTGCTGTCGACCTGGCGGAATCAGGCTTTAAGCAAATTAACAATGGCGTAGTGTTACAGAGGCAAGCCTGGCTTAAATGCACGACGTTCAGACCAGAGGTACAATATAAGGTAATGGCTATGCCGTGCGAAGGAGAACACCTGTTTGGGGAGAAAGTCGATGAAGCCCTGAAGGGCATGAAAGAAGATTCTGACACAGCTCGTTCCCTTGGAGCCCTCCAGAGTGGTAGGAATTTTCGTTCCTTTCGTCCCTTCAGAGGAGCATCAGGTAATTCCCGGTTTGGATCATCTAGAGACCGAGGTTTCACCAGGCCCTCCTACTCTTCCCAAGGCTACAGACGTGCAGCCCAAGCTACTAGAAAAGGCAGAGATTACCAAACCTACAGACGACGAGGCGCCTACTCCTCGTCGACCAAGGATAAACAGACCAAAAGCCAGCAATGACAACTTACAGGGCATTCTGGGGGGCAGAGTGTCTCGTCACGTCGACGAGTGGGCACGCATAACAACAGACCAATGGGTTTTGGACACGATACATCTAGCCCATTCTCTACAGTTCAAGGACAAGCTGCCACGCATTCCACCGGTGTTCTCGACGCAGCCCCACCTTCAAATACTAAGGCAAGACGTGACGCTTATGCTGCAGAAAGGGGCTATAGAACTGGTCCCGGTGGCAGAAAGAGGACAGGCAGTGTACTCCCGTTACTTTGTCGTCAAGAAACCCAATGGAAAATGGCGTCCCATTCTAGATCTACGAGCACTCAACAAACTGCTCAAGAATCTAAAGTTCAAGATGCTTACGCTCCAAGAAGCGATTCGTTCGATACAACCGGGAGACTATTTGTCGGCGCTAGATCTTCAGGACGCATACTTCCATATCCCGATGCGTCAGCATCACAAAAGATCAAGGCCCTCCCATTCGGTCTAAAATCGTCTCCCAGGACGTTCACCAAGTGTCTGGCTCCAGTAGCAGCCTGGTTAAGGAAAGAAGGTCATCATGTGTACCCTTATCTAGACGATTGGCTAGTGAGGGGGTTGTTTCCAGAAAGAACACAGGAAAGTCTGCATGCCACCATGTGCCTCCTACAACATTTGGGCTTTGCAATAAACTTCGAAAAAAGTCCTCCTTATTGCCATCAAGGACCTTGGTCTTTCTGGGGGCAGAGTTCCAGACGCAGTCAGGACTGGTAAAGCCATCCGTCAAAAGGGTTCTGAAACTGCAGCAAAAAGCATCGGAGTGGAAAGTCAACACCAGAGTATCAGTGCGAAGGTACATGTCCCTACTGGGAACCATGTTGTCCTGCATACCCTTAATCAACAATTGTCGTCTCTTCATGAGACCGATTCAAGAATTCTTGGCGGATCGATGGGCACAGAGTCAAGGGCTTTGGTTGGACAAATTGACCATCAACAGCAAACTCGTGCAGGCACTTCAGTGGTGGAGAGTTTCCATAAATCTGACAAAGGGAATGCCCTTACTGGAACCGGTGTTCCAGATGACGGTGGTGACGGATGCTTCCCTAACTGGATGGGGAGCTCATCTGGATTCCCTACAGGTTCAGCGGCGTTGGTCATCGGAGGAATCCGGCCTTCATATCAATGTGCTGGAATTAAGGGCGGTGCGTTGGGCCCTGAAATCCTTTCTACCACGGATAAAGGGATCGGTTGTACGGATTATGACAGACAACACAACAACAAAGTTTTATCTAAGGAAACAGGGAGGAACTCGCTCCAGAACTCTGTCATCCGAAGCCCAGGAGATCTGGCATTGGGCCATTCAGCAGAAGATATATCTATTGGCATTCCACTTGCCAGGAGTCAAAAACGTGCAATCAGACTCTCTCAGCAGGGAAATGAACCGACTACACGAATGGGAATTGAGCGACCAACAACTACACCGTGTCTTCGAGAAATGGGGTCATCCGGCCCTCGACCTCTTTGCAACGAGAGACAACAAGAAATGCCCACAATACGCGAGCAGGTGGCCGCAGCAAGACTCACTAGGGGAAGCGTTCTCTTTCCCGTGGACGGGCAAGTTTCTGTGTGCCTTCTCCCCATTTCCGTTCATACGTAGGACGCTGCAATGGATCCACAGATATCCATGTCAGGTGATCCTGGTGGCCCCGTACTGGGCCAGACAAGTGTGGTTCTCCGATCTACTCCATCTTTCAGCGGCAGAGCCAATGAGGTTCCAGAAAGTCCCGAACCTTCTGTCTCAGGAGAAAGGGGTTGTTTGGCATCACGACCCCGACAGCCTCAGTCTGACAGCCTGGCTCCTGATTTCTCCGAGTTTGGTACGTTAGAGATTCCAGTGGACTGTTGTCGCATTTTGCAAGCGGCGAGGGCGCCGTCCAGGAACACTTCATATTCATACGAATGGATGAGATTCTGCATATGGTGCGCAGGTCAACCAGATCTGGTCCCGCTGGATATCAAACCGGAACAGCTTCTACCATACTTGCTAGTCCTCGCTCAAAAAGGCTTGTCTGTTTCATCCATAAAAGTGCATCTAGCTGCCATTTCGAGATTTACTCGGAAGAGAGATTCAACTCCGTTATTTAGTGACCGGCTGATTAAACATTTCCTTAAAGGGTTGTTCTGAACTTTTCCTCTGGCGAAAAAGTTCCCTCCAAGCTGGAGTCTTAACCTGGTTCTGGCAGCGCTGATGAAGCCCCCTTTTGAGCCGATGTCATCGTCATCATTGACATTTTTGTCATGGAAGTTGGCTTTTCTTGTAGCTATTACTTCGGCTCGACGACTGTCAGAAATACAAGCTTTAGTGATCGATCCACCGTACTTGAGATTTTACCGTAATAAAGTCGTGTTGGCTACTAATCCTCATTTCATTCCTAAAGTACCTACCATGTTTCATAAGCACTCTTCTATAGTGCTGCTGATGTTTTTTCCAACACCTTCGTCGGTTGCGGAGAAGACTCTCCATACATTGGACGTGAAAAGAGCTTTAAAATTTTACCTCCATCGCACTCAAAGCTTCAGAGACACGAGACAGCTATTTGTGGCTTATGACCCTTCGGCTAAAGGTAAGCCAATCTCGAAACAAGGACTAGCCCGATGGGTGTCGTCTACTATTTCCTTTTGTCACTCAAAAGCTGGAAAACCGCTGGAGAAGCGTCCAAGGGCCCATTCGACGAGATCCACTTCCTCGTCGACGGTGTTGTGGTCCGGAATTCCGCCGGGAGACATCTGTCAGGCGGCTTCCTGGTCGGTACCACACACGTTTACCCGTCATTATTGCCTCGAGCAGCAACATGCTGAGGATACACAGATGGGTTGCGCAGTCCTACGGCACCTGTTTCAATAAGGTAAGCCCCAATTAAGGGGTAACAACCTTTGGTCAATGTAATTTGAAGTGTGATGTTGTCACTGTTAATATACTATAAGGTGATGTTTTGCCATGATAAATATGCATTATGGTTATGGAGATATTGGTTTGCATACATACCTCCATCTATGGGGGATACTGCTGTACAATCTATTCTAAGCATGTGAATCCGTGAAAGATCCAATGCTGGAGAAGGGAATAGTTTC
Source organism: Ambystoma mexicanum (assembly GCF_040938575.1). NCBI lineage: Eukaryota > Metazoa > Chordata > Amphibia > Caudata > Ambystomatidae > Ambystoma > Ambystoma mexicanum. Next base: position 1,075,567,009 of record NC_090932.1, read on the forward strand.
TTACCTGTAACTCCATTTCTCTAGCATTGGTATCTTTCATGGATTCACATGCGCCTGCCAGCCTCCCCTGGCATGCAAACCAGATGTCCCCCCAGACTACTTTTGGGGTCGAAATCTGAGGGAGCCACGGGGGCGGGGCTACTTATACCTCTACGTCCTAATGGCGCAGGCGTACGCGGCCCAAAACGACGTAGATAGGATACAAAAGTGTCGAAATTTTCTTATGGAAAAGGTCTATATAATTTACCGAGGATTCCCAGCCTGACAACGGGGAATATTCTAAGCATGTGAATCCATGAAAGATACCAATCCTGGAGAAATGGAGTTACAGGTAAGAAACTATTCCCTTATAATTACTCAATAACTCTGTGGGACAAGTAATCTTTCTCTTTACACATTCATCCTGCAGGTACTCTATTATTACCTGTATCACTTTCCTCTGCATTTCTAGTGTATACTGACTATACGTGTCATATACTTCAACTGGAGTTATCGATATGTCTGAAAACAATCTAATTGAATCTTTCGTACAAATATGTGTTTCTTCGGATATCGAATTTACGACAAGGAAGGAATCGTTTCTGTACATACATACTATCCTCATCGTCATCCTTATTCTGTAACCTTTCAAACTCCTTTCTATACTCAAATATCCTCTCGACATGCTCATGTACCTTCTCCACAGTGTCTCTTGAAAATGCTAAAGTGTTTAGATATCTCAACCCTTGTGGGAGATCTGCATTATTTAATTTGCCCCACATTACACATAAATGAATCCCTAAACCTTCAATGAAAAAATGTTCTCAGGAAAATTATCCATATTAGAAAGTGTGGCAAACACATTAGCTCAATCATCCCTCTCTATACAATGCTTAGCCCATGCAATCAAATCTTGTTTCTTCTCTGGAGGTACAGCATTGCGAGTGACAACCCTTGACCCCGCACCCTGATCGACTACAAGCGGTACAAGACCACTTGGAAGAGGGAGAGCAGGTAAATTCAATGGAGGTACTGTTACTGGTGCAATAGGAAGAGGCGGAAGAACAGGTGGAAGAGCAACAACTGGAGGAAGAGGAACATTAGGAGGAGCAGGAACAACAGGAACAACAGCAGGAAGAGCAGGAATAACAGCAGGAAGAGGCAAAGCGGCAGGAAGAGGAACATACGCAGTTGGCACAGAGGCACCAGACCTTCGTTCATTTAACAATTTATCAATAAATTCATCAGAAACATGAAAATCTTTGGAAGGATAGATTTTCTGAATGCCAAGTGAGAAAGCCCTACCCATATTCCTAGCTGACTCAGACTGTTTATCATGGTCATAAAACAATGCTTTTTCGGCGTTCGTCTTATGACGGCGCGCCTGTTTTTCCCTACTCTTAAGCTGCTGTAACGCTTCTTTTTTCCAATTCTGCAACACATTAAATGCTGCAGGTCTTGCCTTTTTCTTTAATAGAATTGACTCTAAATATTCAATACGAGGGATTTCAAAACTACCATTGATTGGCCACTGAAGTTCCGAGGCATGTCTGGTTTGTCTGTGCCAAATATCATTCAACACTATGCTTCCAATGCCATGCTTACAGTACATAGTACAAGCCGGCGACCCCTCCTGTGGTGCCAGATGGCTAAATTCCAAAGATTGCCTATCACTGCGGAATAACGCCCTGAAGCAGGTAGACAATTTGCCAGGCATATCAAAATATTGGTGTTACCTGGTCAATAATTGTATTTGCAGATACAATGCGCCAAATCAAATTATCAGGATACTTAAGAATCGGGTCACAACTCACCTGATCAATCCTAAGGAGGTCCGATCGGATTTCAAAATTCTTACCTAACTAATCTTACCTCGTGTTTGGTGATTTCGGCAAATCTGCCCGCCTCGATAAGTGGACCCTCGTCAAGATGCCATCTCGGACCACAAGCTAATCGTCCAGGGATCGGGTTGTGCAGCGCTGCTGAGGTGTCACGTCTCTTTCAGAAGGGGCCCCTTATTTTGTCACACCGTCCGATCCCGGTCCGATAGCGTGTGTCAACCTTCGACAATCCGGCATCAATCTTGAGGGTCCCTATTCGGGCACCAACTGTGAAAACAAAGAAAATATCTAGGCTGAGTACCCCAAAAGGAAATACACCGAACACAGGTTACAAAGGAACATACAAAGATCTTTATTTTATACTGAACAGTTTCAAAGGACAAAACAACAGATAGCTATCGGCCCTCAGTACAACACAACGAACTCCAGCATGGTTCGGTGTGCTCAGTGAGTGGGACGCACCTTTTATACCTTTGAAAACATGTTGTGCAACCCATTTCCCAGTTAATATTCATTGATTCATTACGGATCTAGGATTCGTGCCGAGTTCACACATCTATACGTTTAAGGTTTACTTTGAATGTATTCACCAACAAGCTTTAATAGTAACAGTGTATTTTAGGATTTCGTGTTGAGCCTTCTTAAACAGTTTTATACAATGTAGTCAAACAAGTGTTCACATTTCAGTATTTGAATACATTGTTCGTAACATATGCTTGCGGATTAGCATGATTGGCACAAGTAATCCTTTACACACGTCAACGAAGGACAATGTCTCAGTTCATGACCCTAACAAGTGGCCTGCAGGCAAGTTACACATTAGTTTATACATAGAGGTCAAGACGGCCATGTTACATTTTCGGAATGACACTGTCCACCATTTTAGCTCACAGGGTGACTTTGCAGAGAGAACCTAAAATGGCAGATTGACCTAAAATGGCGGCTTACATTGATTGTAAGGTCGGGACCTTGCAACACAGATTTCTTCGCAAGTGGCTTACAAGCAGCTTGGCGTAGGCCAATATACATATATTCATCACAATAGGAGGCACAATATTATTTCCCATTTGACAAGCTGCACCTGCATAAGCTTCGTACTTGGGGAGAAGCAGAGAGGAAGTGTCTCTTCCTCATTTTTGAGGTTGGGGAAAAGCAATGAATAGCTGTTTTTGCGAGCACGAACAAGTTTTATTCTCATTCCGTCTTTTATGTTTTGGAGTTCGGGAAGGCAATGGTCAGCATTCTGTTATTCATTTTTGAGGGTTGTGGGAAGTCGGTAGTAACCGTCGCTGTCCTATTTGGTGGTTCATAGTGGGCCTCATTGAGTGTGGCGGTCCGGAAACAAGGGAGCCGGTAAGCTTACCGGCACCCTTGTTTCCGGACTGCCACACTCCGAGTCTGCCTACCGGGTCTGCAGCACCCGACAGGTCTGACCCTGCCGGGCGCAATGGCCCCAGTAGGCAGACTCATCACGGAAGCACAGCACCATTATTAACAGTGCCGGTGCTTCCGTGAACCCATTCACGTGGGGGAACTAACATTTTCCCGCACGTAGCTTCTCGGTCAAAACCCTTGAAAATCAGTGAAAAACTATTTGTTAAGAGAGAGTGAAGGCGATCAGATTTAATGCAACAAAACCCCTGAAATTGAGCAATACCATTTCAATCAAGTCCACCTTGGATAAGAAAATGCGTCACACGAACCAAACAGTGATAAGGGATGAGGGCCAGGAGAGGCCCAGGGAAGAAAAAAAGCAATTGAGAGGAGTGGGGGCCCATGGAAAGAGGAGGGGGCACTTGGTGGGTGCCTGTGAGGACAGTGAAGAGTTTGGCTTTTCGAGAGTTATCAGGGTAATACCTGCGAAATCCCACAGGCTTGGATAGTTCAATGCCACTGTGTGCAGTTCATTGCCATTATCAGGGGAATATTGGGGGAATGGAGATAGAGTGAAAATAAAAAGTAATTTTACAGTTGCAGTGATCACATCTTATATGCAGGGGCTCTGTGCCGAACGTCATGGCTAGTGGGCCCCAATGAAACCTAATGGTGCAACATGTACAGAGGCCACGGACAAAGGCCATGGCTTGTGGGCCCCAATGAAACCTATTGGTGCAACCTGTACAGTGGGCATGGCAAAAGGGCATGTCTAGAGTGCATTTACTAACCCAATGGTGCCACTGGCCATGACCCAAGGTCAAGGCTAGTGGGCCAGAAGAAACCTATGGATGCAACACGTACAGATTGATGAGTAACCTCAGTTATAGCAATGCCTAGGCCATGCGTAAGGGCAGGATATTTTAGCTATAGTCCCAAGCCGTCAATGCAAGTACAAAGGCATATTTATTAAATGTGAGCAATTTATTAGAAATTCCCTTTGAATTACATTACATTGGGGGGAGGCTAACCGAAAGAGTTCATAATTGTACATTGAACAGAGAATTGTGTTGGCTTGCTAATCTGAGGCAGGCTCCAAGTGATCTTATTAATAGAACACTGTGCATGCTTAGTGTAAACAAACCCTGTGACTGCACTCCGAGCTTTCTGGGAATAGTGCCAAGTGTCCTTTTTATTAGAACATTAAGGCTGCTTATTGTAAACAAAACTGAATAACAGTTATTTATGAAAACTGCATTTAATGAACTACAACACCACATTTCCTGAGGAGCCTTTTAATATGGGTAAAAGGTGCAGTAGCCTTGCTCATTATGCAAACAAGCCATTTACTTCCCTAGAAAGTTGCTGTCCACTGATACGGGGCCCTGCAGCTAGTGAAAATGGGTGAAAGGTGCATCAGCCTTGTTCTCAACCGAAATAAACATTTTACTTCACAGGATGGATGTTGAGCAGTGATACTGGGCTTTTTATTTAACCAACTTCAAGCTGCTGACAGATATGTTAATAGTAGGCGTTAACAGTGGTAGCCCAGATAATATAAAAAGGGCTACATTTGGAAGCCAGAGGAGATCTTGGCTGTGCGTGTACCAGACAGGAGCTGGCAAGAAGACGGAAGGCTGGAAGAGAGAGAAGCACTAGGGACACTTAACCTCCCATGCAGAGGGGAGGGGCTGAAATCCCCCTTTTCCTGAATGGATTTAAAGCCACCAAACCAGATTATTGGCTTTTCTGTGGAATTTGAATCCCCAGAGCAATCTGCCTATTGACATTTGAGCAGAACTATTGATTTTGATTGAGTTGTATTGGGAATATGTTTGCCCCAACCCCCCAAGGCAAATCCACTCACCACCTATGAACAGATCGTATTCTTGATTGGCTCCATGCTGGCAACCTGGGAAATCCCAATTGACATGAACTCTTTTTAAAACATTTCTTCAATGTTTCTGCATTTTGGGGAAAAGGAACATGGTGCTTTAATAGGTGGCTTTTGGCATTTTTCCTGGATTGTAGACCATCCAAGGCACCCAGTCTCCATTTCCAGCCCTCTCATTGCCCTACATTGTATAGATAGTGAGTATGGGAGGACGTTTACCCTTCCTTGTCATCATATTGAGAAAGGTATTGAGGTATTGAAAGGGGAAGTGTTTTAGGTGCTTTGAGGTACATTTAGGTGCTTCTATGAAGATTGTCTAGCAATATTTGGTGAGGTTGACTAGCAAGACTTGGTGAGGCAGGTAGTTCTTTTTTGAGATGACTATGATATCTTGGAGACGGTTGCTCAGTCTTAAGTCTTGAGTAGATGTAGAGGCAATGAAAATGATTGCTGTTTATTCATTAATGGCTTTCTGTATTTTATGTTTGCATAGTGACCATTATGGCAGTAATGTTTCTTTATTACTTATTTCTCATTATTAAAGGATTTACTTTATACAAGAAGAAACATTCATTGAGTGTTTATTATTGAGTGTTTTTTCAAGAAACATGTCAACATGAACTTTAAGAATGGGGCATCTATTTAAATGTATTGTGTATTGATGTGTTATATATGGTGCATGTCTTTTATACACTTATAGAGGTTACTGGAAGATATGAGCAATTCATTTTCAATAACAAATAATGTGACATTAGTAAACCGCTCCTGGGCAGATGAAAGAGATTAGCCGCCAAATGCAGGGGTTGTTGCCTACTCTCTTTACTGATGCACAGTGACAAGTACATGCTCTTCCCTGTCTCTATTCCTATCATGGTCCCTGCCAGGGGGTCTTGGACACTCCCATGGGGGTGAAGAAGGTGCTCTGGAGATAGGGGTGATAAGAATCACGTCACTTTGGTGACCGTGGGAGGACCATGCTCATCCTATCCTACACTGTAAGACTATTCTCCCTACTTGGCTACTGATGAGGAGTTAAGGAGGTTACTACCGGCCTGGCATCACACAGAATAATGCACACTCTAGTGAAAAGCAGGGTATAGAATAAATAGCTTAAAGAACTCTGGTGAACAACAGTGTGTCTTTCTTTCAAGCGAGAACTCAGTTATCTAGCTAAGAGATATTAGACTAGTTAACCCGCATGTTAATGTCCCTATACCTGCAAACTGCCACTGCGAAGTAACCAGGTGGTTACAAGAAGGAAGTGTTAGAGATGTCAACACTAACTCTACAGTGGTAGTGCCTGGGGGATTACTAGGGGAAGCCCTGTTTACACATATGAAGACACCTGGCGTCAAGCCAAAAGATGTATTTGAAACTTTATACATTAGGACGGATCTAGATCAAATACAGTACATACCCTATAGGTATCCTGAGTTAGCCTTGAAGCAGGTAGACCACCAGAACTGGTTTCAAGGGGGCTTGACATATCCCACTACAAGGGCTAGACATGGTCCTTTATCTATGGAAGGGTTAACCTTAGAACACTTATTTAGGTTCAAACCAAACAGCTAGGTAAATTACCCATTTACCCGGGAGCGCTATGACATTCTGGTAAGACATTTTGACACTGTCCGTGCTCAAGCTGTAGACTATAGAGCCTTGGGACCTGCTCCAGCAGCACACAGTCCATTAATAGCAGGAGAGGAAGGAACACTTAATTTCAGACCCTCAAAGCCTTATTGGGCACCTGCCCTACAAGGCAGGAGGTAATCCATAGATGGTACTCCACTAAACTCAGCAAACTAGTGGCAGCCTACCCACAGGTCACTCCTCAGCAGAAGCAGAGGACTTTAGCAATTATAATGCCAACATGTTGTAATCATCCAATGGAACACTATGGCAGTTGGTTTTGAGTGTACAGCTGGTTTTACCTTCATCTAATAGGGACTCCTTCAATAACAACAGTTACCTCCATTCTGGGAGAGATATTGAACTCCCAAGAAGCAGTAGCAGCAATGAGTTTAGGGCTGACAATAGCTGGGGGCAATTTTTCCATTACAGAATGAGTAATCCTGTCCCTCATAAAAGGTGAGTTAGTGAGACTAGAAGTCTTCAGACGTCAAGCAGTATTGCCCAGTGACCAGGAAATACAACTCTAGTTTGGTCCCATTGTAACAGATACTTACAGGTCCCTAGGCAGAGATCACTAGGGTAGATCTACCGGGGAAGGGTAAAGGAAGGAGTCTGGTGAAAATAAGCACTCTAAAAGAGCACCCACTACTAGTATCACTGGTACCAGCCAGGAAACAGGCAGGAATGCGTTCTCAGCTATCGGCATAAAGGGAAGGATAAGGGTTTCCAGTATGCCCCAATCTAAAGAAGAAAGGGAGACCTCTCATAGAAGAACTTTAATTAGTATTCTTATTATTCTTATTAATAATAATATTATTATTTTGTTTTTATATTGTACAACATGCCCAAAGGCCTCAAGATTGAGCCAGGGAGCAAGCAGAACAGGAAAGAAAAAATAATAATTGGAATTAAAAAGGTGTGTCTTTAATGCTCTTGAAGCTAGAGACACAAGGAAGATTCCCAATTTGAGGGGGGAGAGAGTGCCATAAAGTTGGAGCATACAATTGAAAACAGGTGCCACCAACATTTTTCAGATTGTGTGTAGGTGCAAAATGTTTATTGGCCCTACTGCAGCAGAGAGTGCGCCCTGTAGTTGCCTTAGATAACCAGTTCTTGAGTTACCGACGAGTCTTGTCAGTCGTGCATTTGTAAGTCAAAGTAAGTATTTTCTGAGAGATGTGTTGGCTGACTGGGAGCCAATGCAGCGCTTTCCGAGACGTGGAACTGTGGGCCTAAATTGCAGAAAGCTCTTACTGCCCCATTCTGGGCAGTTTGAAGGCTTTTCAGATTATTATGTTTGGATGTGCCAGCAAGGGCACTATTTCACTAGTCAAGCCGAGAGTTAACAAGCGCTGTCGCCAAAGAAGAGAGGTGATCAGAAGATAAGTATGGTTCAGTTTGTCTAAGCAGCTTGTTAACATAGGCAGAGGACATCTTGACTTGGCTAACATGTTGCTTCATTGTTAACCCAGAGCCTAAGATGACACCCTGTGTTTTGACAAAGGGACTTACTGCGATAACACAATTGGATATAGTGAAGTGGCTATACCTTGGGTTTAACATTTTTATTCTATGACTGGAGCCAACAATCATCGACTCCTTTATTCTTTGTTCAATGCCAAGTAATTTGCTGACACCCATTCCTTAATCACATTGCATATATCATTAATGAGAATGGAATCCATGTCAAAAGCACCAGATAGCTCAAAGACCAGCTGGGTGTTGTCGGCATAGTTGGTATATTTGATGCAGAAGCTGTCCAGCTGGTCAAAAAGGGGGCACATGTTTATGTTGAACAATAGAGGCGAGAGGCAGGCACCCTAAGGGATGCCACAGGATAATATCTCTGGTAGGGCCTGGAATCCACCCATTGCTACTCTCGCTGATCTGGGACCAAGAAATGAGGCAAACCAGGCAATGTTTGACTCAGTGCAATTGACACGTTTACACAGTCTTTCTAGCAATAAAATGTGATCAAACAGATCAAATGCAGTGTAAAGGTTGAGCAACAAGAGAAGTGCGACCCTGCCATTGTCAACAATTTCCACCAGGTTTGCTTGTACGTCCAACATTGCTGTTTCCGTGCCATGCATGGCACGGTAGCCGGACTGACGTATGCCAAGCAGGTTGTTCTTTTCCACATGCTCTTGAAGCTGCAAGTAAGCAACCTTATCTAAGATTTTTGATACATTTGAAACATTGGTGATTGGGATGTAGCTTCCAAAAGCCTCAGGATCTAAAGCGTTTTTTTTCAGAACAGAGGGATCCATACCTTCTTGAGGCTCCCAGGGACACAAGAACTAATTATGGATGCATTAACAATACAAGTGATTAGCAGAGATAGCCATGAAATAGAGCCATTGATGTTTATTGCAGGGCATATATCTCCAGCACATATTGTGGGTTTAAGCCCATTCACAATGTCAATCAAAGACTGAATGATACACCACAAGCTGAATTCGGTAAATAAATCGCCTGGAATGGTCATTTAGACCACATTCTTAGGTATGCTTCCAGTATTGTGAGCTATCCTCAGCCTATGGCTAAGGATGGCTCTTTGCTTTGGTTGAGAAGCTATCTTGAATTTCTTCACACCACGTGTCACTGAGAGGGGCATTATTAGTGGTATTTTTTCTGCCATCTAGTTCTTGCAAAATGGAGACCAGTTATTTTATAATTGATTTGGCATTACTAATTCTTTGTACATAATTAACTTTTGTGCATCTAAAATGGCTTTCTTATAATCGGCAGCCGCCAATCGATAGGTTACAAGAGATGGAGACCATAGATCGTAGGTGCATTGGGCCTCATTAGGACCCAGGCGGTAAGGGGTTTACGGCGGTGTAAACAGCGCCGACCCTTACCGCCTGATTCCGAGGTCCCTTAGCGCCATGGAGGTTTTAACACCTGCTTTTAGCAGGTGTTAAAATCCATGGCGCTAAGGGACCTTGTTGTTAATTACGCACCATAATTTACGGTGGCGTAATTAACGCCTTCCCCACTCCCATTATGCCCTATGGGGCAAAAATGGGAATGGGGAAGGGTAAATGGGGATTGGGGACTTACCGCCCCGCCAAGGTCGGAATGGGGCGGTAAGTCCGCCAACCACCATGGCGGAGTTGGCAATTTAGCGCCATGGACCATGGTGCTAATAGCGCCATGGTCCTCCGCCAAGGTCCTAATGAGGCCCATTGTCTTTCTGCTGTTCCTTTCAGTTTTCTGTGTTTTATATCTATAGCTATATCTGTAGAAAAAAATAGTACCAGTCCGAGGCAATAAGTTGGTTGGGATAGTAGACCCTACAAGGGCAGAAATGGTGAAAAGAGAACCTGTCAGTTAAGGGATAGGGGGTGGAGCTGAGGCAGCCAGAAAGATACATAGATGAAAACGATCCTTCTTCTCCTTCACAGAAAGAGAAGAAACAGACTTGGCGCTCAAGGGAGAGCAGAAGCCCGCCATGAGGGAGGAGAAGAAAGGGGAAAGGAAGCAAACTGCAGATTTAAGAGTGCACAATGGCAAAGGCTCTACACCAGACTCACGGGATAATACCAGTGACTAAAGATCCAAGGGATTGGCTAGTGGTACAGTTGGACTGTGGCAAACAAGTTTCCATATTCAAAGAAAAACATAAGAAACGTTTACAATACTCCTAAACTAGATTTAGGTTATTACTCCCACAGGAGAAGTGGTTGAGGACAATAATTTGTATTTAGTTACAATACCACTGGAAGGGGAACATCCAAAGGAAAAAGAGGCACTATTTTGATCTAATTTGCATATAACACAAGATGGCTTTGTAAAGGAACATGATTGTCCCAGGCTATATGTTAGGGAAGACCTGGGGGGGAGGTAATTAAATCAGATTTTTCAGATGAAGTTGAGGAAAATGCAGCCTCTTAGGCTGCTTTAGGTGCAGCACAGTTATACAAAAAAAACATGTAGGGCATGGCATACACTGCCTTCCACATACAATGCCAGTGTTTGCAACAAAAAAGCCTCACCAACAATATCCAATCTTAGAACAGGCTATACCACATTTTAAAATAATTGTGGACCGGCTATTAGACCAAGTAGTTCTGATACAACAGGCAAGCCCCTACAAAACAGCAGTACTTCCAGTATCTAAACTAGATGGTTCATCTCGGCTCCTTATAGACTTTAGAATGTTAAATGCCAATAAACGCACACAGGCCGTACAGAACATGCATAGTTCAGGCCTTCTAAGTAACATACAAACATACACATATAAGACTGTATTGGATCTGGGAAATGGATTATTTGCCCAAACTTTGGATTCAGAGACCTATACATACCCAGCTATAACCTTTAGGGGGAAAACAGTTTTGCATCACTAGATTGCCACAGGGGTACACACACAGCCCTGGGCTATTCTCTAGTAGAATACAACCCCTCTTAGAAGGCATACAGACATGCTGGACATATGCAGATGACATATACTGTACCGATGATGACTTGAATGAACACAGAGAGAAGGTGGACTTAATCATTCGGACACTAACAGCTAAAGGCTACATTTAAATTTCAAGTCTAAAATAGCCAAAATCATATTTCTTGGGTTTTCATTATCTGATAAGGGAAGGGACCTGCTCCACAATTCCTGGAGAAATGTGCATACTTGCAAAGCCCACATACACTTAAGCAGTTGCAGGCCATATTTGACCTCTTAAACTTTCGCCAATCATATGTCCAGACAATTCAGCATTAGTGAAACCGCTATAAGACTTGTTGAATCCCAACGGTCAGACTGGAAGCGGGAACAAGCATGCATCCTGCAACTCGTCTACCAATAGATGACTCAAGGTAGTCCTCTTCAGGACAGAAACACAGATAAGCATTAAGAGGTGACGCTATTTCCTGGTCCAAAAACATTTATATATGCAGTATGTAACTATGGGGAGACCAGACAAATAGCATACCATTCACATGTATATACAATTCCAGAGCTAATATTTACTACAGAAGAAAGGATTCCTGATGCAGTGCAAATGATAGTGCAGCAGGAACACACCTTAACTGCAAACAAAATGATGCACATAAACACATTGTTAGTGCAGTTGGAGGCAGCTGCACGCTCTAGTATTGTAAATGCAAAGGCACTCCTGTGGGATATATTTACCCACTCAGCAGTACTTCCCGACATCACCAAGCTGCGCAACTGCAGTCAACAGCAAAATGGCTGCGCTGGCTCCTGTGCGCACCATGGCCTCAAAACTGTGTTTTGCAACAACAAAAAGATGGCTGCACCATCTTCCCAAGCACATATTGGGCAGGATGTAACAAGGGTTCACACTAAGGAAGCCTGCCAGTGTTTTGTTACATATACAAAAGAAATTGAGTGAAAAAGTAGTGCTGCTTTGCTGCAAGCCCAAAGTCCACATTGAAAAGGGGATATTTTACATTTAAAGGAATGCCGCTCTCATGCTCTGTTCATCTGTTTTCATCAAACTGCTTTTATCAAAAAGATACAGCAATACCCATTCATATCCCCATTGTGCTCCAGAAAAACCAAGCAGGACCCCTGAATGACAGGCTCTGTCAAGGCAAATCCGAAAAAAGGCCCAAAGAAACTTCATTTTCCACCACACGGGAAAAAAGTCACTTTTTGAGCTACACGTTGTCAAGGATCAATTATCAATTCCAGTGCATCTATGTTTCAAACAAACTGCTGCCTACCGGAAACTAACTATGGCTGCAAAACAGTATTGGAAAGGCAGATGGAAAAACTGAATTTGAAAAGTGCTAGCAGCTTACACCACATATGTCAAAATGGGCCTTTTGCAAACTAAAGGAAAATAAATGCCCGTTTCAAAAAGTACAATGTTGAATGAATGCCTTCCATTATCTAGCAATGGGAAGGGGGTTGTTGCTGGTGAAAATACATATATAGGCTATTTTATTCAAAAGGCATCTTTTTTTTATTCCGGACCAAATAAAAGACAGCAAAACTGTTAAAACTGCAATGGCTGGATTTTGCAAGCTTTCTAAACAGGTTATTCCAGTTGGCAGAGCTAAGGCTTCCCCTAAAAGGGAACCACCATAAACTTCAGGACACCCACGTGATAATTGCTAGGTTGGACAGACTGTTGTTTGTGCTCCAGCCCCGTACAATAGAATTCTAGGACACTAAAATGTGAAGTGAAAATTCACACCTCCACGTGATTTCCACCAGAAGCTTCAAAGGAAATCTCTGTGACAACCTTGGACTGAGGGCATAGCTGGGAAAGCTATGCCCAAATATGGGGAACAATACAGCCCATCTGTTGCCAGAGACTATTTTATAAATAAACCTTGAAGACTTTTATCTCTGCAGCAGGCCCTTGCAAAAATGTGAAAATGTCACTGTTTAAATGTGATTTAGAGGTTTATAATTTAAGACATTGTAGCATTCACGGGCCCCTTGGGAATAGAAATGGCAGTGAATTGGGTATTACAAGGAAAGTATCCATGATGCCATTGCAAATTTTAATACTGACATGCCTAATGATAATCCACACCCATGTATAAAGTTATATAATTTTAAGTAATATAATTCTCGCAGAAAAGCGTGAAAAACTGGTAGAAGGGCGAAACAAGGTTCCATGACTTTGAGGATTGCACTGCTATGCTCTGCATGAAACATATAATCTGCCCATGTGATTTGTTACCGTGCCACAAATGTGTAATTTCTGTTATGACTGATTTTTGGCAAAAAGATCTGTGGGAAGTCTTTTCACATCATAACATGCAACCTCCTAAACTGAGTCACATCCTAGAGGAGGTAACCAACATTGATTGTCCAATCCAGTTGTTTAGAGGCATGCTTAGCTAAGCCTGCGCCACCATATAGTCTATGATGTCACTATGCATTATAAATAGGAGCGCCTAGCAGAACCCTAGACACACACCCGCTCCTGAATTCCTGCGCTGCGTTCCTGATCTGCTCCATTCATCTTGCTGATTCCAGATTTTCCCTACAAGGCCAAAGCATTGCTCTCCCTACTCCAGAGCATACTGCAAAACCCAAGCATAGCTGATTCCTGTCCCAGCAAGGCCATTGATCCAGAAAAATCACTAGACTTCCATTAAAAAGGGGAAGAGCTGTGGTACCTTTTGCATCCTGAAATCAGACCGGCTCGCGGCCCACTAACTGCATGCCCGCTGCAATCCTGCCATCCAGCTGACCTTTATTATCCAGTGACCAGAACTGCCCTGCTGTTTGCTGTAAGGCGCGCCCACCATGTGGTGATCAGGCCCCGTTGACTGTCCAAAATCCCAGATTCAAAAGTAGACTGTGAGTATCCCGCATCCCATAACCCATAGTCTACCCCGTCTTGACCATTTGTCCTTATCCCACTCTCTAAGCAGTCTTATTTATACCCTGGTAACTTGTCGAACTGTTCGAATTATCCATGTACCTGTCCTTGCTTTTCTAAAGTGCTAGCGTCATCTCTTTATTAATTTTGTCTTGTGTAAATACCAAGTCCTTAGTCATATTTTGAGTGATCAGACTAGTTTCCGCTTGGGGTTGGACGCTGGGGTGATAAGGTTGAAGTCGCAAATCAACCTTGGATCTTACTGTGTGCCTCTTTGGCAGTGAAGTTTAAATAGTCTCGTTTTTTTTTTTTAAACTTTATTTTAAGGTTTTAATATAAGCATACAAAAACCGCCTGTGTCAACAGGTTTGCTTAACAAAGAAAAGGAAAAACCAAACTTTACGTTCATAGCACACACAATACACATCGGATAATTGTGAATCACATGTTCATCGGACTGTTTGTTTTGTCGGAAAGTCTATTCCACGGGTACTCGTGTGAATAGTGGGACCTGGACCTTTATCTGGGTTGTGATTGCTGGGTTTGAGATTGGGAATGTGCAACATCGGTGGTAGCGAGTAAGTATCTAATGTAAGGACCCCAAATATCAGGTGGTCGCGCATGCAGGGGAAGGGTCCGTGTGAACTCAGTGTCCATGTCTTGGCAGTAAAGGATATCTTTCTGTTTAGGGAATGTTGGGAAGTGGGCCTGCAGGGTATGACGCAATCTGAAGTAAAGGAAAATGTCGAGTGAAGTGTTGCCGCCCCTCTCCCTGATCATTTGTGGGGTAATGAACACGCCATCTGGGAACAGGTCCCCCATAGAGTTTATGTTGGTTTTATTTAGCCAGATCAGAAAAACGTTTTCGTTGGTTAGGGGAATAAACTTGACAGGTAGTAACGGGGAGTATCTTATCTGTATTTCGTAATTACGGGCGATTTTCCTCCAGATGGCGTATGAGGATTGGACTGTATTTAGCGTGCCATATGGGACCGGGAGATTGCTAAAGATGACAGCTGTTAAGAGGTCTGGGGAGGCCAGGGCGCGCTCAACCTGCACATGTGGACAGACATACTCAGAGGCATACCAATGGCTAAGAAATTGAGCCTGAGCGGCCCAGTAGTACTTTTCTATATCTGGAAGTGCAAGGCCACCGTGTGACACCGGTAATGTCAGTGTTGTGTAGGCGACTCTCGCTGGTTTGCCAGCCCAGATTAGTTCTAAAATGAGGCTTCTAATTTTCTGCAGGAATGTGTGTGGGAGTATTAGGGGTATATTCGTGAACAGATAGAGAAGTTTGGGGAGAATCATCATTTTAGTCAATGAAACCCCCCCCTATAGAGTTAGGGGAAGCGACTTCCATCTCTGGACACGCTCACAGAGGGATTGGAGCACTTGCCCATAGTTATCTTTAAATATCTCGTCGTGGTTAAGTGACATGAGAATGCCGAGATAGCGAACCCTGGTGCTTTCCCACTTAAATCTGTGGTCGTCTCGGAACTGAGGGGTAGCTGTTGTTAGCGGAAATATTACTGATTTGGAATGATTTATTTTGAGACCAGAGATGCCGCTAAATCGGATCACCTCACGCATGATCGGATTGAGATTTGTTTGGGGATCTTTGATGAACAGCATCACGTCATCCGCGTAAAGGGAGACGATCAGTCTATGTGGGCCCAGGGTGAGGCCTCTATTAATTCGGTGCGTTCTTAGCCTGGAGGCAAGTGGTTCCATAATCAAGGCAAATATAAGGGCTGACAGGGGGCATCCCTGCCTAGTTCCGCGTTCCAACCTAACTCCGGGAGATCTGGTAGAGCCGAGGGTGATGTAGGAGCGGGGGTCATTGTATAGTAATGAGACCATCCTGATAAAGGTTTTTCCCAGACCCATTTGTGTGAGTGTCGCGAAGAGATATGGCCATTCGACGGAGTCGAATGCCTTTTCGGCATCTAACAATACTGCGATGGCCTGCTGTGTTGGGTCGAGTGCAGCGATGACTCCAAACAGTCGGCGAATGCCGTATGTCGTACTGCGTCCAGGAATAAAGCCGGCTTGGTCACCCAGGACCAGTGCGAGCATAAGAGGAAGGAGACGGTTTGCTAGGATCTTGGCCAGAATCTTGTTGTCAAGTTTAATCAATGAGATCGGCCTATAAGAGGCACAATCGTCTTGGGGTTTGCCTGGTTTGTGAATGAGAGTAACATTGGCTTCGCGGAGGGTGGGCGGAAGAATCCCTCACTCTAAGGCCTCTTCGTATACTTGGAGGAGTAGTGGGGCTAGCGTGAGTGCGTGAGCTTTATAGAATTCGCCGGTGAGACCGTCGGGGCCAGGTGCTTTAGTATTTGGGAGAGATTTTATTGCCTCAGTGATTTCTCCCTGTGTGATGGGCGCGTTCAAGGGTTCGCGAAGGTCATGGATAACCCAGTACTATTCGGTATCATTAAGGTAGTTCTGGAGCTCCTCCGGGTTGCTAGTGATTTGAGAGCTGTACAGGTCTTGGTAAAATTTATGAAATGTGTTCACAATGTCTTCTTCAGTGAATGTTAGGTTCCCGTTCGTGTCTCGGATGCATTCCACCTGAGGGGGTGTTTGATCCAGTCTCAAAAGGCGGGCCAGGAGCACCCCGGGTTCCTGCCCCTCGCCGTACTGTCTGATCTTGTGTCTGCGACTCAAGAATTTCAATTCACGTTCGGCTGCTGCTTGGAATTTTACTGATTCCATCTTTAGGTCGGCCCAGGTCTGCGCGTCTGGGGATGCTGTTTGCTTATTTTCAAGGTCTTTCAGGCGTCGTTCACTTTCTGTTAACTCTCGCCTGATCAGCTTCAGGATGCCATTTTCTTTAGCCATACACACGCCCCTCACATAGCATTTCAATGTTTGCCATAGCGTGCCGGGTGAGTGGACTGAGCCTTGGTTTGTCTCGAGGAAGGTGGTGATGTCCTGCCGGAGTTCATCTGCGAAGATAGGGTCTAAAAGCGCACCCGATTTAAATCTCCAGTTCACGGGGGTTTTCGGGATCTTGGATAGCATAAATTCGAGTGTGACCATGGAGTTGTCGGATAGGGATCGTGATAGAATTTGGCAGGGGCCCCAGCTGAACGGACTACGGGACGATACCAGTAAATAATCATTGCGGGAGCTGGTGTTATGGACTGCTGAGTGAAAGGTGTAGTCCTGGGAGTTTGGATGGGAGTGTCTCCAGATGTCGGATAACTCAAAGGCCTGGCAGATTTCTGTAACTTGGCGACTGGCCTTGGAGATTCTGTTGCTGGGACCGTGCGATTTGTCGATATGGGGGTCCAGCGGGGTATTGAGATCTGCTCCCCAGCTGATAGTTGCTGAGGTATACGCTTCCAGGTTTGACATGATCCAATTAAAGTTATTCGGTCCGTCGATATTGGGGGCATAGGTGTTCACCAGAACTATTTCTTTCTCCGCAAGTAGACCCCTTACCAGCAGGAACCTGCCCTCTTCATCCTTCCTAAAACCGATTAGACTGAAACTGGCCTTCTTGTCGATCAGTATTGCAACGCCTCTCGCGTACGAGGAGTACGAAGAAAAGTATCTATGGCAGCCCCATGAGCAGGCCCAGTGCTGCTCTGCCGATGGTGTAAGGTGGGTCTCCTGCAGCATAGCGATAGTGATCTTGTGTCTCCGTAAGTATTGAAGAACTTTCCTGAGTTTGGAGGATTGGTTGCCACCTCTGATGTTCCAGGTAGCGGTTTTAATTAGACCCATCTTGCGACGACAAAAAGGAGGAGGCTGATGCCACCTCCGCCATGCGGATCCGATAGCACTTGAAGGTGCGGAGGAGCCTGTCACTGATTGCAGGTTCCGGATTGAAGATCTGTAGTTGTTGTGTGCTTGAACGCAATTGGTTGGACGAGAACAACTTGGTAACTTTCGGATCCCTCCCTTGTGCGGGCAACCCCCAACAGGCCCGCGGTATACCCACCCACCCTGCACAGGCAACTCCCAACTGGCCCATGGTGAACAGTCCCCGGTAAACCAAACAGTTAGCATTGCTGTGCTAGGGGTGCTAGTGGCCCTCCAAGAGGGGGCTGGCTCCCAGTCGCATTGTGAGTTTGTTCCATGGTGGTGATGTTGTTGTCTTTATGATAACAAGATATCTCCTATCTGTGACAGCTGCGGGGTGGGTCTTTATGGCGGATCTCTTCTAGGTCTATTTCCCCTTTGGGGGTTTGCAACGTTTGGAGCGGATCTGCAGCCATTGCGGTCTAGGTATTCATTGATCTCCTCAGGCGTGTTGAAGAACTGAGTTTTGCCTCCGTATTGTATGCGGAGTTTCGCAGGGAAAAGCATGGAATACTGGATTTGATTCTCTTGCAATCTTCGTTTTACTGCTGTGAATGAACGCCTTTGCATCTGAACTGCTTGGGAGAAATCCGGGAAGAATTGAATCTTGTCTCCGTCATGTTGGAGCACCCCCTTGTCCCTGGCGGCTCTCAGAATAGCGTCACGGTCCCTGTAATTGAGCAGTTTTGCTATGATGGGTCGAGGGTTTGCTCCTGGAACAGGTCTTATATTGGGAACTCTATGGGCCCGCTCGACCACAAAGAGCTTCGATAGGATCTCTGTCCCGAACAGGTCCGTGCAGATCTTCTCTATGTATTCTTCCATTCTTTGGGTAGGCTGATGTTCCCTAATGCCGACAATCCTTAAGTTATTTCGCCGGGAGCGTCCTTCTAGATCTTCGTTCTTGGCACTCACCGCCTTCACTTGTGCCTCTAATAAAGATACTCTGGTAGTTAAGTTCGATGTACCGTCATCAAGGTCAGAAACCCTCTGCTCAACGGTATCTAGTCTGTCGGCGTGCTTGTCCAGTCTATGCTGGAGTTGGTCGACTTTGGAATAGAGGGAGTCTAGTTTGCTCCCCAGGCCTCCTATTCCAGCCTTGAGGTCCAGCAGGATTTCTCTAACATCAAGTTCTTGTGGCTCTCCGACTTCATGGGGCTGTTCTTGATTGGGTGATTGTGGTCTGCTGGTTGAGGCGGTTGCTTTGGCGGAGGAACAACCTTCAAAGTTTAATTTCCTCTGTGATCTATCATTTTTCCCCATCTTTGAGGTGAATATGGATGGCGGGATGCCTGGAGGGTGACGTGTGATGCGCCTGAGGGGGTTCAGCTGTATGCACGCAGAGTGTTCTGGTAACTAGAGGGCTAGGGGGGCCTCTGGCCCAGATTCGTTTTTGCACTGTTGCCTCAGGCTGGGTTGGAGGGGGAGTGAACGCCTATGAATTCAGAGTAGATGCGCCGATTAGTTAGGCTGTCCTTAGATTGCGCTCTGTTCTGGGCTAGGCTCAGGTGCTGGGGGTGCGACTGTACCAAATGTCTGATCTGGCCTTCCGATATTAGGCGCGAGATCTTAGATGTCTTGGGGCTGGTGAGATGACTACTTGCAGGTCCCTCGCTTTATAGATGTAACATTACCGGGTCTCCGCCGTGAGGTTATCGACCGGCCGCCAGGGTGGTAGGCCGTGTTGTCCGCCTCAGCCTGCCGTGCACCCTGGGCGGGGTTGGCGACCACGGGTGGGCACCGCGCCGGAGGCGGGGACCACCACCGCCCGATAGACTGCTCCACTAAACCCCTTCAGCCCTAGGGCCCGCAGGGCCTCAGAAATCACCAGCCGGTGGTCACGGGGGCTCCGGATGCTAGGCAGACCTGTCGCGGGCTCCCTCGACTGCGGTGGGGGCGCAGGGCGCTCGTACCTGGATTCCTGCTGTGCTTCCACCGCGCCCTCCGCTGCGTCGCCCACGCCGTCAGCGAGACCCGCCGGCTCTTCTGACACTTGTCGGTCGCAGCCGCTCTCTCTTGCCGGCTCCCTCCGATCCACTAGGAGCTACGGCGGCGTGCGATGGGCGGTTTGGCTGTCCTCAACGAGCGCCGCGGAGACACGATCATCCGCTCCACCCCGCGTTGCGGGGGTTCCGACGAGGCGCGGGCAGCGGCTCCTGTGGGTGTGACCGGATCAGCTTTCCCGTGTGTATCAATACGCTGCGGCCCCAGCGAGGCCGCGCTCACCGGGCAGCCGAAGGGAGGAGGGCAGAAGAAATAAAAGCAGGAGCTTATGCAGAAACGCCACAGCCGTCAATAACTGAAGATTGAAAACTGTGTGGATGCCACGGAACACACGATTCTTCAGGATCTTTTAGGGAGCTCCACGGAGCTCACAGGGAGGCCGCCATCTTGGACGGCTCTCTAGCGCCCTCTCTAAATAGTCTAGTTTAAAGTAAACCTGTTCTTGTCTCAACTGATTTTCTTTCCTATTTCACGGCTTCATTTTACTCAAATCGACCCCTTTTCTATCTTGCATATCTCATCCAGTTTTTTAGCTAGAGACCTGCTTTCACTTTTGTCTTGTCCCTGTGATATATATCTTCCCCCAGCCCAAAACCCCACTCCAAATCAGATTATTTCACCCGTTTTTATAAAAACCGCTTGGGTAATTTAAAGCGGGAATTGAGAAAATGCAACTTTCCAATGTGTCATTCGGCTGCAGCATGTTTTAACTTTCCACTCATTTTCGAATTGTATGCTTCTTGTTGATCCATTGTCTTGTGATTGCTAGTGTTTATGCATTCCTGCCATTGTGAGAAATCATATTTGCCTCACACATTTAACCGTACATTAATTATTTATTTGTCCATTTCCGAGTGTCATTTCATGCCATTGCAAAGGGTTTAAAACCTCTTATTTTGTGAGGGAAGGTCGGATTTTGATTCTGTCCCTTATTCCTGACCACCTGCTGCTTCTTTCTATCTTCTCAGAATTTGATTAATTGTGGGTTGAGGGAACATTGCAGGGGGAAACCTTAACTTGGGTGCTATCTATCCTAATTCAAAAGTGCTCCTATTCATTTGTGTGTTGTATATGTTTTACTAGAAGGTTAATGAAGTGTATTACTTCCATTTTCATTGTAATTATCACCATATTGGTGATTTCTGCCCCATGTAAAAAAATTGTATGATTTAATTTGATTTTAAAAATAAATTAACATTGTAATTTCACCCACCGGCCTGGTTCATGGCCCTTTGTGACCCGGTGTTTGAAAAAGGGGGTGTGATACGAGTTGTGTAACATCTCAAATTGAATCCGCCTAAAATATAGAGAAAGGCATCTCAGTTGTGCGCTACATACTAGGCTGTGACCAAGGTGTGTGTCGCCCGATTGAAATCCTTAACACTACACTCCAGATGCAATGCAAACAGCTCAAGACATAAAATATCAATATAAAACAGAACGACTACAAATGTATAAACTGGAATGGTCCCTACAACCAGAAGCAGATAGAGCAGTACCTGACATCCCAATTTGGATGTTTGCAGATGCACTATACTGTGATGGAAGTGTTGTTCCTGCAGTTGGGACATCCTCTGCTGCCCGTGCTGCTTAAAAGGGTGATTCAACCATCACAATGAGTCTGAACACCAGGATACCCATGTTAAGCGGAAATCAATCATATTGTGCCTCCTTTTGATTTATATTGGCCTAAGCCTAGTCGCTCTATGGGGAAAACCGCGTTGCAAAGTTCCGATTTTGGATCGACTTCGCCGCCATTTTAGAATCGTCTGCCATTTTGATTTCTGTTCGTATGTTCTCTGTTCTAAAATGGTGGACTGTGTTTTCAACTTGCAACAAAGCTCCGGACCTTTGAGTTCTGTGAATGGTTAGACTGTCCAAGGGCCGACTTTTTACACTAGGTAATGAGGCCTTGTACTACACATGAACTGTTGTCCTAGCATTGTCTATGCTAACAAGCCTCATCCACGAATACACATCTGGAACAATGTAAAGCAAACTCTGAGCGTGGTCATAGGCTGAACTCGATTGAATGCAACTTGTAAAGGGAGCTTGCTGTATGGTTTGGGAGCATACGTTGTCATTGTATCACTGTGGAAATACAAACATGTATAATCCTTTGTAAAATATTATGTGAACCGAATGTGAACTAGGCACGAACTCTAGACCGTGGATTATTAACGCAAAGAGGGGCTGGACAATATTGCTCAAAACTGGATAAAAGCACAAATGTTTAGATGCCCAGCACTCTCTCTCCTCTCTTTGACAGGCTGGTACTTATTGCGGGGTGTTGAGAGCCAGATAGCTATCTGTGTTTCTTTGTAACTGTACAGAATAAAGATCTGTGAATCTTTTTAGCTCGTGATTGGTGTATTTCCTTTTGTGGTACTCAGCCTCGATATTTTCTCATTCTTACACCCAAAAACAATATTTTGGGGATACATCAGTTGCAGGTTGGTGAGTTAGAAGACCTCCTCTTTGCACTAAAATAAATCGATCCACATACGCTTACTCTAATTGTGTCTGATTCAGACTATGTAGTGCAAGGTTATAATTGTGACTTTTAATGGTGGCAAGCCAACTCCTTCAGAGATTCCAAAGGCAAGCCAATTATTCAAAATAAATGTTGCAGAAAGTGTGCAACATCAAAAAGGCTAGACCTCTCATCTGGGTTATGCACACAAAAGCAGACAGAAACGATTCTGTGCACAGTGCAGGCAATGCCCTTGCTGACCAGTCTGCAAGACAGCAGACTGTACAAAAAGTGGCCGCGGCATTAACACGATCAGCAACCTACATAGATGAGGACATAAAAGCCTTCCGGATGCAAACAGTCCTAACCCACCAGAGTTCTCCACTACTTATAGCTACGCTGTAAAAAGAATACAGTGATAGTCACTATACCTAGGTCAAAAAGAGGCCATGTTGTCTGGGTACTACCAAACAAGCATTATAGATTAAAATTAATCCTTGCAGCACATGCAGTGTAGCTACAACCCACTTTGAGCTTACAGATACTAGAC
The DNA here is from genome assembly GCF_040938575.1 of Ambystoma mexicanum. Classification (NCBI taxonomy): domain Eukaryota; kingdom Metazoa; phylum Chordata; class Amphibia; order Caudata; family Ambystomatidae; genus Ambystoma; species Ambystoma mexicanum. The sequence goes on from NC_090932.1 coordinate 1,075,589,885, forward strand.
AGCTCTTGTATGATAGGCATTGGTGGCCAGGGCTTAATAAAGAAGTACACAGTACATAGATAATTGCTCCATATGTTTACAAACAACAGTGGACAGTTCCAGAAAACCACCAGTAAGCACACTAACAAGTGCAACAGTGCCTTTTGAATACATGTATATGGACCATCTAGTTCCATTGACACCCGTCAACAAGTACAAATACTTGGTCTTCATGGTAGGCTTGTGCACAAGATTCACTTGGCTAATTCTCCAGAGGAAAGCTGATTGTAAGGAAGTCATAAAGAGTTTGCTGTCCTTAGTAGCTATGACAGCACCGAAATTACTCCAAGCTGACAATGGACCAGACTTTTCAGGCAAAGCCTTAAGAGAGGTCCTGTCAAGCTGGGGTCGTACTCTGCAGTTCTCTAATCCATTTTGCCCACCAGCTAGTGGCATTGTAGGGAGAGCCAATGGGATATTAAAGCAAGCCTTTGCTAAATGCACCCTTTATTCTGGGGGTAATTAGGTGAATCATGTTCCTATAGTGCAGCGTGGCATAAATGACCTACTTCGTCCTTATCAATGTGAGGGTAAAACACCTTATCAGCTGCTGTTTGGCGGTCCTATGTATATGCCTGACTTACGCAATCCTTGTAGTTCTCTCACCAGGCCACACCAGCTGCTTCTCATAAATCTCCCGAGAGACTCCATCCATGGTGAAGAAGCATTTCCACAGCAGCAAGACAAAGACAAGTCACAGTGGGGACTACGCCCTAGCGAATATCCATGATAAAGAAGCACTTGATCCATGCCACAGACCTCCTGTGGGTACTAAAACGTATTGGCTCAAGAACAGCAGTTCTGCCAGCCCTGCCTCCTAAGAAAGGTACACGTCAAGTGTTTGTCGACAACCTTAAACCAGCTCCAGATGGTTACGTCCCTGTTTCCGAGGGAGGAGACTCTTTATCTTGAACAACCTGACAAGCAGGCAAAAATAGAAGAACATGAGAGGTTGACAATTGCTCCAGAAACCGCCACATCCTATGGGAATATGTCTATTTTTCCAGGAACAAATGAGCCAGAAATAAGGTCAAGCGTGAGGTCCATCGTGAAGATTAGCTTTTTTTGCCATCCAAAGTGAAAACCTGCTAATTATTTGTTGGAGCAGTGATCCTGTTCTATACTTTGCTGTGGATATGTCTTTTCATTGTTTTTTTCTTATTAACTTCGGGACATTTTTTAATCCCAAAGGGGATCCCAATGATCAGCCGACAGTTGAACATTTCAACCTTAGATGCAGCACATACTCCAAACCCAGTACACACGAGGGAGGTGCGGGAAGCTGATGTGGGAGGAGTCTCTACACAAATAAGCATATACCCATTAGAGTTAGGGCAATTCTGGACACGCCAGTATAAAACATTCAGTGGGCCTAGTATGCAACTCCAGGTACATACACTATCAGTGATAGATGAATCTAGGCTAGTGACCCCTAAGGTGCACATCACAGACATCCAAAGGGTCCTGTTGTGATCCAACATAGAAGCTTTTGCTCAAGGAGCACTATTAGATCATGAAGATGATCTAGAAAAGTTAGATTACATGGCAGACCATGTATGTTTTGCGAAATATGTTGACACCTTTCTTTTCTATAAGCGAAAACCAATGCACTGTTTAGACAGAACCCACTGGGAGCATTGTCCTCTTACTTATCTGAACTCACCACTAGAGTTTAAGGCACAATTCCCTTCCGCACCAAAACCCCAGGTAAAGGGAGAGCGAATAGCACACAATGGATATATATTCCCCCCACCTCCTACAGATGGCCTTTTTATGTGGTTGACACATTCTGTGGTGTATGCTAAAACATGCTAAGCCACAATGACAGAGGAAACAAGGCAATAAACAGTCCCTTTTAAAACGTCATGTGGGGTGAATCTTGCCAAGCATATGGAACAGACACTCTAGATGTAGCATGTAGTAGTCCACATTTGATGTATTTCCTCAATCACACTCATTATGCTGTAATGTGTAGCTCCACCTATTTACCCACATTTCCAGATTGGAATGCCAAAGAGGGTGGCTTTTGGTGGACAACTAAACAACTTAACAAAGCAATAAAGGAAGGTAATCATGAACATATTACAAATGCCTCAGCCAGTCAGGTAGATTGGAACCTTGGTGGCAATGAATGTCATAAAAGGCACAAAGGTGTAAGCTTGGGCTTCACAAAACCTTTCACAAACCTATGCTATTTCCATAGGCAAAGCATGTCAACTAATGGCAAAGGAAGCACCTCTAAGTGACGTTGTTAGCTAAATAGACACAGGGGGAAGGTTAGGCAATTGGTCAGAAATCCTATACAGGATAGGTCATGTAGAAAAAGCTAGGAACAAAAGGCAGGCAAAAGAAGCTGAACTCACATGGAAGAAAGCTGCCCTCGAAAGCCAAGGACTTTCTGAACTGCCCATAGAGATGAGACATTTTGCAGCTGATGAAAACTTTGTTGCATTGCAGCAGGGAATCTACAAGCTGAGAGATGTGGTAGTGGATATGGTGCAGATTATCCAAGAAGACTTGGAATGTTTACAAGGTGAACAACAAGCAATGGTTGAGCTTCTGAATATCACATACTTTCTGGACACAGTGTCTACAGGGATTAAAGACTGGTCTATCATCACAGGGCCAGGACAAGGGAAATAATTAAACCTATCAAGACAAGCTGAAAGAAAGGCCATTTCAGAGTCTGCACACACTCTGCTAAGTACAATACAAAAGACATTCTATGGAATATTGGCGTGGGATACAGACTTTATGTCATGGACACTGCATGGGATCCTGAACATTCCTCTGCCAACAGAAACACCTGTTGTGTGAATAATTGCAGTCCTGGGGCACCATGCACCAAGTAGACAAGCAATGGATACTCACCATCTGTGAGGTCCCCAATACCCATGCCTTTGTGACCCATGAGGACTCTACAGTACAACTGAAGGACTGTGTGGGAACACCCCATACAAGATGTCAGGACATGTCTTTGGAACAAAGAATAAGTGTCTAACTCTAGAGACACTTCCATCCCCTGCACACCATCAAAGCTGAAAAATGAGTCAAGAAGATTTCTGTAGAGTCAAAGTATATATATTTTTTCTTGTAAAAAATGAGAAAGTTAACAAATCAAAATACAAAGATATCATATATCACATTCTTAAAATAACTAAGAAAATTAGCAAAGTTGATTATCGCCCCAAAGGAGGTCAGAGTAAAATTTGATGTAACTAAGTTCCATGCTCTATGCGTTTCGGGGTGACGACCGCCTCTTCAGGAGCAAAAAGTCTGTAAAGATATATATACAAAGAAAACCTATCAGTATTTTATATATCACATAGTGAACAAACTGTAATCCGTTGTTCTATGTCTATGTCTATGATCAGTCCATATGAGCAGAATTCAAACTCAACCAAATGTATGCTAGTGCAATTGGAATGGAATCCTTCAGTAGCAAAGTTCTATTAACGGATCTTACATCATGCAGTTTAACGCTTCATGCTGTGGTGTGACTGTGGAGATTGGCAGCTTGACCACTGTCTCAAAGGTGGTAAAATGTTGCAAAATCATTCTTCATCCACCAGTGCGGACTGAGCTGGTGCTATTGAATTGGCCTGAGGTGAAGCTAACACCTTTGAAGTTCCCACTGTTGTCACTGGGACTGGTATACCTCCTGGTTAGGAAGATAAACATCACTAGCACCACAGAGATTTTCGTGAATGCATCAAACAGGGCACTTTAGTTGGCTAAGGTCCTACTGAAGAGAACACCAGACTGGCCAAAGGAGATTCAAGCCCTACTGGACTATCTCCACTGCAACAAATGGAAGCTCCATCCTGGGGTCCATTATGAACTGGCTGACAAATACAGTTTTTTCCTTCAATCCATTGAAACATATTCTGTACTACTTTGGAAACATAGGCTCAGGGATCCCACCTGTGTCCTACATCCTTGCAGCTGGGTTCATCCTGATCATCTTTTTGTTTTATCATGACAAGTAAAAGAGAACTTGTTCAATGCAGTAACGCTGTATCCTGACTAACAGATGAGAAGTGTTTGGAACCTTTTGTGTGAAGAAAATCCACCCATCACAGATTCATCAGTGACCATTAGTGACTGAAGATTGTCTGCTGACCAGTACCTGCTGCCGCCAGCTCTTCCCAAGAATATACACTTTTATGTTTTAGATTTAGTAACCAGCGAAGATCCTGAATGAACACGTTTTAGCAAATAAGTATTAAGTACTGTTTTACTTGCTCGTTTGTCTCTTCACTCTTATTTCCATGACTCTCAATATGCCACTATGGCTTGTTCTATAGCTCATGGGGCAGGGGGTAAGGGGGGTGATGTGTAACCTCATTTATAACCATACCTAGGCCATGCATAAGGGCACGATATTTGAGCTATAGTCCCAAGCTGTCGATTCAAGTGCAAAGGCATATTTGTTAAACACAAGCAATGCCTCAGGAAGTCCCTTTTAATTACATTACATTTGGGCGAGGCTAAGTGAAAGAGTTCATAATCGTGCATTGAACAGAGAATTGTGTTTGTTTGGGAGTCTGGGATGGGCGCCAAGTGACCTTGTTATTAGAACACTGTAGGTGCATAGTGTAAACAAACCCTCTGATTGCACACCAGGCTTTCGGGAATGAGCTCCAAGTGTCCTTGTTATTAGAACATTATGGCTGCTTCTTGTAAATAAAACTGAATAACAGTTATTTAAGAAAACTGCATTTAAGGAACTACAACACTGCATTTCCCACAGAGCCTTTTAAAGTGTGTAAAAGGTGCTGTAGCCTTGCTCATGATACAAACACGCTTTTTAATTCCCTAGGAAGATGCTGCCCACTGATACTGGCCTTTGTAGCTAGTGAAAGTGTGTGAAAGGTGCGTCAGCCTTGTTCTCAACCCAAACAAACGTTTTACTTCACAGGAAAGATGTGGAGCAGTGATGCTGAGCCAGGGGGCTGAATTGCTTTTTGTTTAACTAACTTAAAGCTGCTGACAGATAGATATGCTAGTAGTAGATGTAAACAGTGGGAGCCCAAAGAGTATAAAAAATACTTTGTTTGGAAGCCAGAGGAGATTTTGGCTTTGCACAGACTGGACAGGAGTTGGTAAGAAGATGGAAGGCTGGAAGATAGAGAAGCACTGGGCCCATTAATCTCTATGCAGAGGGGAGTGGTTGAAATCCCTCTGTTTTCCTGGATCGATTTTAAATCCAACAAACCATATTTTTGACTGTTCTAAGGCATTTGAGTCCCCAGAGGTCTCTGCCTATTGACCTTTGAGGAGAAATATTGATTTTGATTGAGCTGTATGGTGAATATTTTTGCTTCTCTCCCCAACCCCCCAAGGAATATTAGTTCACTATCTATGAACAGATCTTGGTCAATCCCAATTGACATTAACTCTTTTTAAAGCATGTTTTCTACTTTTCTGCATTTTTGGAAAAAAAGATCATGATGTTTTAATGTGTGGCTTTTTTGGGTCATTTTTCCAGGATTGTAGACCGTCCAAGGCATCCAGTCTCCATTTCCAGCCCTCTCATCTCCCTACCTTCTACAGATAGTGAGTATGGGAGTTGTTTATACCCTTCCTTGGTATCACATTGACAAAGGTATTGAGGTATTGAAAGGGGAAGTGCTTTGAGGTGCTTTGAGGTGCTTCTAGGTTCTTCTATGAAGATTGCCTAGCAAGATTTGATGAGGTTGCCTAGCAAGACCTGGTGAGGCAGCTAGTTGGTTTTTGAGGTGACTATGTTATCCTGGAGAAGGTGGATCAGTCTTAAGTCTTGAATAGATGTAGGGGCAATGAAAAGGATGCCTGCATAAGGACCATTATGGTAGTAATGTTTCTTACTTATTTCTCATATTAAAAGATTGACGTTATACATGCAAGAGAAAGAAGCATTCATTGAGTGTTTATTATTGAGTGTTTTGTCAAGAAGCATTTTAACATGAACATTAAGAGTGTGGCATCTTTTTAAATGTATTGTGTATTGATGTGCTATATGTGATACATGTCTTTTGATACACCTATGGAGGGTTACTGGAAGATATAAGAAATGGACTATCAATATAAAATAAGGTGACATTAGTAAACCTCTCCTCCGCAGATGAAAGAGAACAGTCGCCTACTGCAGGGGTTATTTTGCCTACTCTCTTTACTGGTGCACAGTGACAGGTATATGCTCTGCCCTACCTCTATTCATACCACAGCCCCTGCTGGGCGGGGGGGTCTTGTACACTCCCTTGCGGGTGAAGGAGGGGCTCTGGAGATAGGGGCTACAAGAATCATATCACAGAGGCCACAGTAAAAGCCCATGGCTGGTGGGCCCCAATTAAACATATGGGTGCAACATGTACAGTCTATTTACCAAGTGGGGTTGAGTGGGCACAGCTTAGTTTATCAAGGGTTTTTCAAATAGTTCTTGTACTGTATCTTTCAGTTATTTGGTCCTGTCACCAGATGACACCCCATGTGCACAATGATGTGATACATAACAACTTTTGAATCATAATTCTTTTTTTTCAATATTTGTAAAAAAATACTACAATAGGAATTAGAAAGAAATCCAAGTGGGCATCCACACAGGTCCTTCCAGCTGTCTCGGGCATTATACCTAGACAAAAACTTTGCAACATGTACAGTGGCCATGGTCCAAGGCCATGTCTAGAGGGCACCAAAGCAACCTAATGGTACCAATGGCCATGACACAGGGCCATGGCTAGTGAGCCGTGTAGAAACCTATTTGTGCAACATGTTCAGTGTTCATGGCCCAATGTCATGGCTAGCGGACTCAGAAGAAACCTATTAGTTAACATGTATAGTGTCCACGGCACTAGACGTGGCCACTGACCATGGTTAGTGGGCCCCAAAGAAACCTATTGGTGTAACGTGTACAGTGGTCATGGCTGAAAGCCATGGCTAGTGGCCCCAAAGAAACCTATAACGAAATATTTACAGTGGCCACAGCTGAAAGCGGAGTCCACTGGCCATGGCCCAAAGCCTTGGCTAATGGGACCCAAAGAAGCCTATTGTTGCAACATGTAAAGTGTACATGGCCAAAGGCAATGGACCCCAAAGAAACAAAACCATTGAAATTCATTGAAAACACTTTAGTCAGGAGAGAGTTAAGGTGATCATATTTAACATGAAAAATACAACACAACAAACCCCCTGAAATTTGGCAATCACATTTCGAGCAAGTCCACCTTAACTATGTACCACTTGTTGGGCATCGTATGACCACACTGATGACATCACTAATTACATCATAAACAACATCACTGATGACCTCACTGATGATGCCACTAATTACATCATTCATGATGTCACAGAGGTACCTGATTTTATTAATTACATTTTGGAATACAGTAACTCTGTTTATTAACATAACATATATGTACATAGTTCATACTTACACAGTACAATGTATTCTGGCCTTGTTTCTTTAAATGTAATGCACAGTATTTTTTGTGATTATTTTTTACAAAACGTGTCATTCAGAAAATAATGTGTTCATGTAATTTTATAACAGTGATGAGAATTGTAAATTTAAATGTGAACATTGACTATTTTCATAACACTTACTATTAAACATATTTCTACTTCTATCTATACTTATTTTTTTAATTACTAGATATACTTATTATATTATGTTTGAAATACCTAATATTGATTTACCAGAATCAGGTACTTTCCGTGCAATTAAGTATTGTAATTGTTTTATTATTGGTATAACGTTACATATTTTTATTTTAAAGCTTATAAGTTGATAAGTACTACACATGAATGCTACACATGTACTCGTATCATGTATCTGTGTCAGTGTATTGTTCCATGTCATGTTGTTATTATTGCTAAGTGTAATACAATGAAATATGAATCAAAAGAGGTCAACACAAATATTCTAATTTATTTGATCCGTAATGTTATATTTAATGTAATTATTGATCTCATCAGTGATGTCATTTATAGTGTAATTAGTGATGTCAACAGTAATGTCATCTGTAATGTTATCAAAGTGGTCATTCTCTGTGCAAGTATGGCCAGATATGTGATGTCGTCAGTGATGTCATCATTGACTTTTGTGATGTCATCTTTGATTTCCTGGGTGTTAGTCTTAGCAGTGCACGGTGGTGGTGCAAGTTATGGTTGCTTAGTTTACCATAACTTGCGAATTTCTGAGGTTTTTCGTTTTTTGCTTGTAACCATAACGTCCCTTTTAACAAAGTTTTTTCATTGAATTTCATGGGTTTTTATTAGTGCAACTTAATCATAACGTCCCTTTAACAAAGTTTTTTCATTGATATATGTACAAATATGCCTGTCATGTTGAACAAGCAATGACTCATCCACCTCATCCCCTATTTCTTTCTGGGGAGAGAGGGGGGTGGGTGGGGGAGCCTGACGAGGTGAGGCTGCCCATTATCTTAGACGTTGCTGATTTTTTGGACTGTTGAGTCCAATGTTACATTGAAAATTGGAAATCAATAACCTTTCATAAGCTGTCACTAAACAGAAGTGTTACTTTTTATTCACAGAATAGACGCATCCTTTTATTTGGCATAGCACCAATAATTTTGAAGGAAATAGCCCCCCCCCACACACACATGCACCCTATAAAATCAACATTTTGAAAAAACTCACAATTGAAGCTAGCTTGTTGATCTCTGAAGCACACTCGTCTAAAGTGCTTGTACTACAATGGTCATTCTTCCAGTATCATTTTCTACCATGACCTCAGTTTATCTCTAAAACCAATTAAAACATAAGGGCAAAAATCCATCCCAGCAAAATCATTTTATTTATTTAGATATGTGTATACGTGCTAGCCTTAAATAATAATTACACACAAAAGGCAAACGGAGGTCAAGGAGAAAAGAGTCAAATGGCAAGATTTTAGAGCATTTCTTTGATGCAAGTACATCTGGGAATCCAGTATTCACTATCCCTGACATTTTCTTTAACAGGGCTTCTGGGAGATCCGAACCGTGCCACCCAGGATGCTTATGTCCTGATGGCAAATTCACAATGCGAGATGGAGGAGTGGATCAAGGCCATCAAGCGTGCAGCCGGAACACCATCAGGAGGTAATGAGGAGGCCCGCCACATCTTCTCTTATAGCTTTCCTGCACAGGGGAGGAATTGGGCCAGAACAAGACAGAGCTGCGCAAAAACAGTCTTGTCAGAGCGCCACTCTGTGCAGATAGGAGGCCCAAAACCCCCAAAGTTGAGGAAACTCTCTGCCTCTGACTACATTGAGTCTCCTGAACACCACATTCTGCAAGCCACATTCAGGGGCAGATAACTTTCTCAATTTGGGGAGTGGGGAGGTTTGTTTACAGCACACATTGCATATCACCACTCAGCTGCATGCATAGAGATATAGAGTGCCAGACAGAGTATTTATATGTGCACAGTTGAAACATGATATGCAACAACTGCTTTTGAAAGTCGTTTTTAGCTTAATAGCCCAAACTCAATCAATGAAACCACCCAACGCTGTATATATGTCTCATGCTTTGCACACATTTTACTATCAGGGTGACTATGCTGACAGAGGAAATGAGCAACATGCCAGGTGTTCATTGCATGCTCAGAATGAATGAACGAACGAACGAACGAACGAACGAACGAACGAACGAAAGAACGAACGAACGAACGAACGAACGAACGAACGAACGAACGAACGTTTGAATTACTAGCACAGACATGTCCAATAAATTGGTGGTTATTCTTAGGTTCCTAAAATGCACTTTGTTTTTATGCAAAGCAGTCAGCATCCTATATTCAGGGCACACACATCAATCGAAATTAATCTGTGTCCCCCAGTGCCAGCCACACACCGGACCATCTGCCACCCCACTCGCAAAGGGGTGGAGTTCCCCCAGTACATTTTACCATTGCCAGCACTGTTCCTGCCACATCACCATTCATACGTGTATTTATTACTGTGATTGTATTGGGGTCAAAGGCTGTGCGATCTTTCTTTTGTGACCGCTTGAGGAGTTCAATAGTTGTATGCTGTCACTACCGTCAACATCATGGGATCATATGTCATGTGAGGCCACTCCACTACTCATATGACTTTGACAAAATAAAACCAGCATGTTCCCCTTTTGTCATCCACAAAGTGTATTACGTTGTACTCCCAGAAACCATGTACGATCTAATAGGAGATTTAGCATGGAGCACTAGCAATGTCCTTCTCTGTACCCTTCCTATCTGTGCAACGGTTTCACTTTTGCACAGAAAAAATATTTCTAGCAGCCTGAGCAAGAAAATGAACCAAATAGTTTGTTTTCTAAGCTTGCTGGGGAGATTCCCTTTTTAAACAAGACCCCTGGCAGACTAATGGAAGCATTACACAATTCGTTTAGTTGAAAGGTGAGAAAAAGTTCAATAAAGTAAGAGAATATCCACCTTTCAGGTTCCACAAAATTACGAAAGAACTTCTTTAAATATAGCAATACAAACAATGTCTTGTGAATGTTGCCAGACATAATGTGGCAGCCATTGTTGCTTTGCACACTAAATTTTGCATTAGAAAGCTACATGTAGCCACACTTCACTCTCCACTGTAGCTATAAGGGCTACACCTGCATGGAGCCTATTCCATGGGGCAAGTACACACGGGTTGAGTGCCTAGCCTAAAAAGGCACCCACGTGGTCTAATTCTGTGACTTCATACTACCCCTACTGAACACTGGAAAATAATAAAACCATAAAGCCAACAATATGTTTAACAAATATTGCTTACATCTACCAATAAGCAAAACGTGTTTTGTTTGCAAGATTCTAAATTAAAAAAAAAATGGAAATGTATAAAGATGAATACTATGAAGCACAACAGGCAGAGATGGGTGAGCTTCTTAATGTGTTTATTTGAGAATACACGCAGCGACCCCAAGCACAGCTTCCTCACTCCAGCCCTGTCTCTCCAACGGCCTTTACCAGACCCCAGAGCTTAATTTCCCTATACACATTCCATGCTTGCATTCCATGTTCCAAGACACTGTATAACACATCTCCAATCCTTTACTCAACACAACCTCCTTCTCACAACCGCAACCAAATTCAGTTTCCACACCTGACCCCCTCTCACTCTCACTGCACCATTCATCCCACCCTCACACCATCACACCCTTAACCTGCAAGGTTCGGAATACAACACACCACCCTTTCTTCTAACCACACCTTTCTTGATCCTCACCCAATCTCCACACTAAATCACAACACCATCTTTCCTCTCTTCTCATTCTCCTTCAACACCCACATCTTCTTTCTTTTACTCAATGTACTCCTCATTTCTTCCACCACATGATCTGATTCTCTTGCCCTTCCCAGCCAAGGTGGAGCCACTTTCATATTAGCTTTCTGGCCCCTAATCAATTCAAAAGGGCTAACACCCATGACAGCATATGGTGACATACGTAGTGCATACATCCTCTCCTGCACAGCTACTATCCTATCTTTGCCACAGGTACCTGCCATCCGGGTAGCATCCATGATACATCTATTTGTCCTTTCCACCATGCCATTACACTCCAGGTGGTATAATGCTGTCTTCTTGTTTCTTATCATACACCTCTTCAAGTATTCCTTGAAATAGCCACCACTGCTTCTCTCGCAAACACCTCCTGTATACGTTCGTCCACCATTTCTCCACAGGTCCCTCTCACAATTTCATACTCGGTCCACCGAGACAGCAAGTCGATTAGCACAATAATGAATTTTCCTCGTCGTCCTCCAATTTCTATTGGCTCTAGGATATCCATAGCCAAGTTGTCCCAAACCTTCTCAGGTATGCTAACTTTCACCAAGGTTTGCATCCTAGCAAATTCCCCTTTTCGCACCTTAACACATTCCTCTCCTTATCGTGATAAAATACAGGCCATCAATACTCTCCTCTCAACACCGCTTTTGAATGAGAGACTCCCACATGTCCCTCATCTGCCAAATCAACAATTCTATTCCAGATCGATAAAGGAACAACACAATGCTCCCAATAATACAAAAAACCTCGTGCCAAAGACAATTCATTACAAACCTCCCAAAAGTGCCTTTTATACTGATTTAGCCTCCACTTACTCTGCCATTCGGGTTCCACATAACTTTTAACACACACTAAGGCTTCATAATTGCTCATAGCATCCAACCACTCCTCCAAACTCCCTATGCCATCATGGTTTACATAAACCATGTCCGGAATGTCCACTACACTCTCTTCTTCTATTTGATCTCTCAACCTTGATAAATGATCTGGCAACCCGTTCTCATGACCTGGGATGACCTCCACACAAAACTTGTGTCTCTGCATCCTTGTCACCCAGCTTGCCACCCGTCTCGACACTTTACTCAGACCTTTTGATTCAACAATACTCTCTAAAGGTTTATGATCAGTCCGTATAACAAACTCCACACCCCACACAAACTTGTGAAACTTTACTACAGCCTAATGTCATGCCCAGGCCTCTTTTTCCAAAACGAAATAGTTCTCTGTGGCCCTCTCAACACCCCGGATGCATGAGCTATAATCTCTTCTCCTCCCTCCACGTTTAACTGTGATAAAACCGCTCCCATACCACTATCCCATGCAAGCTGTCCTATGCAAGAGGCAAATTCCTGAAGTGTCCAGTCAATCGCTGCAAGCTCTCTCCAATTTGATGAGTGGGAGGCCTCTTCCACTGACCTCCTCCCCTGCCACTTCTCTTGGCCCAAAGCAGCTTCCCACCTGAGCAAACTGGCATACTTCATTATCAGTACTGGATCCTCTGGGCAAATCACTCATCCTATTGTTGTTGTGTGCCCTCTCAACCACCGGGCTAAAGCCATGGCCACTGTCGCCGACATCGGAATATGCTCCTTGTATTGCTATTCTTGTGGATTCCAAAGATGCAACAGATGGGAGACCAAAGGTTTCCGAAGTAGCTCTGCTGGCATAGACAGACACTGCAAGTTCGCCATGCACTCGCAACCATTGGCGAGTGTTCAGAGCTGGGCTAACCAGAAGAGTCATCACCTGCATCCTCATTTTCTGTGCCCGATGCAGCAGTAGAAAAACTTTGTTCTGGGAGGAGTTGAAGATCACCCCAATTAAATGTATTCACTGGGACAGCGCAAGTTGAGACTTCTTGTAGTTGATCCCCCATCCGTGTGCTTTCAGCAAGGTGCAGACAGTCCTTACAGCTACTGTTGTTTGGGCTGCCAAGGGCCCATGAAAGTGCCAGTCCTCTATGTAGGGGTGAACTGCTATCCCCTGTTCATGAAGCAATCCCACTAAAGTGACAAGTACCTTTGTAAACATCCTTGGGGCCATTTTGAGACCAAATGGCAGAGCCACAAACTGAAGGTGCCCCTCCCCCACCACGAACTGCCGGAATTGATGGTGACCTGCAAATATAGGGATGTGAAAGTAAGAATCCTTTAGGTATATTGTCAACATGATGGTCTCAGGATTGCACACATGGTCTGGACAGACACCATCCAAAAGGTGGTATTCTGGATATAGGTGTTGAACTCCTTCATGTCCAAGACATTTCGGAACTTGCCAGATGGCTTTGGCACCAGAAACATGATTGAGGAGTAACCCTGATTCCGGCACCACTGCACCGTTTTCAACAAGGTACCTCACTCCTTGACTAAAAGCCCATCGTGTGGCAGGGAAACCCCAGGATTGGAGTAGACTTTAGTACATGCAATGGTTGTTTCTTCCAGAAGTCCATCCTCTAGCCAGCCCTCACTATGTTGAGTCTTTCAGAGCAGTCTGTACCTACTTCCGCCACTCTCCACACTACTGCAAAGTCTGTCAATAAGCTCTGGGTGTTATAAGTGGCATAAGTGGATGCTCTTAACGAAAGATTAGTGGCAGCATAAGCTCTTTTCAATGCGTTTTCCATCTTCTTATTAATCTGGTTATCAGGCGCTGCATCCTCTGAGGATAATGCAGGATACCCTGAAAAGTTGGCAGGAGGGAATCAATCTTAATAGTCGCTGTGTATTCACTGTCAAAATGTTTCAAAGGGTACATTTTTTTTACCAGGAACACAGGCACTCCCGTCTTGTCTGTTCCACCCATTCCCTGTTCAAAGCTTCAATCATTTCAGGCAGAATTGGAAGGCCTGTTTTAGGCAGGGACTTCAATTGCTTGATCCTGGCATCAGTTGATGATGATGGCCCATCATCCCCCATGTCCAGGTTATTGCAGATATAGTCCATGATTTCCCCCCTCCAGAGGATCCTCCTCCTGGTCAGGCACCAGAAATTCTCCTGTCCCTTCATCCATCTCAAGCCTCTTGGGGGGGGGAGAGCACCCACCCCAGCAGGCTGGGAAAAACGCTTTTTGAATGCATGTCATGACTCTTCTCCCACTGACAATCAAGGGTTGGTGCAGGCGCAGGAGGGGGACAGTGCCTGTGTGTTCTTTTCCTATGTCGGTCAGGCGACCTGGAGCCCTCATGAACTGTAGATGTAGGCATGACAGTAACCACGAGCACTCTTTCAAACTGAATCAGCAACAGTCACACTTCAGCACACAACGCGACTCATCTGTCTTCAAAGGCGCAGTGGTGCTGGTTGCTAGGCGACCAGTCTCTGCATCATGCACCGGAACCACATCCTGCAACCTATTAGGTCCAACAACTCCACTGGGGCCAACCTTACGCCCACTCCGCAGGGCGACTTTCATTCGGTGGCCAGGCCTGCTCTGCGAGAAGGCTTAGCCACCCCATCCCCCACAGACCACAGGATGGTTCACATCTGGGTCTGTCAAAGAAAGACAACAAAACAGGATGTTTGTGGGGAGGGGTGGGAAAATATGGGTCCCCCATGTAGGGGCGGGGCATGCCGAGGTGGAAGTGCCTAAAAGATGTTGGCTATAGGAAAATGTCTGTCTGGTGCCGGTGGCTCAATGTGTATTGACTTGGACGAGGAAGACACGACGAAGAGGTAATGCACTTTTAGGGATTGAAATAATGTGAAGCCGTGGTCCTTGTCATGCGACCTCTGGATTGAATGCATGTACCAATATTCTTGTGAAGGCATCATATAATCACTCTCTAATTATGCTATATGTCTATATCTATCTTAATGCAGGTTTGTAAACACTGCCTTTCAACAAAGTCTCTACATGAGCACATTTGGTGAATATTTTATTGAAACCCTATTCATGTTGTAGACAGAGGTGCTAGATTTGTCATCTTAAAAGTATTCAGCATCAATATTCTGTTATAGAGCATTTTGAGGAAATAAAATGCTGAATCCATGGAATTCCATTGACGTGTCTTTAAACGTGATCAATATTGAGGTTAAGACTAAATGGAGAGTGTGACGGTCTCGACTAACAATTCCTAAAATGATGAGTTTAAGTTGAGTACATGTTTTATTTTTCCAAATATGTGTCAGAAGGTTGTGTAATTGCTCTTGTATACATGGAGTACATGATCCTATAATTGTATGAAACAAAGCATATTTTTACGGACAATTAAACAATGTTCTTTCTCATTTTTAAAAATCCATATAGTGCTTGTCATGTAAACTTGATGTGCCCTTTGCCGCAATACAATACATTCCAACTCGCTCATGCACCTCCCACACGCACACCTCTAAAAGAAAACGAACTCCACATCTCCAATCTCCCATCGGTGTGGCGCTTTATGCAAACTTTACTGCCCATGTGCACAATTATGCAATGCACTAGCACATTGTCTACTTTCATGCAACATAGGCACGGAATGTCACCCTCAATATGGTGCCTGGTACATAGTAATGTTCTGTGTTCCTGCCCATGTGTACTTGTTTTCGCTTCATCAACAGAACATTATTAGTGTAGAGGTTGGACAGTGAACCTTAAAAAAGGGGGCAATAATTGGAGCAGAGTTTGCAGCTCTGAACCAGTGCCCTCTTAATTGTTATCTGTTGTGGGGAATGACTTGAATTGACCAAAAATTGAAACAATAATTGAAATGTGCAGCAGTGATTTTAAACAGATTGCCTGAGTTGTACACCATGAACAAAAGAGCATTGGTACCCAGTACGTAGTCATGTACTGCACTGTGTCTAAGATTGTATCTGTTATGTTGTTATGTTATCAGGCTCTCAAACTGCACCAAATCACCACTATGGTGTTATCCGAGCACTTAGGCTCGTCCGAAGGTTGGCCTATTGTGCCCCCACCAGGATTTCCAGGTCCCATCTGTGAAAGAAAGAGATGAATTAGAGGGCGAGTTAGGGCTGAGGGGTGTAAAGGGGAGAGTGTAGGGGTGAGGCTTCCAGATGGCGAGTGTTTAAGAAAGTGAGTTGGTCCTGTTACATATAGGCCCTATGTAAATGTTGTAGCAGGATAATTGTGATGTGTTTGATGTGTTACCAATAGGCATGAAGGTGGAGTATTGTGATTATTTACCAAATCAAAATGGTGCATTGTATGTGTGAGTGTTTGTGTGGGTGTGTGGATTTGTGGGTGCGGGCTCTGAGATCTGCTTAAGTAGACAGTGTAGGCAAGAAAGCGCAATTGCCCTGATGCACCTTAAATTTTGCAAAGGACTAAACGCCAGAAACGTTTTTTCTGGGACTATGGGCACCAGGGGAGGTGTAATCAACTCTGTGTGTATAAAACCTCGAATGCCAGGAAGTGAAAGTGAAGGGGAGTGAAAAGACCATTGCTTTTATAAGTTCTGCTGGGACAGCCAAGTGCCATAAATGTAAAGGGATCGAAATAAGACCTTGAGCACCTCTTTATGCAGGATTCTTTCCTTATTGTGTTCCTGCTGTGTGAGCAGAGTGCCAGTTGTACTTTCAGGCTTCATTCATCTGTTGATGATACATTGATAATATCCCGCTGGAGAATTGCTCTGGGACACCCGAGTTTTGCCAAATCTGCAAAGGGTCTATTTGATATGGACCTCATCCAAGCATTGCTATCAGACAGCCTGGAAACTGTCCAGACGTGTAATTGTAGACCTGCTTAGTACCAGACTCTCATTTCTTAGGTTTCCTATTATGTACACAATACTCATATTTGTCAAGTAGAGAGGTTGTAATAGCAATTACGCCATCATTTATGGAAGCTATGACCATGTTTGAGGCTCATTTCTCTCATCAGATACAGAGATATTTATTTAGTGCTTCGATGTGTCGAGTATGCAATGGGTTATGCAGCACAAGGCCGAGATCCCTGGGCAATGTACATCTATCGAGAACTGGCGCAAGATTACTCATCCCTCCTTCCATTACATTACATTATCTTACTCGGCTTTTGATGCAAATGTTGAACTTCACGTAATTCCGCTTTTAAGGTGTCCGTCCTTTCTGCTATACTACGCTGATAGTGAGGTGTTACTTTTGAACCTGCAAGATGTCATTTTAAGACGTGTATGTGCTTTACATGTTGTTCTTTTACTCTTCTTTAAATGGGAATTTTGAACTTCATTGAATCAAACTATTTAAGGTGTCCTTCCTCATTTGTATAGATCGCTTATAGTTAGGAGCTACTTTGGACCTTTAAAATGTCATCATATGGAGTTTTATACTTGGTTGATGTGTTGTGTTAAATTATTGAACTTTAAATGAACATCTTGAACTTGCGCTACATTACACTTTCAAGTTATCATTCCTCACCATTATAGTCCGCTGATAGTGGGGGGCTCCTTTTTGTACCTTTAAAATGCCAATTAATAGAGTTTTATGTGCGTTTGTTATGTTACGGTACTCAGCTTTTCATGCAAATTTTGAGCTTCACTGAATCCCACTTGTAAGGTGTTCTTCCTTACCGCTATACTATGCAGATAGAGGGCTACTTTGGACCTTTAAAATGTCATCTTATAGAGTTTTATGTGGGGTTCATGTTATGTTGTGTTAAGTTACTCAACTTTAAATGGACATTTCGAACTTCACTGAATCCCGTTTTTAAGGTGTGCTTCCTCGCTGGTATACTCCGCTGATAGTGAGGGGCTTTAGCTGCCATCTCATGGAGTTGTATAGCTGTTGCTATGAAATATGGCACAGATTTTAATGCAACTTTTGAACTTCACCGAATCACACTTTTTAAGGTGCCCTTCTTCATTCGTATACAACGTAGATAGTGAGGGGCTACTTTTGAAGCTTTTAAATGTAATGGAGTTATATGTGGTTGTTGTTTTATGTTACTCAGCTTCTGATGCAAATTTAGAAATTCGGCGAATCTCATTTTTTGAGGTCTCTTTCCTCACTGCTATTCTCAGTTTGTAGGGCGTTGCATGTGTGTGCAGGCCTCATAACCAGTGCACTGGTATTGCAGCGGTTTGGAAACTCAATTTTGAAAAAGGGTGCAGTCTTGAGGGCTAGCTTTGAACCTCTCCATCTGTGCTATACATATTCTTTTCTGCTCTTTTCTGCTTCTTTCCTTTTTTTTTAGGACTGAGATGCAATGCTTAAGCAATATATAAGCCACCACAAAGCTGCCTATGAGAAAGCCAACTTCACCATAGCTACAGGGCTGCTATCGCCTATCCTGTAATATATATGAAACACAGCATGAAGGGCCCACTCCAGTTCTCACCTGGCAACTCATGTGGCGTTCTCCTTCTAGTGCTTTCAAGCCTCATGCTCTCATCAGGAAGGCAGAGGCAGTCCCAGGTGTTGATGATTCATTTATCATCCATTAGTGCAGGGAATTCTGGTCTTTGTAGTTGCAAATGCTAATTAATGTAGCAGCGTAACCTCAGTGGGGGCGACTGACAGTCTAGCATTCCTATGTGGGGATATCCCTCTGGACTCAGGTTCTCCCAAAGAGAAATAAAAAACAGGATAAAGGGCGAAGTCCCGTTCACAGTGCACCTGTCAACTAATGTGGTGTTCTCCTTCTAGCGCTTTCACCCCTCATGTTCTCACCAGGGAGGTAGAGGCAGTCCCAGATGTTGATGATTAAATCATCGTCCATTAGTGTGGGGCATTCTGGTCCTTGTAGTTGTAAGGTGCTGAGAACTGACACTCCTCCATTACTATAGTTGCTTAACCTCAGGGCTAGGGAACAATTGACAGTGCAGCATTCCTAAGTGTGTTAGAGTGACCCCGGTGCTGCCCCTATGGGGTCCGGTTCTCCCAAAACGAAATGAAACACAGGATGAAGGGTGCATTCCAGTTCTCATTATACCTGGCAACTCATGTGGTATTCTTCTTGTAGCACTTTCAAGCCTCATGCTTTCATCAGTAAGGCAGTCTCAGGTGTTGATGATTAATCACCCATCAGTGCAGGGAATTCTGGTTCTCGTAGTTGTAGGGTGCTGACAACTGACACCCCCCAGCCCCCCTTCACTGTAGTAGTTTAACCTCTTTTTTGGGGGGAGGGGGCTGACTGTGGGGCATTCCTAAGTGGGGTAGGTATATTAAGCCAGTACTCTCTTTCTGTGGCAAAAGGTACAGAGATGTTCATTCATGTTAGGGGTGCGGAAAAAGCACAAATCTTTCTCCTGAAAGCTGTCACTATCAAAATGTGGTACTCCATCCATAGGCTGTTATCGAGTATATCCCAATCTCTTGTTTCTCAATTGTAAAATATTTTGACCGTTTTAAACATTGTTAAAGGACAATGGCAAATAAAATTACGTTGGCAAATCAGTCATTTGTTCAGTTGTGTTTAATGCTGTTCGAAACGGTCATCTCTGTGGTAGGGCGGTAACTGTTTATGCGGTATACTGTACGTAGCGATGCAACGGTATTGACAGTGTTAAGTATTTCGACTGGAAATGCACTGTAAGCACAATGTGGCTGTGAGGGCTTTGCTGAAAGCACCCTTAATATGGTGGTGGGGCAAGGGTACCTTGCAGAAGGAAGGAGGCATAACGTTGCAGCAATCATTCAGTACGCCTTGATGCCTGTGGGGATGGGTAGAATCAACACACCAGTATTGAACTATGGGGTGTGTCAAATAACACTAAAACTAAACACTTACGGCTGTGTTCTTTTTTTTCTTAGGTAAATACAAACTACCTCCATCAGTATAATGCATGCTATGCTTAAGGTTGCTGCGTCCCTTGAAATTCATGGCCAATGACACCCGGCAACGACATAGAGCACCTGGCTGTTGTTATTTGCCAAGAGGATCAGCACTAATATTAAACATTATGGTATCGTGTCCAAATGTAGTCCAATGTATTTGATTGGACACTACAACTCCCAATATGCGTTGGATTGATTTATAGTGTTCAGGAGGGTGACAGACGAGCAGTGGTTAGTGGCTAACCACACTTGGGTGACTGAAGCCAGGAGAAAGGGTTATGGAGTAGCAAGGGAGTGTCACAAACCACGCCACTAGACATGTTATAGCAATGGTACAATTGGACCTAGGCAGAAGAAAGACTGTCTATCTTAAATGCACAGGTGTACACAATAAAAGGGAACCAAGCACTGGTCATGGGGGGGGGGGAGAAGGGATATCGAAGTGGGAACACTGAAGAATCTGACCTCATGATGACTTTCTCCAGGCTGAACCAGTACACCTTTGAGCAGTGGTGACATAGGATGGACGGAACTGGGAGTGTGCAAGTTTAGAGTGATAATGGCCTTTGACAGAACCAGCCAATTCCCGTAAACTACCAACAACCTGCCTGAACCAGCGCGCAAGGTCCCTACTTATAGTTAGTGTTTACAATCAGGAAATGTGTGTTTAATATATAGCACTTCACTCCTACGGAGCCCTTATTTTGTATTTCATTAAATTACTTGTGTCACGCATGGTGGTACAGACTTCCAGACTCCGAAGGATGGTTCAAGGGTCGTTATTCACAAATAGGAAATTGTGCGGTTTTTATTCTCATCAGGGTGCAGGTAGGGGACACTAATGTGCCTCAAAAAACATTGTGTATAGGTGCATTATAAATACCCAACAAATAAAAAAATAAAAATTGGCTTCCTTCTGTCAACCTCTCATGGGCTCCCTACACCCTAACCCAGGCGTCCCAACACTCCAGGTTTGGCAACTAGCGATCAGTAGCATCTACTATATAAGGCTAGATAAAGGTAAGGGTCTATAGGCCAAATCCTCATCTATATTGCTCCCCCTGGGTTTCCTCTAAGGGTTTCCTAACCTCATACTCGCCAGTTTTCTCAATAGAAAATGTGTTTCTTACTATGCCAATACCATACACCCTAATCCGTTCTCCTATGCAGTTTCTCCCTTTCTCTTTTTGCCATGACCTTACTACTCCCTCTATTCTACTTTCACTCTCCCATCAGTCATTCGTCATTCTTCTCTCTCTTCCCCCAATGCTTACACTCTCTTTTCTTCTCAATCCTCACCCTTCTCTCCTCACCAATGCCCTCTCTGCGCCACTCTCCTCACTGTTCTCCTCTCAACAGCTAGTCCCTCTCACCTGTCCTACTGCAATCACCCTCACACACACACACACACATTCGCAGCTTCAAACTTGCAAACAGTACCACTCTGTCACAACCAATACTACGGCTGCAATCTGCACCAACTTCTCAGTGCTCTTATCCAACGCCCTCTTTCCATTTGGTCTCTTGGTCGGCCTTCACTCCTTACGACCTCACCCATACAACCCAAACTCTGTCTCTCATTCACTCTCCTTTTATGCTGTTCTCTTCCTAGTTCTATGTACCCCCTTCCATAGGTTCCAATGCTCTGTGGACTCTATACGCCGATCTGTGGCTATTCTTTCCCTAGGGTCCAGGTTACACAAATGCAAGTATTTAATACCTTTATTAGTCCCGTCCCCTTTTCCTGCACTGCTCTGTCTATTGCTTTGTGGGCTGTGGATCTCATGTTTTGTGTTCTCTTGGCAGCTGTGAATTGTTTGCTTTTCTGCTGAATTTGGAGTTTATTTCTTGTAGCATTCTGTTGTTGGAGTTGCTGCGGGAGAAAGGAGGGTGCTAGGATCCTGCTGCCGCCTAAGCCACCCTTGAAAATGGCTTCCATGTGTCGCCGCGGCACAGCCTCCTGCATCTATGGGTGTGCCCTGTTGTTTGGAGTTTTTGTGGGAGAAAGCAAGGCCCCAGCACCCGCGGTTTACCCATGGCGGATGGCTGAATAGCAGAGGAGAGACAGGCTAGGGTGGTTCATTCAGCTGTCAGGAGTTCCCTCTCCTTATCCTCATCATTGAATTTGGCACTAAAACATCGAAAAAAGGAAAGCGACAGCAAACCTCTTAGCACATAGTTTGGCCAAAAAGAAGACCCATAGGATCCTTAACACAGAAGAGAGGTGAACACTTTAATTTTTAAAGCTATTTTTTACTACAATCAATGATCATGACACCCCAGTTATTCCCAGATATACAGGCGCAACTAAGAAGAAAAGTAACTGTTAGTAATTACAGAACTAACATTGACTCAGCCCTCTGTTCGATCCAAGATCTTGTCGACTCAAAGTACCAGCTCTGTGTGGCAGTAGTGATTACTGGGACCTGAGGCATCAGCTGGCAATATGTTAAAAAAACAACCAAGTACCTATTAGCTGAGATTGAAACAGCAAGGAACCAGGATCAAGAAGGGGGTAAATGTTGCAATATACAGGCAATAGTGTATTTTTTTCAAGATAACAGTAATAGCAACTCCCAGGCTCCCTTGTCTGCCAATTCGACACATTTATGTAAGGACAGCGCCAACATCTCTTCAAATGCATTGCACATAGACAGGAAACCCTGCTGCTACAACCAACAGAGGTTCCAGCTATTGACCCTCAGACTAAACTATCAATTGATCCTGGTCTTTCTGTGGCGGGTGAAGCCATGGAGTATGCAGTATCGAGTGCAAACAGATTCTCTTAGGGGTCAGGGTGGTCGGTCGGTGTTGTCCCAGTACAATTGCCTGCCTGCAAAGGCAATTCATCGACCACCCAAGCCCTCCAACTACCGAAAAAGAAAGGGCAACCATCCTTGGAATCTTTTGGTTTAAAAAATGTAACATTTATACCCCCAGACCCTTTGGTGATTGTATCCCCAAAAGTGGAGCCCAAGGAAGTTATAACAGCAGATGCAAGCACAAATACAGTAGGTTTGGGCCTTTACCCTGGCAGCTTTGTGAATACATTGTATAGGGACAAATCCTCTGGGTTTGGTGCACTATATAAATCAATAAACAAACAAACAAATCCATCTCGACCATGCATCAGCACCTAATTCAACCACTAATGTCTATAGCACTCCTGCATGAAGGCTTAAAAAGCACCACCTAATGATACCCCACTCCTACACCTTATAACACAGTACCTCTTGGCATCCTTGATCCCAATAGGTCAGGCCATATCAACGCCATGAGACCTGCTTTTGTCAGAGATCCTAGGGTTCACCATAACAATTATGAGCGAAATCATGAACAAGATTTATACAGGTATTCCCCAAATTCTATTTCAGTATCTAGGTTCTACACTTACCCAAGCAATCTAATTGTCCTACATAAAGCACCAAGACTGACCCTGAATCAGATTGACACTAAGGAGGGCTTGATAAACAAATGCATACACTGGCTGCGCTTTGTGCGAGGGTGCACCTCAGTGATATGTGAAGATATTGTATGCTCCTTTAGGAAGCAGACACAAGGGGTAGGTACCGTAGAATGTATTAGAGTTGATCTCAGGGATGCATACGTGGCACAAGGGCTATTGGGCATTGGGCATTGAACTCAGATCTCTTCCGCCGCCCAACTGTATGATGGAACTTAGAGCGCATCCCCGAGTAGTTGCCCACAACCAGTGGTCAGACTCCCTAGAATAAACAATAGCCAGACCAACTCAAATCCACTGACAGTGAGAAATTTGGAGCAGTCAACGAATGTCCCCATTGTGGAAGTTGGAGGGGCAAGTCTGGATGCTGTTGAGTGACTACACACCCCCCTCCAACTATCTGTTCCACACACAGTGGAGGCAAAGGCATACACTCAATTACCCAGTCTTTCCACAGCAGAGGCAGGTTTGCATGTTAGGGGATTGGGATTGGACATATTGACTTCCTGGAATATAGCAGATTTGACTGTCCACAGGTGAGTGGATGGAGTATATCAGAGAGTTCCACATTATTTGTTTTCAGAAGACCTGGGCTCTAAACGACTATCGTCGTCAGGGGTATACATCCTTTCAAATTTGGAAAAAAAGGAAGCCAGAGGCAGACCCTGGGGAGGGCTGTTTGGGTAGACTATAAATGTACTTATGATATCATATCTTTTGGTGCAGACTCCTGTGATCTCAAAAAAATTCATTTCACTAATGGGTCTTCCCAGACGTCAAGGCTTTTATTCTGTTCAATATTTTAAATCGCCCAACCAACTGTCCAGACAAATGTATAATTAATCTCTTAAAGACTAGAGTTAGTCTGGCCAGAGAGAGATATCACAGCAAACCATGCATCATTTTGGTGGGGGGTTTTAATTTACAAATCAACCCCTTAAGGCCTTTGGAACACCTACTGGATGAGTAAGATGCCACTTGGAACATCCCTACTCTGTTAGTGGATTACCTGCATTTTGTGCATAAGTTGTCCCTCAGCACCAGCCGTGTGCTTATTAACCTGAAGCTAAGGGCATGTAATAGTTGAGCAGCTCAGGATCAGCCGGCAAATGATACCTTTGTGAGCGGCTCTAAATCTTGTTAGATTGACTATGCCCTAATACGTTTGAGAGATGGTCAATGGTAAAAGATACGTTGGTTGAGGATAGATTGGATAGCAATCATAGACCTCTTTGTCTAACCCTGGCCCTTAAAGAGAAATTAGCAAGATCTGTCCCGAGCTGCAGTCAGCTATCATTGTGACCGGCAAATCCAGACATAGGTTTAAATAGCAGGGTATAGTCGACAATAGATTCGAACCAGCTATCTACAACAATGTGTTAACAGACCTGCAGTCACTACTTTCCGCTGGTTCATCCCATGACTGTGTGATCTCTGCATTTGAAACCATGATGATGAAGATAGGCTCCATGGTAACCAAACCGCGAAAGTCGGTTAGGGAGTCCACCATCCGGAAAAATTGTTGGTATGATAAAGGATGCCGCATGGAGAAAAAAGAGATCATAGTGTTAACCAAGAATGGGGCTATGGGAGACCATTTTGCACTTCATTCAGGAAGAGGGAATTATAAGGCTCTGCTTAAAATCAAAAAAGGGGACCACGACAACCTACTCTGGCAGGGGTTGTTGGAAGCAGCTGACAGGAAAGACAGTTCTGAATTCTGGCGAAGGATATGCCAGGCAAAGGCTGATGACAATAATCAGTTGGAAGGATGCATCACAGAACACGAGTGGGTCCATCACTTTATTAACCTACACTGTTGCGCCTTGAAACACATTGAGTATAGGCGCATTACAAATGACCAATAAATAAATAAATACATACCCCCGCTGCAGAAGTCAGAAAGACACGTGAATTTATCCATCAGCCTGGGATGGTGGGGGATCTTCCTGTATTAAGATTTACAATGGGGAGATAGGGAGGCAGTAGATCAGCAGAAAAGTGATAAGGCCCCTAGCCCCATCTTGTGCCGGCCACCTCTTTAAGAATACATTAGACATTTATTTATTTAATTGGTATTTTATAATACACCTAATACCATATCTGCGTTTGGTTTCCAAGCACGGATACGGGATTCAAATCTCTGTTGCTCTGCGTCATCTTGCTTCCAAGGCCAGCCTGCGGTATCCTCCATTCACGATCTTTCATCAGTTATTTAACATAGTTCTGAAATCTGGCAAGATCCCAATCTCTTGGACGAGGGCATCAATCATCCCGTTATATAAAAAATCTTGGGAACTATAGGCCCAATTCCCTTTTAGATGCCTCTGGGAAAGTGTTTGTGAGGGCCTTCTTAACACACTTGGATAGTTGGGTTTGAGAAAATAATATAATCAGCCATCTTCTGGCCTGGTTCCAACCCAGCCTTAGTACCATCGACCAATCATTTAGACTCTACCTGTTAATCCAGAAGTGCAATCCATTAAGAACGTTGCGCTATACGTTACTTTCGTTGACTTAAAATGATCTTTCGGTGCAGTACCTAGGGTGAAGCTTTGGAAGGCTCTGAGCGATCTTAACATCTCCCCACAATTGTTAAGTGAGATTCAGGATCTGTATAACGGCAACAAGGCCAGTGTGCATTGGAATCTTGTAGGGGATACCACGCACCCAATAAACCTCGACCAATGGGTGAGACAAGGGTGCGTTTTGGCACCACGTCTTTTTTGTGTCTTTATAATAATAGGATAATTAATAAACTCTTAAGTTTGTCAACTGACGCTCCTAAATTGGGCGAGGAATTCATACCAGTAATATTGATTGCCAACAATGGTGTACTCATTTCTACGACCCGTGGAGGGTTGCCTAAGCAAACAGAAGAATTTCATGAGGCTTGTAAAGCAAACGGGCTGATCATCAACTATAAGATTAAGTCTATGATCTTTCATCCCCCACACCCGAGGGGTCTCCGCAGGCTCAAGGTGGAGATCGGCGGCCATGTTATTGAGCAAGTGAAGAGTTTTGACTACCTGGGCATTAGGTACGCCACTAATTCCGGTTGGTCGAACCAGTTGGATAAGGCCCTGCTCACACTCGAGAGGCAGAGCAATGCAATACTGAAGTTCAGTCAAAACAATGCTAATGGAGGTTTTTCTCCAGCACTTCAGTTATAGAACCTGCAGACAAGAGCCTCTGTCCTTTTTGGAGCAGAAATATGGGGTCGTGTAACCACAACCTGGTTAGAAACAATTGAGAACACATTTTGTAAAAGTGTTGTGTCTCCCATCCTCCACCCCCAACGCCACACTATAGTTGGAACCAAACCAGAGGTTTATCTCTGATGTGATTGCTTTCACTCCTGCTTGCTATTGGAATTGGTTGTGGACGTCGCCACATCTGAGTAAATATAGGGAGGTAATATCTGATCTTCTGTCCCAAAGTGGTGGGAAGGAGTTGAAATGTTCCACCCAGGTTCGCAGAATCTCATCGATCCTGGGACTACAAGCATCTTATCTCTGATGGATATGAAAAGGGTTTAGACCTCATGGCGCCAAGCTATTTACATTCCTTATATATTCAATTTTGCCTAGGCATACTACTATTGTATGATCGGCAACTTGTTTGGCAAAACACCCATACTGACCTTTGCCCTGTGTGTCAGCAACACAGAGTGGACATTTGCATTTTCTTTTAATATGTCCTCTGTATAAAGAACTAAGAGCACGCCATCCCTAGCCACTACT
Organism: Ambystoma mexicanum; assembly: GCF_040938575.1. Taxonomy (NCBI): domain Eukaryota; kingdom Metazoa; phylum Chordata; class Amphibia; order Caudata; family Ambystomatidae; genus Ambystoma; species Ambystoma mexicanum. Next base: position 1,075,617,101 of record NC_090932.1, read on the forward strand.
TCGGATGCATGATGTCCGACATCTTAAGGACGCCATGGAGTTATGCAAATCAACCTATATACATAGTGCTTGTATTAAAAGGGCACCATTTTTGTCAAATAATACTCTTTGAAGCACCCAAGTTGCTTTCTACACCTTCATGCAGGGTAGGTGGCCTAGCTGGAGATGGTACTTTCCAGCAGGCCATGTAATTAAGGCCATCGCCAGTCCCATGGTTGCTGCATTATTTTTATGATTCACAGCCCTCTAATTTGGGTCCAATCAGGTATGCGCTTACTATTGCTTCCCTCCTCATAGAGTTACGGTTCTTATTCCAAGTTTTATTATTTACTGACACTTTTAAACTATTGAGGAAAATGTGTCTGTTGTCCACTGTGACTATTATTGCCTGGGTGGGTTAGTATCATGCAGCTTTTATTGCAATGTATGGATTTTATATTTTACTGCAAATTAACTTTTATGGCCAGTCGGCCGAAATAAAGTATTTGCTGACGACAGACTGTTGTTGTGCGTGGCATCTCGCTCTTTCCTCTCACTTCATTCATTTTTTGCCATGGGGAATTCTTGTAATTGAAGTGCTGAAATAATGAAGAGAGAATTCTGGCCAGAAAATGTATTGGGAGGGGTCGTGTGACAGACGGTGGTACAAGCTTGTTCATGTGAGGCATGTGAGGGGTTTTCAGGGATGGAGCCCCTCCCCATTTACACTCTTTGTCTGTGGGATAATGCTGGCTCTGGTTCCACTTCCATGAAATAAAGTTGCTGCGAAAATGGCTATTTTAAAATAAATCGTGGAAAAAAGGCCAAGGTGTGGACCCCGCAATCCATGTAATGGATGTGGGGGACACCCCCGGACCCATTATACCACACAAGAGGAACAGGGGACACCCCCGCACCCCCGCTTCCCTTGTGTGGTATAATGGAAAAACATTTACTGGGTCACATCACAGCCTTTTGCTGCAATGGTCTGTCAAAACTGCAATTTTTCGACAACCACATTACTGGATACAGCTAGCTCCGGCTTAAGTCCTGGTAGGCCTCATGCCCCAGGTTGTTAGGGGGGTCCCTGTTCATTCCCAGACCTTGTCACACGAGATAATAGGTGATAGTTGAAGCACTCTTATAGCTCGTGTCCCCTGCCTGACTTCATTCCAGGCATCACCAGAGAAACACATAAAATAAGGCCAAGGAAATGGCATTGGTTTTCAGGCGGGTTACTCTGCAGTATGGGCAATCGTTTGAAATGGCTTGGTTAAACATGTGCCAAATACTCCATATTGCTTCAAATGATCAATAGTGTTTAATTGGTTATTGAGATCAGCACGATGGTGGATTATGCAGTAGTGGACGCAGTTAAGGGCAGGAAAGCAGCCCAGCTAAATATATTATTTAACAAATTCGGGAAACAAGCTGCAGGCTACATCCTTGAAGGTATTAATATAATTTATAGGCAGAGTTTTTGTCCTGCCATATTATACGGATTTGAGAATTTGGGGGTCATTACAACTGTGATGGTCCGGTAACATCGGTGCTGGAAGGCTTACCGACATCGTTGTTACCGGACCGGCAGAGTACAAGTTTGTGGGCCGTATGCCCTCCCGCCTGCTAGGTCTGACCTGGCGGGCGGAAAGCACCCGCTCGCAGGCTTTGTCGGTAGCACCGGCACCATTATGAATGGCGCCGGTGCTACCGTCCTCCCCCTTCCCATTGAGTCCTATAGGACTCTATGGGAATTAGGAGTTACTTTTTCTGGCGCCTGGCTCCCAGGACCACTGGGGCTGTAATGCCCCGGTAATTCCCCAAAGCCAGGCGCCGGAAAAAACAGAACTCCAGCAGCAGCCATGCTGTTTTTACCGGCATGGCTACCGCCGGGGCCGTAATGATGCCCTTTGACACTTAAGAACATTAATTGGCTAAACATTTTGGAAGGTGCATTTTGGTGAACATTCTTGACTCTGCCCCCTTCTGTCCCTATCGAATATTTTAGATTGGAATTTGGTTTGGTATCCCTCCGAGGCATGGCATTAAGAAGACAGCAGAGCACTTTACCTCAAAGCTACATGTCCTCTGTTGTTAGTGATTTCAGCAAGTCTTGCAACCAAATTGATTAATAAGTGTTATACGATTGAAGATTTGAATGAGGAATTATTTGAACAAATAGGGTGGTCACCGGTGGGTGAAAGCGAGATAAATTACTGCCAGCTTAAGCACGTCTTTGATCAAAAGGTTGATATTTGGGTTTGGAACCTAAATTATGCTCAATTCACGGAATTGAAGTGTTATCAAGGAGTTTCCATAGTTGCCCATAAATATGAGGCCACACAATCCTATTTGCTACAATGCCCTAATCCTGCTGTTCGACAATTGATTCTAATTAGGCAATATGACCCGAGGAGGGGGGCATTGCGGGTTGGGTAATGTCCCCGGGGCCATAGTTAGAAGGCCGAGCCAAGCGAGGGCTTTAACAGGCGCCTCGTGGGCATTACCCATCCGGTAATGCCCCATCCAAGGGTCATATTGCCATTAGTACCCCAGCACATTGTACCAGGGTATTAATTGCACTTTTTCGCGAGTCGACAAATGGCACTGCAACCATTTCTCAACTCGAGAAAAAAAAGCAAAAGAAATGGCTGCCGTGGATCTGGTGGAAGGGACAATATGTAAACCTCTCTCTCTTTCCATGTCAGCCATTTAAAGCAATACAGAAAAAAAAGTGAACAAAAAAATGGCTGCCATGGAAAGGTCAAAGTGACTACACGTAGTCCCTTTTCCCTTTCCATGGCGGTCAGTCGTGGAGAGCACTCCAGATGCCGCGGAGGCTCAGAGACTTCTCAGCAGGTAAGGCCTGGGCGGGGGACAATGAGCTTGCATTTTACAAGCTCATTGACCCTCACCGGGTACTAATGTTGCATATAACTCAACCTCCTGTATTGACTGTGTGCGGTTCAAAGTTGAAGACACCTCGACTGGTAATGCCCCACTCTGATGGTCATATTGCCATTAGTACCCTGGCACGTTATACCGCTGTACTAATTTCACTTTTTCTGGAGTGGAAAAATAGCGCTGCAGCCGTTTCTCGACTCGATAAAAAAAGCTTAAAAAATGGCAGCCGGGGATCGGGAGAAGGGGCAACACATGATCGATTGGTTATTTATAACACGAGGTTTCTAAGCTCAGACCCGGGGCTCGAACCTGTGTTGCATCATGTCATCTTGCTTCCAAGGCGAGCACGTTGCCTCTGAGCTATTCTCCTGAGACACATAGTAGTCCCTCTCGCCATTGAAGGTTATGTAAAAAAAAAATAAACAAACGAAATGGCTGCCATGTAAAGGGAGAAGGGACTACATGTAGTCCCTTCTCCCTTTCCATGGTGGCCAGTGGCTAAGGAACCTGGAGCTGCGGCAGTGATTACGAGCTTTGTCAGTCTGCTAAGGGCCGGACGAGGGCGAATGAGCTTACTTTTTTCAAGCTCATTGTCCCTAGCTGGGTGCTAATTCTCATTAAAAGGTTAAAAAGAAGAGCAGTGGTGATGAGGCTCAAAACCAGTATTCATTGCAGCTAATTTCTCCGGGTGAGTCCTCTACCCACCCACTTCCTGCCGCAGCCCACCCAAAACACATCCTCCTGGATTCTCTTTGAGCTACCTTCCACATGACTTACCATCAAACTTTGTGCTCGAAATGCCTAGCATTGTTTTTTCAAAGCAGTCTTCTGATAATTAATTGGAGCTGTAAATGCGCTGCAGGTGTTATTAAAATGGTTTAAACAGCCACTCTGTTTCTAAGCACTATGTGTGTCCTCCATGGAAGTGCTGTTAAAAACAAGCATTGAGAAGGCCAAAAATTGTGGCTTGTGTAGAGGTATTGGGAATTTGCCAGGCACAGCTATTAAATGCCCAGGTACTCGCACCATTTTGCAGCTACTACCATCAATCACCAGTTAAACCACTAAGGCCGTCCCTGCCAAATGCCTTTCCCATGGCTACACAAAAGCCAAAACCGTTGGCATTGCAAATGCTTATCTTAATTATTATGATCTACACACTCTTCTAAAATTGTTGTCTGAGAAGTATTATACATTTCCTGAGGTTTTTCCAGGACCCCAACTACAGAAAGGGTACAGTTATGTGTGACGCCAGTTTTCCGAGGGGGTTCTTTACTCCACTCGGGTTGGATTACCAAATTAAGATGGGCATTAATCCAGAACAGAGCAGTTCATGACCAGTCAGCACATGTAAACGACAGCTGTTCCTTAGTCATTTATCGAATAATCTTTGTCCTTGCAACTTCAAAGCTCCTCCCATTACTCCAGATAACATATCTGTTAGATATCAATAGTGGCCTGTGTTTTAGCCCACCAAACTTGAGATATGGGCGCTATTCATCTCATGCCGATGTTAGGCTGGTTTCTCTAATTGATTTTATGTGCTATACACGTTATTTGTGTCTTGTTGTGCGTTGCAGTTTGTGTCATTAATGTGAATTCTTCTTTACTAACATTTCATTTGCGATTTTGTAGTTTTTATCCTTATTGTGGTCTCTTCTTTTTGATTAAAATATATGTTTTCATATCAAGCTATTATATTGGTTCATGATTGCTATTTAATACGCTTGATGAGACATGCACCATGTATGGTTTATTACCTTGATTATTTGGGGATCAGGACGGTTGCTTAGCAATATCTTCCATGAGGTACAACTAATGCATATTAATAGCCCATGAATAATTAGGGTTTATCAAATCATTCCAGGTGGGAACTATTTTCTATACATAGTTCACTGCAGTTCCTTTCCAGAGTCCGGGATTTCCCTCTTGTATAAGGCCAGATAACATTCCAGGCGGCAGCATTTTGCTTACTACTTAAGGAAGTTGTGAGAAAATGGAAATGTAGGGATTTTAAAAAAGTACCAATTATCAACTCGGATGTTTTTATCCAAGTATAAATGTATTTGTCATTATAAAAAGATGTTTATGTTGTAATCGTACTTTCTTTGAATTTAGTAATTGTAATTTTGCATTGTAAGATATATTTTACCTTTAAGGTGTTCTTAAGACCATGGAACGCATTTGAAGATCTCCTCTTAGTTGCCACTTCTGTGGTGACCTGAATACACACATCAATGGAGTAGTTCCGGTAGCATGAAGCGGCAAACACCTGCATGTTCTTGGAAACAATATTCTGATTTTAGGGAGCCAAACAGTTAGGCATTCTGCTTATATTCCTTCTACTTGTGTTTACCTTGTTCTCCAAGTCTTAAATGAGAAAGAACAAAAAAGAGATCTAGTCAAACAATAGTACTTTACAGGAAAAGTGTTCCTTACATGGACAGTCAAGGACAGCGGATCTCCTTTAACTCGATTTCAGAACTCTTACTGGCTCCATCTTACTGCCATTACTCAGAGTGCCATCTAAGCTGTAGGGCTCTGTCGGGTTAAATAAAGTCAAATCCAATGTATTAGTTTGATAGAAGGGCTAATTAAAAAACATAAAAAACAATATGCCATGCTGTTTATAGGCAGTTGCGTTGAGGCTATCCAGAACCAATGCCAGAGTGAAATTTCCTTTGGTGGCTGGGAACACCACCCCTGCTGCGCTGTTATACAAGGCACACACTGCCATCTCATGCTAAGGAGGGGTAGCATGGACAAGGTCTGGTTGGTCTCTTCAAACGACCTCGAGCATCCTCTGATGCTCGACCCATTCAGGGGTCTGAATGGATATCTAACGACCAGCAGCTTCGCCGTTGGCCGTGCTGCAGCTCACCTATGAGCAGGCAGCAGGGATATATGCAAAGATACAAAGATCTATCAAGCATACATCAAGTTGAAAGACCAAAAAATGAGGCTTACTACAAAGAAATGGATATAGCCAGTCACAAGGTCAAACAATAGTATTTATTACGGCCCGGACTGGGGTCTCAGCGTCCCATGATGCATGCATACAGACACTGTGGCGGGAGAGAGCCCCGAACAATCAAAGCGTCTTGCATATATACATTCAGGAATAACATACCATACACTTATCCAGCTCCCTTATGTAATATGGTCCGCGTCCTCAGAATCTGCATCAATAATCAGGTCGTCAATGTACTGCAACAATGTGCAGGTTGACGGCAGCTGAAGCGTGTCAAGCTGTTCTTGCATTGCCCTACTGTATATGCTCAGGCTTTCAGTATAACCTTGAGGAACACGTGTGAATGTGAAAGAGCGTCCCCCTAAAGTGAATGCAAACAAGTACCTACTATCCGTGTGTACAAAAATGCTAAAGAAAGCATTCTTCAAATCAATAAAACTAAAATGTGTGGCCGTAGCCGGAATCATGGTCAGAATAGTTGTAACATCAGGAACAATCGGAAACTGTGGCCGGACAATCCTGTTAATTGCACGCAAATCAATTATAAAATGGTTGGGTAAGACATTATCCCCTTTCTTCTAGACAGGTAGAATCAGGCTATTACAGACACTCCCAGAAATTTCTTCAATCACTCCTCAGTGTATAAAGTCTGAAACAATACTCTTCAATGCACGCTCACAATCTACTGATATTTTATACTGTGGAATACATGGCAGTGTAACACCGGTTTTCAGAATTATTGGTACTGGCTCAACATTAAGGATCCCTACATCATCATTCACCGCCCATAAATGTGTGGGCAATTCACTGAACTCACTCGGCAAAGGCATAGACAAGAATTGCGAAGCAGAATTTTGTTGGGGAGAGATCGTCAAATACACTCCATCTGGAGAACAGTAAATCATAGCATTCAATTTCTTCAACAGATTTAATCCCAACAAGTTTTTGCCACAATTTGTTCTCAACAAAAATGGACATGAATCAGTAAATGGTCCCAATGCAATCAGTACCGGCCGATAGACCGGACTAGCTACTGGTGTAATGGAGAACCCTACAGAAACATTGCTCTGCCCTGACAGTGGAATGTCTGGAACCCGCATATGATCAATGGAACACTTCTGTTCTCCGGTGTCCACTAGAAAGATATGCTCCCTATTCCCCACCTTAATTTCAACATAGGGCCCCTTCTGATCAACAGGAATAGGTATCAGTTCCAGACCATGCTTTGGGCTGTCCTAGCAAAACAGTACATCATCAGATGTGAAATCCTCAGTAAAATATGCGTGAGTAGGATTATCAAAAACATTCCCACTACTCGCATTCTGTGGCTGTGCTCCTGCCTGATTACCCACATTCGTATCCTGTGGTTGGCTCTGCAGATTCTGTGCAAATTGGTATCTACCAGGACTGGCAATACCGGGAAGAACCCTTGATCGCCTACCGAACGTGCCGTATGGGTTACTAGCTTGCTGTTGGAGGGACGGACACTCTGCCCTCCAATCGACTTCCTATCTGCAACATGCACACTGATTCATGTGCGGAAGACCCATTGGTGCTCCCATTTGTGGCGTGAACTGACTTTTTGGTTGAGTGTTCCCGCCCCTCGATCCCCATGCTATGTGCTTCAAAAGTGCTCTGGTCTTTAAAACACCTTTTTTCTTTTCCACTTTCTCCTTCTCCGTATTTACCCTGTTCTCGTAATACTGGGCCATGTGCAACACTTCAGATTGTGATTTTGCTTGCCACGCACTTTCAGACGTCATGATCTGAGTTTGAATGTCAGGCAACAATCCTCATACAAATTTGTCAACAAATAATCTCTTTCCCGGTTCCGTACTCAAATCTTGCCCACTAAAATCCAAAAAACACTTGTTCAAACCTGTTAAAAAATTCAGTCACACCCTCAGTCTTTCCTTGCATGCATGCTGTCACTTTGTCCCACATAATCCTCTTTTCGTGCACTAAAGTTTTCAACTTGGTCACTATATTATTAAGCAACATTAATATAACCTGAGGCGGTTTCTCGCCTGCATTCCTAGCCCCATCAGCTTGTGCCAAGGCATCCCAAGTATCACCCATTCCTGCTGGGTCATCTGCGGGCCTAATTTGTTTCCATAAATCTGCAGGTAGGATCACAGGAAACAATAGGTCAATATCCCCAAAGGTGAAAACTGACAAATTCAAATCTGATTCTATCTCTTTGTAGAACACCGTAGGATTCTTCCTAATGACTGGAATAGATTGTTTAATCATATTCACTTCCTGTCTTGAAAACGGAACGTGAACAAACTGTGAAATATAATGTGTTGGAATAGTGGAAGTAGGTCTCTGTCCTACAGCTGTAATCTCTACTTTCGGGACTAGTGTCGTAGGAACCTTCTCATGGGTAATTGTACAGAGGGAAGTTCTGAACGCTTGTTAAGCAATAGGGCCAAATCGAGTGACAAAGAGGTTAATGTGGTGTCAGGTGAAAATGCTCTTTTGTAAATTACCATCATATCAGCCGGACAACACAAGTTTCTTTTCATGCATTCATCTTGTAAATATTCAACCACCACTTGTAACACCTTATGTTGCATAGCCGGTGTATACTGACTAAAGGTATCATGCACTTCAATATGAGAAATTGAGACATCTGAAATCCATCTAAGCGCGTCCCTTGTGCAAAAGCGCATTTCTTCACTAACAGGTTTCATCGGAGGCAAAAATCACTTCTGCACATACTGTGTGTGTTGCTTATCCCTATTTAATTCATCTTCATGTAAGCAATCAAGTTCTCTCTTATGTACAAACAATTTTGCAACATGTTCACGTATCTTTGTGGCAGTATCCCTTGAGCAAGACAAGAAATTCAAATCTCGCAATTCTTGTGGAATAGCTGAACCAGTTAAATCACTCCAACATCAGCAAGGTATGCTCTCATCTGTTCTATCAACACCTTCTGTTCGGGAATGCCCCCATGGTCAGACATTGCACTCACGGCTGTGGTTTTATCACCCCCCTCCATATACGTCTCAGCCCATTCACGCAATTGCCTCTTTCTCCCAGCAATTATTGTGCTCTGCGTCACTATTCTTGATTCAGTGTCAATCACATCATGTACTGGAAGGGGAGTGGAAGTGGAGGCAGACGGCAAAGAAAGTAAAAATAAATCATGCACGCTCGGTGGAGGAAATGTCAGTGCAGCTGGAACAACTGGCGTAGCAGCAGCTCTTACAAGCGAACTGGGTGCAGATGCAGGGGGAGGTACATAAGGAGGTGGTGCAGTTGAATCAGCTCCTGAATCAGACTCCGCTCATTCAGTAACTTATTCAACAACTCATCGGATACATGCAAATCTTGTGATGGATATTTTTTCTGCACGTCTAACTGAAAGGCCCTATAGCCTCTCTCTGTTTTTGCTGATTATTTACCAAAGCCTTCTCAGCATTTGTCATATGTCTATGCACATGCTTCTCTCTACTTTTGAGTCACTTATTCACTTCCTTCTTCCAATCTCTAACAGTGTCAAATGCAGCTGGCCTAGCTTTCTTACGCAATAATACAGATTCCAAATATTCTATTCTCGCTAACTCAAAACGTCCCAGCACTGGCCACTGAAGGTCTGGAGCATGACCGGTTTGTCAATGCCAAATATAATTGAATATAATTGAGCCTAGGCCATGCGACGCATACATGTCATACGCCGCCGACCGGGTTGACTATGTTTCAAACTACTAGATTGTCTTCCTCAGCAAAAAAGCATTGCAAAACAGGACCACAACTTACCATGTAGTAAAATCTCAGTCTTACCTGGCCAAAATATTTATGTGTAAATATTACTACAAATCAAATCACCAGGCCGTTTCCTTACTGAAAAATGCTCACCTGATTTCCAATGAAGTCCAACGGACAATCGTCGTAGCTGGCAATTCCCCCAAACAGGCAGAACAAGCCTCGATTCCGGAACCCTCTTCTCAATGTCCTCTAGGCACTGTGATCAGCCAGAGATCAGGCGTAGCAGTCTGCGAGGAAACACGTCTCTTGTGCAGGGGCACCTTTTACTCACTGATCTCGATCCGACAGCCTCGTCTTTGTCCAACACAAATGGAACATCAACGGGAGGGTCCTTGTTCGGGGGCAATCTGAAAGACCACAAAATGAGGCTTATTACAAAGAAATGGAAATGGGGTCTGAATGGATATCTAATGACCAGCAGCTTCGCCGTTGGCCGTGCTGCAGCTCACCTGTGAGCAGGCAGCAGGGATATATGCAAAGATACAAAGATCTATCAAGCGTACATCAAGTTGAAAGACCACAAAATGAGGCTTACTACAAAGAAATGGATATAGCCAGTCACTAGGTCAAACAATAGTATTTATTCCAGCCCAGACTGGGGTCCCAGCGCCCCACACTGCATGCATACAGACACCGTGGTGGGAATGAGCCCCAAACAATCAAAGCGTCTTGCATATATACATTCAGGAATAACATACAATACACTTGTCCATGTAATAGGGTCCATAAGGTTCATGACCTTTCCACATAGGTGATATTACTGAGACAATGTTTGTGCATTCTTCCCCGTCCTCCTATTGACAATTTACTGCCTGGGAGTGGGGCAAAGCAGTGCGTGGGGGCATATCGTGTTCCCTGGTAAAAGTAAACATTTGCTGTACAGTTTATTTATGTTGCTCTTGAAGCCTGAGGTCAGCCTGCTCTAAAGCTTAGCAAACAGGATTTTCACCAGAGGAGCACGTTGCAGCTGCACATTATTACAATTATTACAATTAATGGTTCAATGGAGAAACATGGTTGAGACAGGCAGCACTTAACTTATAGATTAGGTATGCTTCTGCAAGGACTTCAAGGTTCTTCAGTGTAAGACAAACAACACGCTCAGCAGAATGTGCATTCCCGTCTCGTAAATAACAGAAAGTTCATGCTGCAGTCTTCTACAACGTTCAGAGTGAGAAAGCCAAAATAAGCAAGGAACTGAACAGTGCACCCAAGATGGCGAATAAAACAAAATGGCAATGTGGCCACCATTATTGTAGCAGTAGGTTTGTAGCGTGATGCGAATGTGCTTAGGCCAATATGTACACCTATGGGATACTAAACTAAATGTATTTTCACAAAGTGGGTGATAAAAAATAACTCTGTTCCCTTGCTAAGGAGCCAGGGTAAGGGCTGAGCCTGAAATAGAAAAAAGCTGGTTCGCCCGCACTTCACTTCTCTCCTCAGCTTCAACTGCTCGCTACAGTTTTCTGCTCATTACCCAATGTGATTCTCCTCTGGGAGTCACTACCCAGTCCCCAGGAGTAAGGGGGAACTCAGGAACACTTGACTTGTGGGGGTTGGAATAGTCCCTGGAGGAACATGTATAATAAATACACATCAGCATCCTACTTTATGCATCCATTACTTTATTTATTTATTGATTATTTGCTTGTTGGGTGCTTATACAGCAAGTAAAATACTATTTCATTGCACCAACAGGGCTAGGGGAGGGAAGAAGGGAGTGAAACACATTACAAAATACAATATCTAAGAGCAGTGGGAGGGAAAAAAGGAAAAAGGACCAACCTACTATGCCTTGTGAGTATTCAGAGTGTGCAAGTGCAGCAAGGAAGAGGGCAGAGGGGGTAAGTGCTGGGGAGTCTGAGCTCATGGGTGAGCCACAGATGAAGTTCTAGGATTGTTGAGTGCTACATAGCCTGGTGTAAGTACGAACCTCCAGGGCAGAGGGTGTGCCAATGCAAGTGCTGAGCATTGGGCCCAGGACACCAATCACAGCAACTGTTGGATTAGCAAAGGAAAGAAGGAAAGGAGGAGGTAAAGAGCAAAGTCTTAAGGAGCCTCAGGAATTTGAGAAAGTCCTGCTCAAGGCACAGAGGGAGGGGGAGGCTGTTCTATAGGATGGATCCAGCTGGGTAAAAGAACGACCACTTACCCTCTGTTTCACAAAACGCTTTACACCCAAAGAGTTGGTGCCAGAGGAACGCATTGATCTAGAGGGAGAATATCTATTAGGATAAAGTTGAAAATAGTGTGGTCCCCCGGCCCAGACAGCCTTGTGGATGATGCAGAGGGATTTGTATTTAATCCATGCAGCAACCAGGAGCCAGTGAAGACTTTTTAGCGGAGGAGAGATGTGGTCCCTGGGCTTAAAGCCAAGGATAAGTCTTACTGCCCTATTCTGGATTAGCTGGAAGGGTCGCAGAGTGGAAGATGGAAGATTCAAGAGCATACTATTGCAATAGTCAAACATAGAGAGTACCAGGACTCGGGTAAGATTGAGGCTCTGGGGGAAAATGATTAAAGGGAGAATTCCTTTGAGAAGGAACAGCTGAAAGTGGGACTTCTTGCCATGGAGTGTGAGGGAGAAAGAAGAGAGAGGAGTCGAAGATGACTCCACGGTTTTTGGCTTTAGAAGAAAGAGCAAGGGAGATCCCAAGGAGGAAGGTCAGAGTGAAGGGAAGAAGGAGGGAGGATGGGTCCTGATGGGTAGATCCCAGTTGTACAGGCATTGAGGCAGAGATCATTGGAGGTGCACCAGGACTGGATGGCAGATAGGCAGTCAGGGATGATGGAGAGTGCAAGAAGTTTGAAAAAGAGCTTTGTGTCATCTGTGTAACACTGGAAGTTGGAGGAGAAGGAGGAGATGAGCCATGCAAGCAGATCAAAATAGATGTTAAAGAGCCAAGGGCAGAGGATAAAACCCTGAGGATATCATAGGTGGAGAAGGAAGTTGGAGAGCAGAAGGTACCCAGGATGACTTTGGAAGAGCGGTCAGTAAGGAAGGATGTCAGCCAGTCCAGTGTCCATTCCGAGATACCAAGGGTATCATGGAGCCTTTGTATGAGGATGGAATGGTTGACTGTGTCAAAAGCAGAGGGGAGATTGAGCTGGATAAGGACATCTGAGGAGTTGGAGTCCAGAGATGCAAGCACTTCTTCATACCTGAATTGCTACTTGAACTCTGCAGGGTCCTTTTCCCACTGTTTTGCTATTGTTCGAGTTTTTCCTCTTTTCTGGATACTTGCAGACTTACACAATCCATGAGACCCAAGGCAGCAATATGAGGTGCAGGCAATCCCTGTCCACATCTCGTGCTTGAGGAATGATACCTCGATTTTCCAGACTGCCAATGGACTTACTAGTGCTCTTCTCCTGCTAGGTGGACTATTCTTGATAAACCTCTTTCTGGAGACTATGAGGCCCTCTATAAAAACCAGATCAGCTCTTTGTGGTGCATGCGGTTCCTCTGCATATCTGTCACTTAAGTGCAAATAGCTACCCTGTCAATATCAACACCTAACTTGTTACAGCGTTGATGCTGAGGGAGAACTTACCTTTCCGCTACTCCTTCTCTCTGAACTCTTAAATTAAGGAAAGTCGTAAGATCCTGAGCAGCATTTAATGGCACAGACGATCTGTGTCCTCACTGATGCTTGAGTCACATTACTGCTACTACCCAAACCACACCAAAGCCTCTTGGCTGTTCTTGTCACTCATTCGTCCAGGGAGACTTAGGAACGGTCAGCATGGCTCGAGACGAGTTCTGCACTAGGTGATCAAGGTAGGCACCTGCTTTGGGGTGGCTAAGATGCAGCGTTTGATGAATTGGGAAGGTTGGTTTGAGTTTTCAGATATCTCCCTGCTCAGTTGTAGGTCAATGTTGCGCAGAATTGGGATTTGCAGCAGCTGCCCTGCTCAATTATACCTTGGAAAATGCTGTTGAATGTCGCAGGTGTGCTCAACTTTCCCAGATGACTGTTACTTTATTACATTGGTCATTGTTGGACAGCTGCGAAGGATCCCGAGTCATCATAGCTCTTCATACCTCGTTCCTGTCATGTGGTTTAATGGGTATGCAGTGATAAAATCACAGCAAAAATGTCGCCTGCAAAAAACATTGCGGCAGTTTGACCCGTTAAAGGTGTACCCCATTATACCATTTAAGGGGAGCGGGGCTTGTGGGGGTGTCCCTGGTGCCCCTGCAGGGATCAGAGGATTCCCTCCAGTTGGCTTATACCTAGACAGATGGTGGGAATGGGGATATCATCAACTCCAACCTGGCAAGGTCAGCATACCTGCCACTGCTAACACCAGCACACACCACATTCCTCTAAACCAAGCAGTGGTTTATGCCTCTCGGCTTAGTGAACCCAACAGGGAGGTATGGGAGTCGTGGGGGAGTCAGAGCTTCCACCAATAGAGCTGGTTGTAGCTCCAAATAAGGGTGTGGTGGAAAAATTGGCAGGGGTGTAGATCTCCTTCTGTCAACCTCTAGATGGCGAAAGGCCAATTTCACATAAGGACTTTGCAATATGCAAATGGAAAGTGTACTCCTAAATTGAATAAGAGGTGCAACTTGCATGTGAGGCAAGTCTCAAAGGATATCTGTACAAGGATATCTGCACATTTGTAGTTTGCTCAGCACGTGTGCATATTAGGATCTGCCTATCGTGAGATAATCGAGCGTCTAGCTGGTTTTATTTTATTTTGAACGTGTTTGACTGTATAAGGGCGAAGTTACAGGGGAACCTGGCTTGTGAAACTGATTTGCAGAATCTGAATCAATCGTACAAGGTCAAGGTGTTCCAGAGGGTAATCTGTGATTTCATCAACACGCGGATGACAGAAAGCATCAGACATAGTGGCCTAGGATAAACTCCCTTCCTATCAGAAAAAGAGACATGAAACTTTAATGCAATTCTTATTGAGACATTATATCAGCAGCATTCGTGACCACAGCATCATTCAAAGATCGCAATACTGCCAGAACAGCAGATCAATACAATTGAAACTAATTCATGAAAGTTCTGGATTTAACAGAAAAAATCAGGTGGCTCTGAAGAAGCACATGCAGCCGTTTACTACACGTGCAACAGTGTGAAACATGTGTTTAGCCATATTTATTGCAGATACTATGCGATGCAAAACAGAGACAGGCTAGTATCAATTGTAATTCAAATCTGAAATCAAATAAGTGAGTGTCTCGTAACCGTTACAATTTAAATAAATAATTGATTCATGCATAGTAATGATGATTTGTAATCGAAGGTCAATATACGATCCTCAGGAAGAGTGGAAACATTATAAAATGTACATTGTATAAACTAGAATTACTATGACTATAAGTTTTTTCTAATGTATTATGTTGTCATGTTATTAAAAATATTCAGTTGTCAGTGCACAGGCGATGCTCAAGGTTTCTTTCATAATCATATATATCTATATATGTATATGTTCAGTGGCCCTAGCCCTATGGGGTGGGAGGGGGTGAGGTTGGGAGATGGATGCAGAGAGGATGCCAGAGGGGTATAAGTCGGATACCCCATTAAAAAAAGAAAAATTACGACATACAAGAATCAACCAAAACATTGTTAAAGTGAAGTAAGTTTGGTAGCTGAAAACGCATAACACCATTCTAGGTTGCTGCAGAGCATGATTTGTAACAGATATAAACATGCTTAATTTGTTTAAGGCATTTGATACATTCGTTTAACATAGACAAGCAAATATTCTGCACACTTAGCGAAGCCAGCCTTACCCCGTTCTTGTCAATACAGAAGTGCCATGGCACTGGCAGTGACTAAACAGCGAATCAATGGGCCAGCCAAGGATGTGTTCATTCAGACCACACAGATTCATGGATCTGTAACGATATATTGGGAGACCACTGTTAAACTGGGGAGTTCCTTACCCCCGAATTAAGGTGCCACACTATGCATATTATTTTTATGCAGCTAGCCCTGTCTATGACTCATATAGAGCCACATGAATCCCTCCCCATGTGCCACCCATGAGCCAAGAACCAGACTGGTGTACAGAAAGAATATGTGTTTATTAAATAATAGGTTCCTTGAATATTTGCACTAAATGATGACGAACACCACCTTCTCTGTGGCACAAAACAAAGCTTCAATACAAAGCTACCTTTGGGGGTTTCATGTACATGGAACACAGCCAAATAAACAGTTCAAACCTCTTGTCCCACAAACACCTTTATGTCAAAATGTAAACAATATCTTGGAACATTACCAGATCATGAGCTTTAGAATTTCCTGATACGGTTTTGATTTAAAACTACTGCAACATTTTTCTGTGTTCAAAAGCAAATTCACACATGAAGCACTTTGTTTATTTAGTGTCCCTGCCACCTCAAAATTACTAGCAGTTTTGAAAGCGCAAACGACTTTTGATACTACTTTGGATTAATAAAACCTTTCTTCCATTTTCACCCCAAAAGCATTAGAAACGCTTTCTTCCATCAGGGTCACTTTCTCACTCCCAGGAAAGAGTGTGCATTTTTCAACTAGGAATTACACTTGCTTTCATTTAACACAGCACTTCTTTACCTGGCACCAAAACCCCCAACTTCAGTTACATTCAGCACCCTTCTGCTTAACACCCAGGTCTGGGCAGTGTGACAGTTGGGAATTTCAATTTTAGTCAAGGACACCCTCTTCATTTAGGGTATTCGGGGGTTGACAAGAAAAATAGGTATACCCTAGTACTTTACATGACTATAACTTGAATTAGCACTAGAAACAGGGTGGAGGTTTCAAACTACCTGCATGCCCCCTACATCAATCTATATGGGAGTTAATTAAAATATTATTCAGTAAAATATGCTAAGGGTCTACTCAGTTTGCCCCCAAAAACTATTAAGAGAAAGATATTAACTCAAGCAGATTGCCCACACACTTGGTTCTGTTTGACAAACTACTTACCTTAGAAATCTCTGTTTGTGGTGCTCTTCTTACAGGGACAGGACAGGAACATTAGAATCCACCATCAGTCAGGGATATTCCCCAGGCTCAATCGGTCTATTCAGCCTCTGGCCCCCTCTCCTGGTATGGGTCCCAGCCAGCTTCAGTATTTCCCAGTTACTGTCTCCCAAGCAAAGTTAACTCTGCAGCAATGTTTGGTCTTTCCATCCAGGTGATATCTAGGCAGTTGCCTCAGATTCATCCAGATGTTTTTTAGGCAAGTCTCCCCAGATGATTTCAGGCACCTGTCCCCTCTCTCATTGTGCAAGGCCTTTTTACCCTCTAAGCCACACCCCAGAAATATTAAAATTAGGATGTACCAGTTTATTGATTCTGAAGTTTTATTGGATATTTACGCTCCTTTCCTCCCACCAAGGTCCATCCTCTTTCTATGCATAGGCCCCTTGGGGTTATGAAGTTGAATTGATAGAATTATGACCCCACCCACCAGAGTTTTCCATTGGCATTTATTTACATATGTTATTGCACTGGAAAAGTCCTAAATGAGAATACATTGTGTTTTACAAATAAACATAACAACATATATATTTGTGGGTTCCTCTACTCATGCCATACTTATTAGTATGCCTTCCATCCATGTAGGAGATTGCACGTTGAAATTCCAAGTTTTTGTACTTTACATAACAATTGTAACAGTTATCACCCTGAAATGTTTGATGCTGTTATGCCAATATTAAGCCACCAACTCCCCAACTTTTGGCTTCATAACATTTTCTGGGGAGTTAGATACGCATTTTAGGTTGTAACAGGGCTTTAAAAAAATCAGATTTTGATACAAATTAATTGACACAGTAGGCTCGTAATACGCTTTATAATGAAACCTAATTGGCCTTGGTATGACTTAATGTTGGTGAGAAAATGAATACCTATGATATTCCATTTAAACTAATGGGAATCTTCAAACATGTATGCAGCTCCTGACTTTCATTTCACAAAATCGGTTTCAGTTCTTGTTCAGGGTTTCATTTTGCTTAAAACATATGCTCCGTGCTCTGCTGCATCACTGTTGGTATATGCCTGGAGTAAATCCATTAGCCTTTGTTCTTCCAAGGCTAATGGTCATACTGCTATTTATCTCAGAGAACAGGCCCCAAAGGAAACCTTTGATCACTGCTTGTGTTTTCTGAATAGACTGAGCCCTTCTCAGTGAATGGAAACTTAAAGTCATGTCCCTTGCAACTGAAACTCACAGTAGTTTTTCAGGAAATAGAAACTAATATTTGGGGAAGGTTAGCTTTCTTTAGGCACATGAGGCCTTCTGTTTATTCTTAATATACTTGTATAGGGCCAACAATGTTCCTTTCCCATCATGACATGTTAATTTTGGCATAGGAAATTCTAACTCCATGCCTTTGTTATTTCAGATGCATCAAATGCAAGGCCCAATCAGAAAGTGTATTTTTCTTTATTTGCAAACTGCCTTTTTAATGTGGCAGATGCAAGAGAAATGCTGTGGTTCATTTTGTCGTTCATAATGTGCCTTTCCAATTCCCATTAACAGCCTGGTTTCATTTTTCATATATGTCTTGCTTCAACTGTAGAAGTACCTATATTTGACTTCACTAGGCACATTGGCAGTGTTGAGGTTTTGAGGCTGGCTTTCCATTCTGCCACAGTGCCCTCCCATGACAACAATGTATTTCTGCACATTGGGGCCCAACATGGCCTTTCTGTTATTTTGATCCTGGGGCTGTCATTAAACCCTACAGATCCTTGCAAAATACTATTTTTCAGACAGGTTTGTAGATTGCTCTGCCAAAAGAATAACATGCTGGTGTTGTAGTTCGATTGGAAAGGTCATCTTAACTCCATCAGTGGCCAATAATCAAGGGAAAGGTCAACCCTAATAACCTGCGTGTTGGTGGATGACAGCACACTGGAAATACTCATTTGTCTTATTTTGAAACCATCATCTAGAGACTTTTTTCTAGCTTCAAAGGGATGCACTTAGTGTGATTCCTTTAGGAATAGAGCTGATGACATCAACATTTTAGCTATTGTTTGTGCGCTGAGGTAGATTTGAGATTCATTCAGCTGGCACAGCATTGATGTTCACAGGCTCACAGTGACTGTTAAACCCAAATGTCAGCCTTTGGATATATCAGTTGCCAAGATCCAATTTGGGGTGAGAATACCTCCCAGAAACTGTAACTGCCATTGGGCAGAGTATGTGGATGAGACCTTGAGTGGTTTGACTTCAAACACTGCAAACTGATGAGGCTATGGAGCATGAGCGAGCCAACACTGGTCCTTGATGCCAGAAATCCATGGTCCAAAGTTTTCATGCTCTTTGTGAGTCATTGGCTCAGTCCTTGGTCCATGAGTTATGTGTCGCTTCAGAATAGCAAAGTCATTGTAACACATGGAAGCAAAGGTGTGATGCACTACCAACGTCCTGGTCCCAGGTAAGTCTTGTAGTGTTCAGGAGACAGTACTAAAAAGGGCACACTGCAGTGTAACATGCTGGATTCTAGCTCCTTCAAATCTAGTTTGAGTCTTTCCAACTCTGTGATAGCTCTGTACATTTAGGTTCGCTAAGCTTCTTGATCAACATTTTTGTTGGCACTTTGCCTGTCCGGTGAGTTTAAGAATCAACCAAATATGTGAATGTTGAATAAAAACAGTTGGAAAGTGCATGGGTGGGATTCCTTTTAAATAATAATCTAATCTGAGCACATATTTTTAATTATTCTAAGGATTGAATAAAGTGAATACTATATGTAAATAAAAATGTTAATGTCAAGGACTGGATGCAGCTCTCCATTTGCTGAGGTGAAACTCATAGAACCTCTGAACCTGCAAACTGGATTGCTAGTAACCAGATTGAGAGGCAGTGCATAATATGGGAACACCTACTGATTTTTCTTCCTTTTAAAACAATAACATTACAGTAGTTAAACCACAGCTGACTTGCTTTCGGCTATATTGTATGGGTGTGGTTATTGATAATAAATGTTGTTTCTGTTAAAAGTAACGTGGCTAAGGTTATGATATTATATTTTTGATGCCATATTTCTAATCTGTTTATAGAAATTTTAGAGCAGGGGTCTGCAACAAGTGACTCACCAGATGTTTTGGACTATGACTCCAATGATCCTTATTTCTTCACTAGCCTGGCTAAGATTGATGGGAGTTGCAGTTAAAAACATCTGGAGATCCAAGGGTTGGAGAATACGATCATAGAGCTGACACTGATATTTGAGCCTTCGTGTTTGACTTTAGATTAAGGGCAGAGTTCCTGGTATCCCAGTGGCAGAAGTAACACTCTAGAGTTGCTGTGCACTGTGAGTCTTTGAGGGTTATTGGCCTATTCCAGTTTTACAATTTGCAAAAATTTGGAATCACCTCTATTGAGGACGAGAATGAGCTAATAACCTGCTGTATGAGCTAGTTCCCACTTAGTAGGCCCTACACATATGTGTTAACTTACTGTACTTTACTAGAGGAGAAATCTCCATTAAATTGCACGGTGGAAGAGTAAAAAACAAAGTTTGCGTGCTGTGAGCTATTTATGCAGGCTTCATGTATAAAGAAAGCGATTGAGACATTAAAAGTACAGATTTTTGTTTGTTAGAGCTGACTTTAACACTGGCCACGTTAGGCCCGAAATGTGCAGAAATATGTAAGGCAAGATGTGACTGTAAAAAAAAAAGGGCAGCATTTTATTCTCAGCTGCCATACATCCAAATATTGTTACAGAGCAACAGGGAATATAATGATGAAATGGGCCCTGTATTCAAAGGATAAAGCAGAAGCCAGAGGCTAGCCTTTCACTACTGGATGAGACACTAAAAGGCACTTTTGACAAAAGGGAGCTGCCATGAGACTCTGTGCATTTTAATACAAGTAGTAATCTAAAGATGGACTATGATGACATAATGAAATAATTAGCAAGCACGCTTTTCACATGTAAAGAAAATGAAACAGATTGGAAGGCATGGAAACAAACAGGCCTTTAAAATCACAAGTTTCTGTTCAGAGGAATTGGCTTCAGCCTGTTCAGACCATTCAAACAGTGACTTTCCCCCATCTGATGCATCTGCCCACCTGCGTGTTTAGTAATCTCTTTAAAGCTTTCTGGGCCAGAAGGGGGGCTATACTTATGCATGACCAAGGAGTTTATTGGGGTGAAGTAAAACAGAGCCCACCTTTAGTGGGTTCACCTTTGGAACATAGTTTAATAAAATCTCAAATCTGTGGTCCCTCCCTGGGCTGACTGATAGATGACATGCCCCAGGAGAATGCCACATGATGCTGAGGGGGCGGAGTTATACCATCTGCCCAGGAAGATAAGATCACTTTGGCAGGCCATTGAATTCCCCTATTCGGGGAGATAGTAGATTGGTGAATTATTTAACTGTATGTAACATTTTGTGACACTGACTTTTATCCTTTTTGAGTAATTCACAAAAACTCTGATTCAAACCTGCAACATAGTGTCGACACAGGACTCGTTTCATTAAGTGCGGCATGATAAGACTAATTCATACATTGTTAGATTTATTTAGAAATTTGAAAAATTTGCTATTTTGTAGTTTTTACGTGCAAAACTGGAATGTGTGGAAAAGTAAATTCAAGTGGGTGGACTGATCCCACCCAGAATTTGAGCTTGGTAACTGAAGGGACTAATTAAATAAAGAAAAGGGGCTAGGCTTGATTTAACCGGATGGAAAATAGATGTCCAATCCCAATCACTAACCAATGAGCTGGCACATCCTAATTTAGTTAATTTTAGAAGTGGTGAAATATGTATAAGGTGACTCACAATGGGAAAAGGGGAAGAGCTGTCTGTTATGATCTGAGTGGGACTATTGGGACTATTGAAAAATTGTTTGAGAATCAAGATTGCCTAGGAGGTGGAAAACCAGGGAGAGACAAACTGGGAACCATACAAATCAAAAGGTATCGATGCTGGACTGAACCTGGAGAGGCCATCTGGCCAGATACGTGACTTTTCCATGAGATGATTCAGGAAGTGGGGCCTTGTTCCTCAGCATGAAACCCAGAGATATTCTATGTAATTCAATCTGTCATTCCAAGCCAAGTCTTGTTTGATTTAATATCTTCCCTTTTTGATTGGGTGAACAGACTAAGAGGATATTTAGTAGTGTTATTAAATAATAATTTAACTCCCCAATAGCCAACTAAAACAGGGTGATTTTGTGGAAATTCAAAATCAATAACATCGCTTCCAGTTTGGATAAAAATATAGGCTGTTAAAGTAATTGGGTGCTACTATTTCTCATTGCCAACCCCAAAATACCCTAAAGGGGAGGGGTCTAGTTGTCAAAACGAATTTCCAAACTGTTCACCATTCCTCAGACTGTGCCTTAAAACAGAGGGGGGCTGAATGTAAACTGGATATCTGGGTTTTTGTGCTGGGACAGAAAGGTGTCTTGCCAAAATAGATAAAAGGAATCACTGATTTAAAAGCATCCTCTCTACTGAGAGTGGGAAAGTGACTCCTGGTAGAAGAGAGATTCTTAATGGCATTTTATGGTGAAGAAGAAGGGTTCTAAATGTACAAATAGTGTTTTGTTTTTAAAAGTCTTTTGTTCTCCAACACTGCTAGTATTGCCAAGTGCGCAGGGAGATTAAAAATACAAAGCGCTGCATGTCGGAAACTGTTTTTGCCAATAGGAAAGTGTTCCATGTTATTTAAAGTAAACCCCATGAAAAGTATATGGGGAAGTGAAATTGTTTTGCCATGTCCAGGGGTCTGCTTAATTCTGTACATTTAGAGTATTTTCTGAGTGACCCAGGTAGCAGAAGTATTCTATAGAGCTGTTTTTCTATGTAACCAGGGTGAAAATAACCAAAGAAGAACTACTGTACATCTTGTCGGGTGAAAGAGTCTGTCATCTGTGTTATCCTAAATCAACTAGTGTTTTCAATTTGCATGAAAAGGAAATTGTTAGGAAAGAAAAGCATGTGTCGATCCATGGAGTGAGATGGCGTGATTTGTGATTTTGTACAAATATTAATCTTCCTATTCATTAATAAATATACATTCTTACTGCACACCCGCCTGATTCTTAGCTAATCTATGGCACAGGGATGAGGGAACTACATTGTTCCATATGAGTCAGAGGCAAGGGTAGATTGAATTATATCACAGGTATATTGCTGTGGCGCTTTTGATTGGGGGTGGGGGCTGAACTCCCTGCATTGTTGTCCATAAATAGATCCAACAGGACTCACACTTACCTCCTTAGTAGGCTGACGGAGTGTTTCAGGTGCTTTTCTGAGCAGATCCCAGATTCACAGAAGGATGCACCCTGAAACATCCAAGTCAGACAGTGGCCATTTCTGACTGCTACTTGACTTGTACGTTTGCACAGATGGCACAGTGCAATGCTGCTAATCTGGCTAAAAAGTTATTTTCTTGACAAGAGGGAGGACTTGCTGAGTACAGTGTTGCAAATGTTGTGCTCCCGAATTTCAATGCAAAAGAACATTTCTCACTGTTTTCAATGTAATCAAAATCTTTCTGATTTCAAGTTTGAGGTTTTCTGTTACAAGTTTGGTCTTTTTTGCGATGATCCTTGTTGAGTGGTTTTAACATTGAAGGAACTTAAAGTGGAGTACTGTTATTAACCATTGCATCATCAGTGACCAAAATAAATATCACGATTTCCATTTCCTGCCACAGGGAACTTCTGGTGCTGCTGGATTCCAGGGAATTCAGAAACTAGATCTTACCACAAGCAAGAGGTGGGCAAGTGCCAACTCAAAAAACAGCAAAGAAACTGTGTTGTTCCTATCCTGCCCTTTGAAGCGAGCTGAGATGTCAAGGCTGCTTCAACAAATGATGGCGTTGTTCAAATGACGGCGTTCGCTTTTTAACTGTTGTAGCGCATACACTCAGCCATCGTCCAGTACTGTTTGAATTCAGGGGAGGAATGGCAACATTTGGCATTGGGGCAAGTTTTATTTTCTGGCCCATAGTGCAAAGACCCAAGCCGACAGTACAGTGGCCCCAACTTCCGGAACAAGTAAACTCAATACCAACATCTCCCCCTCCATACATTCACTAGTGTATATAGTAGACATTATTGACATTACTTCATCTTTTATGCAACATATTTTTCAGGTGTGTTTGTGGTTTCTTAGACACCCAGATCCCAAGAAATTCTCTCTTATGCCACATATATTAACATTATTTCACCAAGATAATATCATTGGTGAAATGGGAAGGCTGGGATTTGAGCTAAGTTGTCAATGTGTTATAGTTTGTAAGTTGACAGCAGGCTACATCCCCTCCGATCCCATCTCATCTTTAGTTTTACAACAATGTAAAGAGGTGGCAAAGCTAGATAATTTGTTGGTAGATCAGAGCATTTTCTGAACCAGGGAGTCTGGGTTTGCTCGCAGGTTGAATCATGAGCTGGTAATGCAAAAGACCCATGTTGGTTTCCCGCCTCCCTAGGCCATAAGCAAAACCCAAAGCTGCACCCTTTGTACCCCCACAACATCAGACCCACACTTGTCACACTGCTTCCTCACCAGTATGCTTTATATAAATTATTAAAATGATGTATTGACTAACACTATAAAGTATAACCCCCTATAAGTGAGTCTTTCTCTACAGATAGTTAAGGAAAGGCACAGTGATGGAAAACGATTTGCTCAGGATCACATCATTTATGAAGTGCGGAAGGTGGGGATTTGAGCCCTGTCCTTCTAGTTGCACAGTTTCCAATTCAGAAAGCAGGAGAGACTTAATTTTCTCCTATTCTCTCTTCAGTATTAGAAATAAAAAATGTTTTTAGTTGTTATTCAAGGGCTAAACTAGTTTACTGTTCAATAAATCTGGCTTTCAAAGCACCGATTTATCTGCAAGGGGACGCCTATTAATTGTCGGTATTCCGAGGCAAATACATTTGAGAAACAGACTTAGATTATAATCATAATGAAAATGTACTATAATTATAGTGTTAGTTTGTACAATTGCGTGTACTTATTTATTTATTTATTTGTAAAGCACCTTAGGCCCAGAGGCAAATGGCACCAAGTCACATGATAATGCAACCTCAAAAAATATGATAGAAATAGTAATTGAAACATATGTTCAGAAAGCAAGTATGCATCAATTAGTCAGAAAAAGACTGGGGGTCAAGCCAGTCCCTCTTTTGGGTACAGTGGCATGCATGTCAGACATAAATCTCAGCAACAGTCAACCTGCTAACCTCTATCTCATTTACCCTATTTTCCTTACTCATCATCCTCTGGTGTCCTTCCCTAGTACCACATTCTCAGTGCCCCGCTGTTTCTTATAATAACATTTCAGACCTCTGTTCCCCTTTTGCTCCATCCTTTAACTATTAATTCAATCCCCTCCCCTTACCTTGCATACACCATCTTCCCTTGCCCACATTGCTCAGTTACCAATTGCTTGCCACTCACGCCCTTTAATTGCCCATCACACCAAGCCCATTGCTTGCACTTTACCATGTTCGGCTGCCCTGGTTTACAGTTAGACAGTAGACAACTGTGATTTGTCAGTCAGTCTCTGCCAGACATGGCAAGAAGTCGTGGTCGGGGTCATGCTGGTCATTGTGGCTATGAGTACTGCAATTGGATAATGCAGTGTGAAAGATAGCAAGGGGAGGTAGCTTTTTGCACTTTCTTGGAAAGTCAGCTCAATATTTCAACTCTAGAAGCAGAGGAAATGTTAGTAAATATCATTAAAAAATCATTATAATCAAGAGAAACAAAGAGGTCTGAATGGTCTTACCAACTCCATCTTAAAATCGAATGCTAAACTCTGGGCATCTCTCTTGAAGGTCGTTTTCGCAGAAGTCTTGAAATCATCCACAGTCCCCCCCACCCCCTCCTGGAATTCCCCTATTGTAATACCTATCTGTAAAAGGGGTGATCGGGCTGATCCTGTTAACTATCGCCCGATCGCCCTTTTTGATGCGGATGGAAAGATATTTGATGCAGCAGTGTTAAAAGATTTGCAAATAGGTTTCCGAAGAGGCCTCTCTCTACCTCTCTCAATGGCCTAGTTATGTCAATCCTTTCACAGTCAGCAGTGAAAAAAGAGGGTTACATACTTTACTGAGCCTGGCTGGATCTCTCCAGAGCATTTGACACTGTTAACAGGGAGCGACTCTGGGCTAAATTACACCTTTGGGGAATCCCAAGTGGCCTTTTAGTTATATTAAAAGGCCTGCACATGAGCACAAAGCTCTGTGTTAGATTAAACACACAAGGTGATTTGTCTGGAGAGGTGCCCACGAAAAGAGGCTTAAGGAAAGGATGTACCCTTGCTGCATGCCTTTTAAATCTTTACCTGGCTGATCTAAACAAAGCATTAAAACATCATTCCTCTTAAGCCCCAGAATCGGTAAGCAGCCATTACAACTTATGCAGATGAAGTGGTCTTGATTACTCTCCTTGAGGACTACAACACTTCCTTTCAGCATTTGGCACTTATGCAGAAGCCAATAATGTAATAGTGAATCCCACCAAATCATAAATCGTGTCATTCAGGAGACCCTGTATGAGCACCATACATTTTAAGAAGTCCCTCCAAGATCAGAATGTGCCTATGACCTCAGGTGCTTTTCTGAGCAGATCCCAGATTCACAGAGGGATGCACCCTGAAACGTGCAAGTCAGACAGTGGCCAATTCTGACCGCTACTTGAGTTGTGCGCACAGTGCAATGCTGTTAATCTGGCTAAGAGGGAGGACTTGCTGAGTACAGTGTTGTAAATGTTGTGCTCCCGAATTTCAATGCAAAAGAAAATTACTCACTGTTTTCAATGTAATCAAAATCTTTCTGTGTTCATGTTTGCAGTTTTCTGTTACAGGTTTGGTCTTTTTTGCCATGCTCCTTGTTTACCTGGGTATTAAACTACCCTCAATTTGCACAAAAAAGTTACTTGAACAAGATCTTGATCTCAAGGTGATGCTCTTGGCACAGATGAAAAAGATCTATAGCACCTTCTGTAAATTCTCCATATGCCCATTGATAACATTTTATAAAGCAAAGGTCATTCCTTCTTTGCTGTACGGCTTGGACACAGTGCCTTTTTCCCATAGAGTAAATTGGACGCGTCTCGAAGACAGAATTTGAATTTGGAAAATAATTTTCCATGTCCCATCTAGCTACCCCATACCATCTCGGAGGCACGAACTCGGGCTGCACACCCTGAAAACACACCTTGACTGGAAGATACTTAAACTCTGTAGGTCACCAGGTGAAGATTCCCTCTTCACAGATATAGAAGCTGAGCTCAAAAGAGGAACTAGTCAGTTTCTACAAGATTTAAAATGAGCTCTAATACAAATGGACTGGATCCATACCATTGAGAAGATGCGGGTGCTTACAACATTCTGCTCTTTGTCCAGCTTCGACAAACTAAGTGGACACTTGCCAAACTATTTAGCTCGCTTTCCAAGTGCCAAACTGAGATCCGAATTCCTTAGAGTGAGACTCAATCTCTTTAGAACAGTTACTCAATCTCTTACGACAATGCCGTACCCAAACCAGCAATTTCTTCCTTAAGTAAAGGAAATGTTGTACAGACCCTGCACCATCTACTCACTGGTTGATGGTACTAGACGCTCAAGAAAATCTTTTGGGTGGCTTTGTCGATGAAAAGACCTGGATCTCTACAAACGCATTCTGGGAAAGACTAGTAGAGGGCCATGAAAGATGCTGAACCATTTCTGTCTTAAAGACTCTAGAAAAATTAGGTTTTATTGTATCGAAGTAATGTATTTCTCTTATTTTAGTTGTATTAGCATTGTTATCAATGCTTGTTACCAATTGTATTTTCTTATTCTATGTTTTTGTGAAAAGTCGTGAAACTCGGCTAAAACACAATTGAAAAAAAAAGAAGACAACAAATAAGCAGAGAGAACTTCAAGGGGGATATGTCTTTGACCTGGTGATGAAGAGGGAGCAAACAGCCTATTATATTTGTGTGTTTTTTCAATTAAGGTGGAGAGAGACTGTGTGTTTGTGTGTTTCAATATCTGTGACTGGGTTAATGTGTTTGAGTGCATTTGTGACAGTGTAAAGTATAGGTGGAAGGATGCATCCGTACCTGTGTTCATGTGACTTTATACCTATACATATAAATACATTTTTAATTTGCATGCTTGTCTTGTGTGGGTCAGATAAGAGAAGAGTGTTCTGGATAAGATCATGAAAACGATCACAGACTTAGGGGGCCATTCAAAGTTGGGTGGTAACAGTAAAATCGTCAATATTTGTCAAATACAGTTGATTTTACTGTCCACCCAATTCAGTGTTTGATCAACTACCACCAGTCGTATTCCTCTGGAAATTGCAACAGTGGAACTTTACAAAGTCTTTTTGCAGAAAATCCACATATTTTTATCTCCACCTTGAACGGGGGGGTGGGTAAAAAATCCGAACTGGCCCCACATTGTTTAAATCTTTCTTTTCACGGTGCTGGGCGGATGCGCAGGTGCTTCCCTTCAGTAAAGTGAAACACGTTTTTACAAATTACCATGTTGAGGGTGTAAAAAGGTGGGCATCTCTGATTGACTCCCCTCATTACCTTACCAATATAATGCATAAAAGGGCCAGCATTTACCCTTTCGTGCATAAAGGAAATCAACAGTAGTGCTATGAGCCAATGTTCCCTTCACAGTGATGCTGAAAATGGCTGAAACAAATTCTTAAAACCTTTTTACATTACCACCATCGGAGGTGGCATTTGTGATATAGCACTGGAGGTATTCTAGAAATATCACATCTACTGGTGGTAAACTTTGAGTAGGGCAGATTTCCAGAAATACCAGGGACGGAGCTGGTAACTTTCTCCCGTGGCATTAAAATAATGAATACCTGAATATTACATCTTTCTATGTGTGTTTTTCAATTCTGTCCAAAAGTAAGAACCACAGTCGAACAGCCATTTCTATAACCATTATATAAGTACCATCCATGGGTGCTGTTCTGGGTGCTATTAAACTCTCTCTGTATGAACACACTGGTGATCATGAAATTCACCAGAAAATAGGGCATTTGGACAGAATCAACCTGAGGACAAAGTCTAAAAATGTATGGACTCTTACTGTGGCAAGTAGGAGTGATGATAAGCTCCTGTGGATTGTACCAGAGCAATGGTGTATGGAGTGCAGTGTTTCCAACATTAGCCTCCAGGGCCACAGAATCTGTTTATTAAATGAATACATTGCCACTGGGTGGTATGAACATGCCCCTGTGCCTAGACTTCCCTCCCTCACTGTGGAGACCCATGAGTGGGGGACATCTCGGAACATCTGCAACGTTGCTGAAATAAGGACAAATGCCTTGCCCCATTTTCACAGAATCTGAGCAGTCTTTGCAGCGCTCAGTGCCTTTGTGGTAGAAGGATTTCGTCTTTTTGATAGTTTTTCTTTTATGGCTGAGATAGTTTTTTTTATGGCTGAAAATCAACCTTTCAGTAACATTTACATTAAATTATACCATTCAGTGGATCTAAGAAAAAAACAATGTATACATGATACAATAATATAACAATGTGATAAAAAGAAAAAAACAAGGTAGCAAGAAGATTATAACATAAAAGTCAGTGCTACTTCCTCTGTGTACAAAGATCAGCAGCATCATAAGTTCATTTTTGGTCACACTTTCAACATACATATATATACAGATTTAGACTGGTGATGTTAGATATGTAAGCTTTTGCAACTTCTTGTCTATTATTAGGATGAAAGAGACTTTCTAAATCTGCCTGCTTCTACTCTCCGCCCTCTGCAAATCATCCAGGACAGGACTGCAAGACTTATCCTTGGCCTCAAACTCAGGGATCGTATTTCTCCAGGACTGAAATCTCTGCACTGGCTCCCAGTGGCTGCAAGGATTACGTTCAAAACCCTCTGCTCATCCGCCTCCAACTCCCTCAGGGTCAGTCGCTTCTACAAGCAACGAGTTGATGGCAGGTCTCTACCTTCGGCTGGGGCCTCCCTCTGGAACAGCCTCCCTGCCTCCCTGAAACTTGAGAAGAACCATCTCCGGTTCCGGAACACCTCAAAACCTTCCTCTTTGCTTTCTCTCCTCCTCTCCCCTGCTGAACTCCTGGCTGAAACTGTACTGGTCACCCTCGGGCCCAGGTCCCAACCCCTGCCAGTTATGCACCTGCACTACCTCCCTGGCACTACCCGCACTTGGGGACTGTTGTTCTGTATCCCTACAGTCCCCCACCTGCACTTGACACAGTTAGGAAATATTCCTATTTATGTGTTATTTTCCTCCAGTTGTGAACCCCCCAACTTTTTGTTGATGTTTTACACCATAGTCCGATTTTACCAGAGGAGCCCAGCCTTCTGCTGCACTCCTCTGGGCTTTTCGTTCACTTCTTACGGGGAAACTGACATGCCCTTAAGACAATCAGTACTGGGAGACTTTGTGTCCCTTAGTCCTTTTCGATGTTGCAACTTTTCTGAAACATGTAACAAGTGTACAATGTACCTTCCAGTACAGTACACTTGGGTCTATTAGTCATTTCCAAAGGCCCTAGATACTCTCAAAGGATTTTTGAGGAGAAGTGCAGATGTTCATTGGACAGGGCTGGTGGGAGCTTATCATTTCATACATTTGTAAACCTTTTCTGTCCAGGTAAACCGTGATTACTGTGTTTGGCAAAAATAGGTGGCCTGGCTACAAAATGGGCATGCCACGAGGTTCTTTGTCCATCTTGCCCCTTCACCTTTCCCAGGTCGAGCCGACCCGGGTCAGTCCTTATTTGGGCATGCATTCTCCCACAAAACGCCAAGCTTTTGCAGGCTTCTGCATGCCCTGTGTGTGTGCCTTCAGGATATGAGCTGGAACGTCTGGTTCCAATACACATCCACGGTGCCAGAGAGTCTGGAGTGCTGTGAATGCCTGGGACCACTGTGGTCCGTGATTGGTCCACGTATGGTATGCCTGTATGTGAGCAGATCAAAGATTGGGTCCTCTTCATTATGGCACAAAGGAGATTCTGGATAAGAGAAGGCCCCAAACACCCATACCATGTCGATCTCTGGAGTTCTCACTGAAAGAAGGATAGGATCCAAGTATCCTGAAACTAAGAAGCCGAGTCGGGGAACCACTGGAAGGTTTGGTACCATGAGCCCACTGTCGTCCCGTGGGACCCCTCTGCATCTGGTCGTCCTAGAAGGTCTGTGAAGACGCTTCCACCCATTGGAATAATGAGACCGACTATTTTCGGCACCTTTATCAAAACCTGCAAGTAAGCCTTCTCGGAAGTGTCCCTGGGCCAACCAGTGGGCTGACCAGCTTACGCAGACTCTTTGCTCTGATACTGCTGCTGTTTCGAGGAGGCTTTCGAAACTTTTGAAACTTCTGTGTTCACAGCACCCTCACACCAAATTTCGTACACTTGGAGTTTCCAGGTCTGAAGTGAGGCAAGTGCACCAGAACCGGAGTATACACAGTTACCATGTCGCCCAGCCGTGGTGACGACCTTTGCAGGTGTGCTGCATTTGTGCCCCTCTTGCTGCTGCTGTGAAACTGGCCTGATCCATCCACCAGGAGTGGAGAAATTGCCACTGTCCCATTTGGAATCATCACTGTATCATCGTCGCTGAAAGCTGCAGAGATGCCAGATTGCTGCACTTGAACCTGCAACCGAAGTAGACTCAACTGCCTAAGTTTGGTCCAGAATGCACCGGGGGTTCGTGAGTAATCGCAACCCTAATTGGTGGCCTCTAGCGCCTTCATCCATTTTAACACACAAGTGGCCCCTGGGGGCCCCTCTCCTTTCCACTGCTAGTGCGAACTAGCAAACTATTCCCAACTCTTGGAATGGACTCTGCCCTCAAGGGTAGAACATCCTCCAATTGTGGTAATTTATTCTTCATTGCCTCACCCACATTCCTGAGTTGCTACAGACCCTTGAAGAGACCCCGTTTTGCCCATTTGAACTACCAAGTGCACTGGCATTGCATGTACATTTGAGCATTAGGCTCCACTCTTCTTAGGGACTGGACTGCCTCTTAGTTAGGAGTGTGTTGGATGCAGAAGGGACTAAAGACTATTTGCACTGCCTGTTTCTTTCCCCTTTTAGGTTGTGGACCCATTTCGTGCATTAACCATTTAGACCCCCAATGGTCTTGTGTATATATATATATATATGTATATATATATATTACGCGGCCACGTGGTTAAGTTGCTAAACCCATAGGAAGAGCGCTTTTTGGGCGGCTTATAACTTCGCTCCCCCTGGACGAATCCACACCAAACTTTGCAAAAGAAGTATATGGCCCACTTATTTTGCTAAGTTTGGTGAGGTTTGGTCCAGGGGGAGCAAAATTATAGGGGGGGTTCCCAAAATTTATTTTTTTTCCATAGGCTGAATGTGGAAAAAACTTTGCTCACGCCTACAGCCCAAACTGCTGGACGGATTTTCACCAAATTTGCGGCAGGAGCAGCGGCTTGGTCCTGAAAGCGTGCTTTTGTAAATTTGGTGAAAATCCGTCCAGTGTTTTTTTAAAAAAGACCAAAAAGTAGGTCACAAAAGCACCTTCCATCATATCACAAAAAAATATTGACACAATTCAGACACATTTCCCTGTTCGCTACGCGGACAGGGCACTGATTGGTTAATCGGCTTGCGTCATGTCCGCGGACATACGACCTGTTCGCTGATTGGCTGGAATGAAGTGTGAGGTGTGTCGTATTGTTTCGATGCGCCCGCAATCTTGGATCCGCGGACATCCGCAGACAGCGCGGCGGTGAACGGGGGAGAAATACAACTTTGCCAAGTGTGTTGGTGTGTAAGAGTGCTTGGGGATGGTGGGGGAGTAAGAGATGGGTCAAATGCTGTATTTGTTTAGGTGCAGGCACCCCTGATGTGTTCGTCATGTCCGCGGTCACCGCGGCTCTCCGCGGACATAGAAAAATGCGCTTCTGGCTATTTTACTTTAGTATGATTTTGGTTTTGCGTCGTTAGTACAGCGTTGATTGTAATTAATATCCTCTATAAGTAGCCCATATAGCACAATTAAAATGTTTGATTCTATAGGTTTGATCTATGGGTGTGATATGCTGCAGTGTTTGTGGCCAGGGCCTAGAGTCTTGGGTGCATATCACACCCATAGATCACACCCATGGAATCAA
The DNA here is from genome assembly GCF_040938575.1 of Ambystoma mexicanum. Lineage (NCBI taxonomy): Eukaryota > Metazoa > Chordata > Amphibia > Caudata > Ambystomatidae > Ambystoma > Ambystoma mexicanum. Next base: position 1,075,649,848 of record NC_090932.1, read on the forward strand.
ACATCTATCAAATATTGGCAAATGTACAGCTTGTGTTGTGTTTGATATGTATGTGAAGTTTTGGCTACATCATGTCATTAAGATTGTAGAGTTTGGTAACAAGTACTGCAGTATAACATATCCATGGAAGTAAACATTTTGTATTGTTGTGAAAACAAAGAAATTGATATGAGGCTGGGAAGCCCAAAGGAAACACACCAACACAGGTTACAAAGGACATACAAAGTGCTTTATTTAAAAGCTACAACAGTTACCAAAAAGTCAATTGACAAACGGATAGCTATTCGGCTCTCAGAGTAACGTAACGAACTTCAACGAAGGTTCGATGCATTAGTAGAGAGACAGTACATTGGAATATTTGGGCTTTTTATACTCTTTATCCAGCCCTGGCCAACCCCCTCGCGGGTTAACCATTCTTGGGACCAGGCCTAGTGTTCCTTGCCAGGTCAATCCTATAATTTAAAATTTTGATCAGTTTCGCTGATATAGTTGTACATTTACACATAGGTCAGGGATAGGACAAGGTCTCAGTTCGCGACCCCGACAAGTGGCCTGCAGGCATATTATTTATTCATGTGTGCGGAGGTCAGAACGGCCAGAATCTCACTCAGAATGGCATTCAGCCTCCATTTTGATGTTCAGGGTGTCTTCCACATTACAAGAGAACCTAAAATGGCGGCTAAATCCAAGATGGCGACTTACACAATTTTTCGTTAAGGTCAAGACCATGCCGCGGAGTCTATTTACATGATATTTTAGACAACTTGGCGTAGGCCAACACACATTCAAATACTGCGATAGGAGGCAAAATATCATTTCAATTCCAACAGACCCTCCTTTTGGCCCATGCCAAGTGCTAACATCATTTCTAATACTTTTGCAAATAACTCCATGTGTTGTCATCCATACATCCCGAATCATTGTCTGTAATATCTATAGCCATTAGGTCGTTCATCAGAACTTCTTGTAACACAAACTCTTTAGAAGCTGTATCTGGGGCATATATTCTATGCCCTATTGTGCTCACTGCTTGGGCACAACATCCCACTAGCATTCCACATATACTCGGAAGACATTGAAAACAGCAACAAAGGAATAGCAGGATCCCCAAAATAACCAGAATAACAGAAAGCACCTTCCAACCCCAAGATCGTAAAGAATCTCAGAACCAGGTGCTAAGATTCCAATCTCCTACAGGGATATGTACTTCAGAACTAAGAGTATGCAAGTTCTGTATTGGTTTAAAAATTGTCGGCGAGGAATCTGGTACGAAAACACAGCAAGCGGACCCCACTAATTTGCATACTCCACCTCGTTCTGCCAGAATGACATCTAATGCCATCCGATTTTGGAGTGCTACCAATCTTATTGCTTTTTGCTCTAAGGTCATATTGTAGAGTAAGTCTGTGGTCCGGTTGATCGTTCTCTCCAGTACCCTTGCTAATCCCCTAATGTTCTCAGAGCTTGTTATTTGTCCCCAAAAGGGCAGAACTGATTTCGCTATATCTCCCAATACTTGCCCAGGGGTATCTCCATTCTTGTCCCGCCGCGGGCGAGCCTTAGAAACCTCCAATGTACTAGCTACAAATACCCCGGGTAACAATATTCCTAAATAACAGGTTCCCTGCCAATCCTTGGGTAACCAGGGAAATGCTAAACTACCACAAACAAAATAAACAGACCCCCCTACATACAGAGGCCTGTTTTCTCCAGTCAAATTTACAATGTTCTTACAACCTTCAAAATCTCCCATTGGCCGAGTGCCGTTTCTTTGTACACAAAAGGGGACCGAGTCAGGGCTATGATTTATAGAATAAGAAGGAGGTACGGCGTCCTTATTGCCTATCAGAGCCATTTTAAAGGAAATTAGAGTTTGAAAAGGAAGGGATAGTTTATCAGACGGCCTAATAGAAGCGACATTAGGTTTACTTCTATTTGCAAAAAGCGAGCATCCCAGGGGAGTTAATTCACGTTTCTCGAAATCATTCAGATTAGTTCCATCAAAGTTCCCTGAGATGCTATCATTCCATCGGCCAAAGAATAGTGCTCTAAGAGAGGCATAGCAAGTAGTCGTTAAAGGTAAAGGATGTATATACCATCCCAGTCCCTTGTTCCCATGTTGCGGTAAATGAGTACAAATCCAACAATTACTCTTATTAAAAATGGCATGAGTTGCATTCATTACTATCATTAGAGTGTTATTATGATACTTTTGTCTATGTTGGGAGTCTCTAGGGGACAGAGTGTGAAGGTGTACAGAGGTAGTCAAAACAGTTGGTACAATCTCGGTCGGTAGTAAAGGTTTCAGAGGATAGATTTCTTCAAAATACCAAAGTCCTACAGCAGCAGTTGCAAAAATAACAATTATCATTATCAAAACACAGCAGTACGTTTTCGGGGCCGAGGCACATTGTTCATTGTCCAAGTTGGTCACCCCCTTATTCACAAGTCCAGTGCGGGGAGCAGCAGTGGAGGTGGCAGGCATTGTAGTTCCTCAATCGACGACCCCAATGTTCGTTGCTGGCGACGCTAAGGTCGCGCGATTTCTTAGTCCTTCCCAACCCTAGCCAGCAGAATCCCTTTTGTTCAACAGAACTTTCTTATACAAAAGAAAACTTCCAATCACTTCCTTTTTCTAGGTGAAAAATAGAACTACGGCACGGAAAAACCCGTGCCGTAGTTCTATTTCCTTCGTAGAAGGTTGTACCTGGTGGTACCCAAGATTGTCTGATCTGGAAATAAGGTGTCGTCACTTCCTGAGGGAAGCGACGTGTCGGAGGCGACGGAAGTCGCAGAGCTTGAAACAGTGTTTTCCGGAAGTGATTTTTCAAGAGAGTGCGGAGACGAAATGGACTGTTCCCCAAGCTCCTTGGGCTCAGAGAAATTCTCCAACGCACTCACAGCGCTGTTTGCTACTCCAAGATCAGTGACTGTAGCATCAGCGAGGGGTTCTGCTTCTGTAACGTGTGGCGTCGGGTGAGGAAGTTTCTTGACATGCGTCGCGTGGATCCAGTGCTTCTTTCCAGCCACCCGCACTGCTGTCCTGGTGACCAGCAACACCTGGTAGGGTCCCCGCCAGCGAGGCACGGGACAGGAAGACCTCTCGTAGGCCTTCACTAGGACCCAACTTCCAGGCTGTATATCGTGTCCTGGGCCCGTGAACCGTACAGGTAAAGCTGAGTGCACCTGGTGATAAATGAAATACAGGTTTTTAGTTAACTGGTTACAGTAGTCTACAAGCAATACATTTTCCACCTCTCTCAGGGCTTTAGGTTTTGGGAGACCCCAAATGTTAGCAGGTCATCCCATCACTACCTCAAATGGAGAAAGCCCAGTCTTAATCTGAGGTGTGGTACGCATAGCTAATAATACAATAGGTAAGGCATCTGGCCATTTCAGTTTGGTATCGGCACATGTTTTCGCAAGCTTATTCTTTAAGATACCATTGTGTCTTTCCACCAACCCAGCACTTTGAGGATGTCTAGCTGAGTGAAATCGTTTTTCAATACGTAAGGCTGTGCATATCTGCAAAATTACTGCTGCAATAAAATGGGGACCATTATCCGACCAAATTACCTTCGGGAGCCCAAATCGAGGAAAGAATTATTTTACCATAATCTTTGCAGTGGTCATGGCGGTAGCATCTTTAACGGGGAAAGCCTCGACCCATTTACTGAAGGCACAAATAATTACAAGAACATATTTCAGATTATTACATCTTTGCATCTCAATAAAATCAAAGTGAATGACCTCGAAGGGAACAGAAGGGGGCCCAAAGCTTCCCCTTGGAGTTACTGTCCCCTTACCCACATTGTGCTGTAATCAGATCATAAAGTTCTGGACATGCCTCTTCGCAGTCTCCAGAATCTTGTTATTCACCCAAACTTGTTCTAACATTTTCGTGATCTGCTGGGCACACACATGTGTAGGACCGTGTGCCATCGTAACCATTGCCAATACATATGAATCAGGGAGCAACCATTTTCCTTCGGATGTATCCACCCAACACCCTTCATCATCCAGTTTCCCCATTCCTTCAGCCCACCTTTTAGATTCTTCTACTGTGGCATCAGTTTGAATATCTCGCATAGACCCAATACCTTCATCCATTATATAAGCATCTCTTGTTTCCCTCAAGGCATACATGTCCGTGCTAAGGTCTGTGGCCTTTTGTCTGGCTATCAAGTCCGCAAAAGCGTTCCCTTTGCCCACATCATCTATGACCTTACGATGTGCTGCACATTTCATGATCGCTAACTGTTTAGGGAGTGAGAGTGCCGAGAGTAATTGCACTATCAAGCGGCCATGCTGGATCTTGGTCCCATGTGAGGTCAGGAACCCTCTTTCTGACCAGAGCCTTCCAAAGTTGTGAGCCACCCCAAATGCGTACTGGCTATCAGTATATATATTTACTATACGCCCTTGGGAGGGTTCACAAGCTCGGGTCAACGCTATAATCTTTGCGGCCTGCACGGAGTTATGCAAAATTCTTTTAGTTTCAACAACTTTACTCAATGTAGTAACTGCATAAGCAGCTGTAGATGTACCATCTGAAAGTTTGAAGCAGGAGCCATCACAAAACAGCTCCCCTTCTGCATTATCCAAAGGAGTATCTATGAGATCTATCCTGCCCTTCGTTTCTTGTTCAGTGGTATACAGGCAGTCATGTAATTCTTCGTCACCGCAAACAGTGTTTTGCGGGAAAGGTAAGAGTTCAGCCGGATTAAGAACACAACACCTCTTAATTTGGATGTGAGGGGCAAACAGAATTAATTCATACCTTGTTAACCGCGCAGAGGTAAGGTGTTGCGTTTGGGTTTTATTCAATAGGATATCTACAGAGTGAGGTACCATCAAAATCAAATCATGGCCTAGAACCATTCCCTCATTCTGTTTTACAGACGCGGCAGCAGCAGCGACAGCTCGCAAACATCTTGGCAAAGCGCATGCGACAGGATCAAGGGCGGAGGAGTAGTAGCCGCACGGCCTATTCTTCCCTCCGTGTTCCTGTGTTAACACAGCCAAAGCACATCCATCACATTCATGCAAAAACAACAAAAAGGCCTTGTCATAATTTGGAGTACCCAGAACCGGTGCAGAGCATAACGCGGTTTTGAGAAGCTCAAATGATCGTTGATGTTCCGATTTCCATGGCAGTGGCAGAGAAATGCCCTTCTTCGTCAAAGCCAACATCGGTTTTATCACTAGCGAAAAGTTTGGGATCCACAACCTACAGTAAGAAGCCATACCTATTAAGGCTCTGACTTCCTTCTGTGTATTTGGAACAGACATGCCAGAAATGTTTTTTATTCTTTCAGGTGTCAATCTTCTCCCCTCCTTTGACAGGAGGTAGCCTAAATAGGCGACCTCCTGACAACAATATTGAAATTTTTTAAGCGAAGCTTTATGACCATTTTTGGCTAAATGAACAAGCAACAGTACAGTGCCTTCTTTACAAGCACTCTCAGAGTCTGCAGCCAAAAGCAAATCATCAACATATTGAAGCAGCGTACAGGTAGGTGGCAATTCAAGGGTGTCGAGCTGCTCTTTCAAAGCTCTACTATAAATGCTAGGACTTTCAGTATACCCTTGAGGTGCCCTGGTAAATGTAAATGAGCGTCCCCCCAAGGTGAACGCAAACAGACATCTACTTTCCTTATGTATAAGAATGCTAAAGAAAGCGTTTTTTAAATCCACAACGCTGAAGTGCGTAGCCGTAGCAGGGATCATTGTCAATATCGTCGTCACATCAGGCACAATTGGAAATTGTGGGGTGACGACTCTGTTAATAGCACGAAGATCAATTATGAACCGGTATGGAATTGCATTGTCGCCTTTCTTATATACAGGCAAGATGGGACTGTTACACAAACTACCTGTAATCTCCTCAAATCACCCCACGATGCACAAAATCGGAGACAATGCATTTCAAAGCACGCTCGGCCTCAACTGATATTTTATACTGCGGAATGCGTGGTAGTTTCACTCCATATTTCAAAACTATTTTAACGGGCTCAATCTGTAATACCCCGACATCATTGTCGTCTACCGCCCATAAACGTTCCGGGACAATGCTAAACTCAGGAGGTAAAGGTCAAATCAGGAACTGAGAATTAGGAAGTTGCTGTGGTGAAACCGTCAGCCGTACTCCATCAGAAGAACAATGAATTACTGCATTCAATTTCTTTAACAAATTCAACCCCAGCAAATTCTCTCCACAGTTTGAAGTGAGAAGAAAAGGGCAATGGTCCGTAAAGGGACCCAAAGAAACAGACACCGGTGCAGAAACCGGACAGACAGTTGGTATATCAGAAAACCCTACGGAAACATTTGTTTGCCCTGACAGTGGAATGTTTGGAACCCGAGAATGATCAATGGAGCACTTCTGCGCTCCAGTGTCTATCAAAAACTGGTGTTTCCTATTCCCTACTAATAATTCAACCTAGGGGCCTTTCTGATTGACGGGAATAGGTGAAGGTTCCAAACCCTGCTTCGGGCAATCCTAATGAAATAGAGCCTCGTCAGAAGGAAGCTCTTCAGAAAGGTAGGCAGCAGAAGGGTGATCAAATATATTCCTCGAGTCCACACTTGAGGTCTGATTTTCCCATGAAAAAGGTTGCTGAGGATCTTGTAAAAACTGACCTCTATCAGGGCCCCCTGCTCCAGGGCGGCCCCTAGGTCGTCTACCCATACTCCCAAACGCACTGTTTGACCTTTGTCGGAGGACGGGACACCGTGCTCGCCAATGACCTTCCTGGCGGCAATAAGCACATTGATTAATATTCACAGGACCCAAAGGAGCATTTCCTTTTGGGACATACTGACCTCTGGTCTGTGTCGTGCCTCCTCTGGGGTTTCTAACAATTTGCTGCAATAATACTTTGGTTTTCAAATCTCCTTTCCTCTTTTCAATTTTGTCCTTCTCATTGTTAACACGGTTCTCATAATACTGAGCCATGTGCAAAACCTCAGATTGAGATTTTGCCTGCCAAGCGCTCTCAGAGGACATAATCTGTGACTGGATGTCAGGCAACAATCCACGTACATATTTGTCCACGAACAACCTTTTCCCAGACTCTGTACCTAAATCCTGTCCACTGAAGTCAGAAAATACCTGCTTGAATCTGTTAAAAAATTCGTGGCGCCTTCAGTTTTCCCTTGAACACAGGCCGTAAGCTTGTCCCAAATAATTATTTTCTCTGGAATTATAGTTTTTAATTTTGCGACAATTCTATCAGGCAAAGTAAGTATTACCTGTGGTGGTTTCTCACCAGCTGGTCTTTCCCCATCAATCCTAATCATATTAGCCCACGTATCTCCCAACCCTGGCACATCGTCTACTGTCCGAACCTGTTTCCATACATCTACGGGTAGGAGTACAGGAAATAGCAAGTCAATATCACTCAAGGTGAACACAGAAGACTGCAAGACGGACTCTATTTCTTTGTAAAACCCCGTCGGGTTTTTCCTGATATCGGGAACTGATTGTCTAATAGTGTTCACTTCCTGTCGTGAAAACGGCACTTGAACGAATTGTGATACATAATGTGCAGGGATATCCACAGCGGGGGCACCAGTCCCAGCGTTGGCGGGGATCTTAACTTTTGGGACAAAGGTCGGAGGAACCTCTCTCATAGGCAACTGAGATATAGGTACCTCCGGCCGCTTACTAAGCAACAGAGCCAGGTCGAGTGCTAAGGCAGCTGAAGAAGTGTCGGGCGAAAAAGCCCTTTTACAGATCCCCAATAATTCTATGGGGCAACTAACCTTCTTTCTTACACATTCTTCTTGCAGGTACTGTACCATTACCTGAATTACCTTTCTTTGCATTTCTACTGTATACTGACTATAAGTGTCATATACTTCATCTGGCGGAATCGATGAATCTGAGATCCATCGAATCACATCTTTGGTACAAATTCGTATTTCCTCAGGTGCCGATCTACGGCACGGAAGGAACCGTTTCTGTACATATATTCTATCGTCTTCGTCGTCCTCATCTCGTGATTTTTCAAAGTCTTTCCTAAATTCAAACAATTTTTCAACATGCCCATATACTTTCTGCTCTGTGTCCCTCGAAAGTGCCAAAGCATTCAGATCTCTCACTCCTTGTGGAAGATCCGAATTTTGTAATCTACCCCACATCACACATAAATGAGTCCCCAAACCTTTGATAAAAACATTTTTCTCGGGAAAACTATTCAAATTAGATAATGTGGAAAAAACATTAACTTGATCACCTTTCTCCATACAATGCTTAGCCCATGCAAACAATTCCTGTTTCTTATCTGCAGAAACAGTATTACTAGTGATGATCTTTGATCCTGCACCTGGATCAACTTCAGTCAATACGGGGCCACTCGGGAGCAGAGGTGTAGGTAAATTTAATAAAGGTGCAACTATCGGTGCAGAAGGAAGGGGCGGTGCGATAGGTGGAGGAACAATAACTATGGCACTAGGAACAATAGGTTGTACAGGGGGAACAGGAATGACAGCAGGAGTAACAGCAGGAATGGGCAGAGTGCCCAAAATAGGAACATAGGGAGGTGGCGCTGGGGCATCAGGCCTGCGTTCGTTTAACAATTTCTCAATAAATTCTTCAGAAACATGGAAATCTCTAGAGGGGTAAATTTTCTGGATTCCAAGCGAAAAAGCCCTATCCATATTTTTAACTGATTCTGAATGTTTTTCTTTATCATATAACAACGCTTTTTCGGTGTTTGTTTTATGACGGCGTGCATGTTTGTCCCTACTTTTAAGCTGCTGTAATGCTTTTTTCCAATTCTGTAAAACATCAAAGGCTGCAGGTCTAGCCTTCTTTTTTTAGCAAGATTGATTCTAGGTATTCAATACGGGGGATCTCAAAACTACCATTGATTGGCCACTGAAATTCAGAGGCATGTCTGGTCTGTCTGTGCCAAATATCATTAAATACTATACTACCAATGCCATACTTACAGTACATAGTACATGCCGGCGACCCCTCCTGTGGTGCATGGCGGCTAAATTCCAAAGATTGTCGATCGCTGAGGAACAGAGCCCTAAAGCAGCTAGACAATTTCCCAGGCATTTCACAAAAATTTGGTGTTACCTGGTCAATAATTGTGTCTGTAGATACAATACGCCAAATTCAAATTGTCAGGGTTAAATTAAGAGCCGGGTCACGACTGCACCTGACCAAACCTAAGGAGGACCGTACGGTTTATCAAAGAACTTACCTAACGAATTTTACCTTGTGTTTGGTGGTTTCGACAAATCTGCCCGCCTCAAAAATGGATCCTCGTCAAGATGCCGTGTCAGACCACACGACTATCGTCCAAGCATCGGATCGTGCAGTGCTGCCGAGGTATTGCGTCTCGTTTGGTCGGGCCCGCAGAATCACACCGTCCGATCCCGGTTCGATAGTCTGCGTTAACCTTCAATGATCCGGCATCAATCTTGAGGGTCCCTATATGGGCGCCAACTGTGAAAACAAAGAAATTGATATGAGGCTGGGAAGCCCAAAGGAAACACACCAACACAGGTTACAAAGGACATACAAAGTGCTTTATTTAAAAGCTACAACAGTTACCAAAAAGTCAATTGACAAACGGATAGCTATTCGGCTCTCAGAGTAACGTAACGAACTTCAACGAAGGTTCGATGCATTAGTAGAGAGACCGTACATTGGAATATTTGGGCTTTTTATACTCTTTATCCAGCCCTGGCCAACCCCCTCGCGGGTTAACCATTCTTGGGACCAGGCCTATGGTTCCTTGCCAGGTCAATGCTATAATTTATGCATTTTGATCAGTTTCGCTGATATAGTTGTACATTTACACATAGGTCAGGGATAGGACAAGGTCTCAGTTCGCGACCCCGACAAGTGGCCTGCAGGCATATTATTTATTCATGTGTGCGGAGGTCAGAACGGCCAGAATCTCACTCAGAATGTCATTCGGCCTCCATTTTGATGTTCAGGGTGACTTCCACATTACAAGAGAACCTAAAATGGTGGCTAAATCCAAGATGGCGACTTACACAGTTTTTCGTTAAGGTCAAGACCTTGCCGCGGAGTCTATTTCCATGATATTTTAGACAACTTGGCGTAGGCCAACACACATTCAAATATTTGTGAGTTGTATTTATTATAATATGCTTACTGTTGATTATTTGTGATTGGATATATTTTTTTCATGACGTGATTAACTGGAGCAGATATTCCTTTTCAATTTCTGTGATAAAAGAAAAGATCATGTTAGTGTAGGTAGTTAATAAAAACGTATTATATAGAATAATAGACATCTCTGCTTTATTTAGACCCTCATATTTAGTACTTTACAAACCAGTGTACTGTGCAATTTGCTCAGTTTCTGTGTTTATTGCTTAAATCATTGGGTCTGTGGAAAATTCATGTTGGATTGAAAAAACCCTTTTTTTGTTATGGTACAGTACATTTTATTTCTTTGTTTTTAGTGTTTACTTGTTGTTTCTGGCTAATTTTCTATTTGTTGGTTGTTGCAGATTTTTAGATACCTGTTGTTGAATTGTAACTGATTATAGTTTTTTATTTATATTATTAACTTGCTAATTTACCTGTTGAGTTGTTGCAGATTCTTGGGGCAGTTAGATACATGCTGGTGTATTCTAACTGTTTATATCTTCTTCTAATTTAGTGGTGTTGATTTATCTGTTTCGTTGTTGCAGAATTTTGGTGCAGTTAGATACCTGTTGGCATATTCTTACTGTTTATTTTTTCTTATAATTTAGTGGTGTTGATTTATCTGTTTGGTTGTTGCAGAATTTTGGGGCAGTTAGATACTTGTTGGCATATTGTAACTTTTTATAGTTTTCTAATTGAAGTTTTATTAATGTTTATGAACAGATTAGTTATTAAATTTTGGTTTTAAAAATATTAAATAAGCGTTTATAAGATTTGCTGGTAATCTTTGCTTAAAAGTAATGGTATTATCATTACATTCGAACCATCCACAATTCTTTTGTATGTAGGCAGTGTAGTGACCTGCAATGGTTGTGGCTCCTGCATGGTAGATTATACCTATTGTTGTGAAGGTTTTCTTACCAAGTGATACTTGACCATGTGTGCACCCACTCAGCTTGCAGTTGTTTTTGGTACCATCTGAATTGTAACATAAAAGCATTAGTATTACGTATTTACTATGTGTTTGTATTTGTAAGGTGGAGCGATTATCTGAATTGCAGGTAGTACATAATCTGCCATGCTTTGCATTTTGCACAAGTTGCTGAAATGAAACGGATTCACAGTTAGGTATGGATACATACACAAAACGTTCATTAGGGATTTGTTCCTGTGCCATATTGTTGCACAGAGTGCATGTATGTTTCCATATGTATGAAATCTGGAAGATTTCATTTATAGGTATATTTTTGTTTTCCAGTACTAATAGTAAGTGCATTAGAAATTCTTGTGGATCTTCTTGTGAATTATAGTGAATTTCACCATTCCAGCACAGTAGTCCAGTTCTTGTCTTATTCCACAAGCTCTATATGTGTTGTCAGGATTGTTGGTTGCATTTCTATGAAGGACTAACATTTGCAAACACAATTGGTCTGTATTGTGTAAGTAAATGTTGTCAATAATTGGTTGCAATTGAAATAGAATATTTATTGCTACATTTGCATAGCAATTTACACCACTTAAATTTGAAAATTTGAATGGACCAGATAGTTGTGTGTGCAAGTCATTTCTTCGGAGTGTGTGTTGCTTCTTTGAAGAAGTACCTGAGTTACTTTGAGTAGTACATTCTTCTTTGGTTGTAGTAATTGATGAAGTATTAGCTTCTTTTATTCTTTTTGGAGGATTTGCAGTGAGATCATGTTGCATTTCTGTTTGAAGTAATTTTCATTTACAATGTTTTGCTTTTTGTGGAACAGGATAGGTTTTTAGATGGGGGTGTACAGTGAACATAGTCTATTGTATTCTAAAATACAAGGAATATCAGTGTTTACTTTACTTGCATCAAAGTTGATTAGAAATAGACCGTCAAGTGGATGTAAGCGTTACAGTGCTACATAGCTCATGCCTTCTTTAAAGACTGTGTTCCCAATATGTATCAATGCTTTATCTAGGGTAAGACCTTGGGATTTGTGAATGGTGACTGCGTATGCTAGAGTTAGAGAACATTGCTCTCTGCGTGCACACATGCCTTTGAAAAAAAGTAATCGAGTTGTTGAGCGTCCTATTCTTTTTACCTTTGATAGTTTGTCGAAGAGAATATTGACAAACTGAATTTTGCTGTCACGTGGGTATGTTTGAAAGCCAACAACTGTACCAAGTGCTCCATTAACTAGTCCTTGCTCCACGTCAAGGTTATGTTTAAGCATTACTCTACACTTTAAAGATGATTTTAATTTTTTTCCAAATCAGCTGTGTTGGAGATAGAGTATTCTAAGGTATTTAGTCTTGTTGTGGCTTGTTGACACATGGGTAGTGTCATACCATGTACGTCCAGTTTGCTGTGGAGCAAATTTCAATTATTGGTTGCATTTCTTTTTTCAACATTGTTTCATTGAACTTGGAACAGCTTGCAAGAGTTTGCATCAAGGACATACAAGTGACATTTTTGTGTGCTAATTGTTCCATGACATCAGTAGTGAGTTATGGCCATAAAGTGCATGGATGTGCCGGGTTTTTTAATATTGCTTGTGCTTCTTGAGATACACCGACTCTAATACTTTTTAAAATGGTGGCTTAGGTGAGGTCTGCAGACTGGCGCATGTTTTCTGTTAATTCTCTGTATTGGAAATGATGCCAAAGGTTAACATTTCCTATGCTGCCAACAGTTTTACGGCAGAATTTGTGTCCTAAGGTTTTAAAAATAGGTTCACCTTTCACTAGTGTCAATTGAATGAGATCTCCGAAAACAATAATGTGTTTTCCTCCAAAGAGCTCTTCGTAATTTGTTTTGAGTACTTCTTGAAATCTGAGGTGAATCAAAGCCAACATTAGATTGGAGACCATGCTTACCTCATCTATTAGCAGCATTTTCATGTGTTTTAACACTCTGCGTAATTCCATTGCAGCTTCTGTAGAAAGTTTGTAATATTCTAATTTGTTTTGGTGTTCTCCTGGAAGGAGTAGTAATCGGTGTAAAGTGACACCGCTTTTGTTGTAGGCAGCTAAACCTGTGGGGGCAGTTACAACAGCTGATAGGTTGTTGTTTGTCAATTGTTGAAGGAACTTGCTGATGATTTTGATTAAGAATGTTTTGCCTGAACCAGCTTCACCACTGACATATAGGAGTATAGGTTTGTAATTTTGGCAGGTACATTCTTTATTTTCATGTTGTACAGCATGTGCAATTTCTTTTGTTACTTCTTGAAAAATGCTATGCTGCTCTTTGTTTAGTTTTGATTGCAGTACAGTTAAGTCTTCTGTATCTTCTTCATAGTGACACATGGTGTTTTCTACTTATGTCATAGCTAATTCTGCCTCATTTGCTATCAGTGGCTGTCCCAGTGGTTCTTGGCTTCCTGTTACAGAAGGTTGACTACTGTCGGGAGTGTCCTTATCTAGTTGGGCCTGGAGTTCTTCTTCGTGTTGCTGTTCATTGTGCAACAATGTTTTGTACTGTGTAAAGTTTACATCGGTTATAGTGCTTTCATTTGCTTTGAAAGCGTCTTCATAAGAGTCATAGATACCTAGTATCTCTTCTTCTTTTCTCCATGGTTTAAAAGGTTGTAGCAGGGACATGTAATATAGTTCTTTATGTTGAGGAGTGTTTAATGACAATTTCATATGGTTAATTAAGCTTCTTTTGGTAAGTTTCACTAAGCTGCCTTCGCAATTTGTCACTCTGTATCTACCTTTATTTTCATCAGGTTTTATATTATTTTTGTATGTGAAGTTTTGGGCTATGTGGTATAGACACATGGTTTCCAAAGTGGTACCTCTGTTTGGGTAGTATGTGTCCAGTAAATTGTTTTTCTAAATGTCTTGGCTGTTGGGATCCTTTTTGGCTATTCTTTCTATGTCGTCGTATGATTTGAGAACTCTTTCTCTAGATTTAGCAGGACCAAGACTTAGCCATACTATATTTCATATTTTCTATATAAAGCAGTACCGGTTAAACGATCTGCAGCTTCATAGTAGCCACATTCTCTATGGGAGAGCATTTTTATGCCTAAGCTGTACAATTCTGAGACAGTGTTTTGTCCGATGATAGGTCATTTCAGATGTCTTGCAGCTCTGTTTTTCTGCTTTGGTTAAGTAGGCTATAACATACCATGCAACTGCAGTGGAATTGTCTGCAATGTACTGCACATCTATGTTTGCATTCCATAAGAGGGCAATGATTGCATTGTAATCATTGATATATTTTGCTTCTTCTGTTCTTTTTATGTAATATGTGTTCTTAGGTGATTTAACTTTAACACTATGTCTAACTGAAGACACTTGTTCACTTCACCTGTTTTTGTAACTGGTCTAGGGAAACCAAAGCAGCATTTAGTGTAATATATCCCTTTGTTTTTGTATTTGCGATGACAATATTTCCCACATTTGTGTCTTTGGAATTGTACAATTAAAGTGTAGCATAGCAATGAAGCAATGGTGGAAATATCTTGAAACATGAACAGGATCTAGAGAGCAAAGTTCTCCAGGTGTTACTATATCTATGTTTGTTTTGTTTTTGTTTGCTATGCGTAGGAAATCATGTAAATCTTCCCATGCATATTCTGCACAACTTAATGTAACAAACCAAGTGGGCGGGCCAAGGTTTCTTATCAGACAATGTACATCTCCGTGACATCTGAACCAGTACTCTTTAGTACCACGCATGTTTGCTAACAGATTTGTAATGCTTGATTGTAGAACCTCATCTTTTTCTTGCACTTCTTGTAGTAATTGCGTAGCTGACATATTTTGAAATTGGGTACCTGATTTCAATGTGTGCGCAACTCCGTAGCATAGAGTTCCTAGTTCACTTTCAAAGAGTAGGTGGAATATGTATTACACATTTTGTCTAAATCTGGGATATTCAGAATACATTCATAATGAGCAGTATTATGATGCCGTTATCTGAATGGGTCCATCTTCTTACCTTTTGCAGTAGGAAAGAGTAGAGGAAAAGCACTTGCTTCTATCCTTTTTCCCATATGCTGATTGGTGATCCTTTGGTTTGTCGCATTTGGTACGTTTCTAGTGCATCATCTATGGTGTCATTAGAGTGTAATGGATGAATTGTATAATGGTCTAACATATTGGATAGTATAGCAGGATCTAGAAGTTCAAATTGACCAGTTTCTGGTGACTCTTGAATTATTTTAGTAGTTTCCTTCAGGTTTTCTTCAATATTAATTTCTTTGTAGTATTCATTATTGTCTTTTAGATATTGCAAAGTTTGTTTAACTTTATATAAGTCTACGAGTTGTTGCCAAACATTTTTGTCTTTTGTAGGTACACCATTTACTAAGACAAGTAAAGATTGCTCTATTGGACATTGCACTCCCAGAGTGTTCACATTTTCTTTCAGATCTACTGGTAAATAAACTACTTTCACTAATTGAGAGGGAGGTAATTTTGCTATTTTTGGTTGAAGGTGTATTATTGCTTGAAATGGGTGCACTGTTTGAATTATGATGCTCTCATATAAATTGAGTTGTTGCAGGGGTTTTGGTAGTGGGAATAATTACAAGTTATTTGTGATAGCACGTGAAGGAGTTTGGTTGTTGTCAAGTTTTGTGCAGTAAGTGCAAAGTATTAAGTGGTCAGTTATTTCATATTTGTTTTCTGCTATAAAGTACAGAGCTAATTCAAACCATTTGGAATCTTCATTGTCTTCTATTTTGTATGTTACGTCTACAGTTTTTGTGTTACTTTTATAAAAAGTTCTGCAGCAACACACACACACTCATGGTTTGGTACTTCAGCTGATTTTAGTATTTCTTTTTTGTATGTGTGTAGTAGAAGGTTGCCATCTTTACAATTGCTGCTAGTCTGTTGTAAAGGTATTGTATTTTGTAAGTGGCTTTCACTTCCAAATTATTTTCTCTGGATATGGTCTATTTCTTCGAGTAGGTCTTTGGCTGTACCATGTAGAAGATTGTTATTTAAATTGGCTAGTGCTAAAGCAGGACACTTAGCATAGTACAGTTTATAGACTAGATTTCTTATAGTTGAATGATGTGTTGATATCATTTTAATATGAGGGAAGGTGCTTTTGCAAATAGGTCCTGAAATGCAGGCTAATGAATGTCCTTGTAGTCCTGTGTGTTTGCGCACTGGACAGGTATCCATATTTTTTAGTAGTTTCATTTTGATTTTGTCTTTGCCTTTCACATACTGATTGAGGAACTGGCGTAAAGATTTGAAAGATTTTTTGGCAATGTTACACATTGACGTGCACAGCCATTTGTATACTGGACGTTCTGGTTCAGTTGAATGGAGAGGTGATACTGAATTTTCTGGGGATATTTTTGTAAGCAGCATTTCTTGATCCATAATGGTATTATTACGTTTTTCATAGCCTCTCCCACTGCTATGTATGGCAATTATGTTTGTTTGCTTTTGTTTGTATGCTTCTTCATTGAAATATGGTTCTGTGCTAGTGGTGTGACTCCATTCACCTCCACAGATATTTAAGAAGTTATTTTTGTTGACATTCTGTTTATTGAGAAGTCTTTTTTGTAATTTAGTAGTTGGTTTTGTTAGTGGTTTCATTCTGTTTAACATTAAAATAAAACTAACTTCCCTTTGAGAAGGATTGCTCTGTCTATCAAAGCTTCTAAAATTAATTTTCTACAGTAGGTTATAAGGGTTGTGCATGATTTCTCTCCTGTTTCAATATGATTTTGAAGGACTCTGTGATGAACATTTTTTCTAAAATTCTTTTTTGGTATGGTTACTTGCCACTACATCAAGATTTATAGGAGCAGTGTTAGCAGTAGTGGTAGCTGAATTGTTGTTAATCACTTTCTGTTTTGTTTTACATTTTGAAAGAGGAGGGAAGGTTTTTCGACTGGAAGCTTGTTTTGTTTCATTTAATGACTCTATTAGATCTTTTATTTGAACTTGTTGTACAAATTCTGCTAGAGATGGATGCTTGTTTTGGACACTTTTATTTTCATTTGCTCTACTTCTGCGTTGCTTGCTACGGACTTGGTTCTTGGTATGCATTCTTTGGGGTCTGTTGAAAAAAAAAGAAGGTATGGGTTGGGCTGTTCTGCAATGTATGTGTGCTGTGTGCATGAGTGTCTGAGTATGATGGTAATGATGTATGTGGTGGTGTGTGATTGTGCATTGGGAGCTACAAGTAGTTGGGAAGGCTATTCTTGTATTTGTGTGTTACTATACTTGGGTTCAGATGACAGTACAAAGTAAGCTAGTAGTGAGGAGAAGCACTAATACTAAATCTAATGGTATAGAATTAAAACAGCTCTTTGTTCTGTAATACTAACATTCTAGGGGCTGAGTT
Organism: Ambystoma mexicanum; assembly: GCF_040938575.1. Lineage (NCBI taxonomy): Eukaryota > Metazoa > Chordata > Amphibia > Caudata > Ambystomatidae > Ambystoma > Ambystoma mexicanum. The sequence continues at coordinate 1,075,667,283 of NC_090932.1, forward strand.
ATGTCATTTGTGTGTTGGAAAACAGGGATTTGTGTGCCATTCTGCCTGTTAATCCCTGTTTAACAAATGGGGATTTGTGGGCAGAATGGTGCACAAATCTCTGTTTTATGGCACCCAAATTCCATGAATCAACTGCACAGTGAGTTTGAGTAACAGTAAGAATATTATGCTAGTATTGTACTTAATTTTTTTGTTTGGAATGGCAGGTTTCTTCTGAGTTTCTTCTGAGTTGTTGTTTGTACTTCAGATGCTGGTGCTTTTCAGGAGAGTGGTCTTCGCTGCAATTGTAAAAGAAAGAAGTTAGTAATTTTGTGTGTTTATAGCACTGATGTTAATTTAGACGTTTATTTTTATGCTTTTGTACTTGTATTCTTGTTTGATAAGTGAACATAATGTGTGAATGCAGTTTCCTTTGACTATGTTCAGGCTTTATATTTTACTTACAATATGTTAGTTCAACATGCTTTGCAAATGAGTAGAATACTAAGTGTATGAAACTCACTTGGTTTCTTAAGGCTGTGTTATTGAATGTTAGCAGATAGAAGAAATAATGATATAATTATTTTGCAATTTTTATAAGGTAAATGGCAGAAACTATGTAGAAAAGCATGGAATGTATGCATTTGTGAAGGTATGGGTAATAAAGCAGAAGAATGTGATTTATAGGCAGTGGTGTTATTTCAGCTGGGAGCTTTTCAATGTTACTGTCTATCTGTGTGAGTGTATGAAAATGCATAATCTTATCCTGGCTGTGTGTAATTTTATAATACATTACTAAGTGTTTTTCTACAATTATACTGTTATTTCCCCCCTCTTTTAATATTATAATTTTTTAGATAGCTGTCTGTATAAAAAGAAATTAGATACCTGACAGGTTTGGAAGTGACCATTGATTATAGCAGATGGGAAAAATGACAGTATGTTTTTTTTTATATAGGTTATACAGGTTAAATGGCAGTTATTCTGTTTATATGCATTCATAAGAGTTGTTCAACTACTGTGTAGAAAATATTCATAGCTGTAGTTTGTATTCTTGCATGTGGATATGCATCTAGCTGCAAGTAGAAATCTTGGAGACTTGTACAGTAGTTTTTGTAGTAGGTGCTTTCCAATGATATGAGACTTGTACTCAGAGTGATCAACAGTACATTTGAAGTGCTGGACTCTGTTGATGGAGTTAGATGTAGATGTATTGGATGTGATTGGTGGATGGTTTTGTGACTGCTTAGCTGTATCCAATGAGGGAATGGCAGAGAGAGTGAAGTGGAAAGGGTAGAAGGGCTGTGTAAGAGTTACGCGGTCCACGGACACTGCGGCTGTCCGCGGGCAGGGCGTGCCACATCCAGGGTTTTCCTGCAAATCCAGCATGGAAAGGGGACTGTAGAGATCACCCAATCAGATGTTGAGGTTGTGGATTTGTGTTGAAAGAGAGTGTAGTGAAAATGGCAGAGGTGGAGAAAGTGGAAAACAATTTTGATGTTAAAGGAGTGGAGGTGGTGTGGAGCACTGTGCCTGATTGCAATGTACAGGGAATTGTACAGGTTTGTGAAGATATGGGCAGGATGAACAGTCCCCATGTGGTAGTTTTGCACTATGGTGCTTTCCATTTGGGCTATGTCAGTGCCCCTACTTTGTTGGCAGATTTGGAACACTTGGTTCAAGCAGTAATGAACAGCCTTCCAAATGCCAAAGTATTTTTTTCTGAATTGGTACCTAGGGCATTATGGGACAATAGTTCTGTTTTTTGTCCTCAGCAAAACATTCCTAGGTGTGCAATCAACTGAGACGTGTGTGCTTTCATGCTTAGAGCTGGTATGTTCTTCTGTAATAATGAGAATATTGATTCCAGTAATGCTATTCATTTTAAAGAAGATGGCATTTACTTATCTATTATGGGAAATGCCATGCTGTTCTGGAATGTAAGGGTTGCTTTGGAGAAGGTTATGTGAAGATTTTAGGAGTAAACTAAGAAACAAAAGAAAAATAATACAAAATGACAGGTGTCTGTCAAGCATCTGCAAAAAAAAGGCTCTTTTCAGAGCCAACTTCAAAGGGGAAATGGGGCACACTATTTAAATTTACATTCAGCATGCAGCGATTTTTGATGTATCCGCGGACATGGCGGTAGTCCGCGGACATTGCATATTACATATGGGGATTTTGGGATGGAGAGGCATGCAAATGAGAATGAGTAAAGCAAGGGATTGGTCAGTAAAGTTTATGTCAAAACACACACTTATTTGGAGGAGAGAATCGACACTACCACAGAAGCCGAATGAATTCAACCCTCCCACTGTGGTTGGCACAGGTGCCTGAAGTGTAACACAGGACACCACGTGGCAGCCAATGGGGAGAAGAGGAGTTAGGGAGAGGTTGTGGATGGGGAGGGGAAGTTAGGGAAATCAGGAAAAGGGTTAGGACAAAACGTAAATTGGATAGGTAGGGGGAAGCACTGGGGAAAAACCCTTCCTTTCATATACCTGTATATCCTAGTTCCTGACACACTGTAACATTGACTACATGAATACCCAGTAACATAGATCAGGACACACCTTAATACGTATGCCCCTGACTTCAGAACAAACATAGAGCACAAAACATGCACATGTAGTAGCAAGCGGGATGAACACAGGACAATGGAACTTTTCCCATCAATGAAGAACGAAACACATGGCCCATAGGGCAAGCTTGCTGCTGCAATACATAAACACATAAATGCATGTCCTTGCAGTTTAACCAGACAAACTAATACACATCATCGCCCCTTGCGAGTGAATACTCTTGTCACCCTTAATGAGCTGTATTCGAGGAGAATATGCCCCAAAAATGTTCCATAATGTCCTTGTGTCTTATTACACAAAACCAATTGCTTTATCCCCAAATTCAGCCCGTCCGTGATTGCCAAATATCAGCTTCATGCGAGAGAAAACATATGCATCATAAGCTCCCACCCCGCAATGCCTTCAGCACTTATCTGAGCTCCGAGGGCCCCGCAGGACTCCTCGGAGGATTAGTGGCACGCTGAAAATGCTGCCGCATGAACGCTCGAAACCTTGTGTAGCTTTAGGACAGAGCTTCGCCGTCCGTGGTTTCCTCAGCGTTTCGCCGACATGCTCCTCACGCCAACCGCTCCTGCATTCATAATAAGCCATACCTGTTTCACTCGCCGTTGCTCTTTATGCTGTTTGTAATTACTGCAGCTGGCAACGCGCACGTGACCTTCTTCCTGATTGTGCACAGAACTACTAACCTCCAGTGGCTTGCTGGGAATTGTAGTCTTTGCCTCCAAAACTATCCCAAAAGGATTAAGAGACAAAATGTGTGACTCCTGTGCACTTCCAGCCCTTATTCCTCACAAGTGGGTGTGTTGTCTAAGGAGACAATTTGTCAGAAAGTCTTTTTTCTGAGAGAAGAACAGATAGCTACGGCTGTGTGTTTAAGATTTTTGGAGACTCATGGATACATTGGTTGGAGGTGCATGCAGAACGCTGTGGAGTATCTGCAGATCTTGGATTCCCTCATGTGGAAGTGCACTGGCATGGAGTGCGTGGAATGAAGTGGCTGGACTTGGTACCTCTCAGTGCTAGTTTGGAGACAGAGCATCATCCAGACATAATTATAAATCATTGTGGAGGGAACAGTTTAGGACATGTGTCTGGAATTTCATTGCAATTTGCAATGAAAGAAGGATTTGGGAAGGTTATGGATAGGTTTCCAAATTCCCAAGTAATTTTTTCTCGTAATGCGCAGAGACAAATGTGGCTGCGTTCTTCTTCATTTGGTCCACAAATGGAGAAAGCGAGGCGCAATGTCAATAAGGCTGTTTGTGCCTTTCTAAGAGATGTTGGCATGTCTTCTTTTCACAATGAAAATATTATGTTTCGTAGCACATACATTTTTCACAGAGATGGAGTCCATCTTACTTATGCTGGTAATCAGATTTTTCTGAGAAATGTACAAAATGCATTACGACCTTTTTTGGAATTACAGCCATCCATTTTGCAGTAGGTGTTGACCATTTTAAGTTTTTCAAACACAAAGAAAACACCACCAAAAGGCTCTTTGCAGAGCCACCACTTCTTCCCAGAGAAAAGTGCAATGGTTATGATAGAGCAGCACCCCAACATTTTAGATGTCCGCAAACTGTCCGCGGACTTCTACAAAATGGACAGGGCCCTGCTCCATTTATTTACCACTTCTATTTTTAAACTGTGAAAGGCGGCTCTGAAAAGAGCCTTTTTTTTGGGGGGATTTTTGTTTTTATATTTTTCTGGGTGTTTTACATACGACACACTAGGAGAGGAGGGGAAAGGAGGGTACGGAAGGGACACCAACCACGGGGATAAGAAAGGGCAGGTGGAGAGAGGAAGATGTAGGGTGGGCTTTATTTAGATAGTGGACAGATCTTCTCATGCTCCTTGACTGTAGTCTCTAAAGCACTCTGAAGACTCTCCCCCCTGCAGAGTACTGCGTCGCAGTACATACACAATATTGTGACCCTCGAAAGGTAACAGCATCGTGAATGGCCTGTGAGGCAGCTGGAGGGATGCGCTGTCCCACAGCAGTGTCTCTTGTGGTGACAGGAGCGGAAACGGAGGATGTGGTAGAGGAACTCAACCTACTACGTTGATCACAAGGTGCAACCTTGCGAATGGCCCCACCGTGGAACGACCTTAGGTGTCGCTTCATATATGTCGTACCGAAGCTGTACGAACCAGGCCTCCCACGACTCAGTACCATTTTGCACTGGTTGCAGGTGACCTTGTTCGCACGTGCTTTTGGTACGTCACCATTAATGGTAAACAACCACCACACCCAAGACTCATGGTGAGTGCTGGTAGTAGGGACTTCCACTACCTCATCCTCTTCATCCTCCTCTACATCCTCATGCCTGTTCCCCTCTGCAGGCCCTTGGGGAGGTGGTGGTGGTGGAGGGGGTGGTGCTGAGGCAGATGTAGCTACAGCAGCCATGCCATCAGGGTTAATGGGAAAATCTCAGTAAGAGCAGCAAAGGCAGCAAAAGTCAATCTGCAATAGCCAGAAGCACAATGAAGATCGGCTCTGGGGTGTGGCCTTTTATAGGGGTGCTGGTGCGGGCTCCGCGGACAGCCGGGCGGTCGGCGGACAGATCGAACACCCCAAAAAGGATCAAAAAGTTCCAAAAAGTATGTAGAAAGGCAGGGTAATTGTCTGGGACATGTGCAATGGTGAATATTTACTGTAAAATACTTTGAATTGTCCATAAAAGTACTTTTAAAATGTTCACGGTCCCGAACAGTGTCCGCAATTCAGGGCACACGCTCAGCGTGGCTGCGGTCACATGATGACGTCACAAACACGTCCGCGAAGGGAACTGGTGTCCGCAGGACACCAAATGCACATGAACGGTCGTGCGCATGCGTGTGGGTGTTCTATGGACAGTGTTTGGGTCATCAAACCAATTAAAGTACGAGACACGTGAGACGGGACAGTTACGGACAGGCGCGATGTTCGTAGGACTTATGGGTGTGGTGCGCATGTGTGTAGATGTTCTACAGACAGTACAGACAGGTATAGTGTCCTTAGAACACCTCTATTTGGGTCAATTGCGAACATTCCAGACACCATGTGTGTTCTAAGAACATTTGCATCTTGCTTGCGAACAGTACGGACGGGTATAGCGTTCTTAGGACACCTCCATTTTGGTTAATTGCGGACATTCCGACCACCCAATGTGTTCTAGGAACAGTTTCATCTTGCTTGCCAACAGTGCGGACAGGTATAGTGTCCTTAGGACATCTCCATTTTGGTTAATTGCGGACATTCCGACCACCCAATGTGTTCTAAGAACAGTTTCATCTTGCATGCGGACAGTACGGACAGTTATAGTGTCCTTGGGACACCCCCATTTTGGTTAATTGTGGACAACCCGGACATCAAGTGTGTTCTAAGAACAGTTCCATTTTGATTGCGGATAGTATGGACAGGTATAGTGTTCTTAGGAAACCTCCATTTTGGTTAATTTTGGACATTCCGGACACCACGCGTGTTCTAAGAACAGTTCCATCTTGCTTGCGAGCAGTGCGGACGGGTATAGTGTCCTTAGGACACCTCCATTTTGGTTAATTGCGGACATTCCGAACACCTAGTGTGTTCTAAGAACAGTTTTATCTTGCATGCGGACAGTACGGATAGGTATAGTGTCCTCATGACACCCCCATTTTAGTTAATTACGGACATTCCGGACACCCGCGCTGTCCACGGACACCCCAACTGCATTTTTAAAACAAAATAAGACACAAAGGACTAAATTAAAACACACATATTATTTTTTTATTGTATACAGATATACAATTTATGAAAGAGACGGGGAAGCAAAAACTGACACAAACACAGGGGAATAAGGGGTTTGGAGAGGATGGATGGGAGGGCATTACGGGATGGATGTCTCATCAAAACGTTTTTCTTGGTGTTGAGGGTTTGGGGATAGTTGACTGGGACATGGAGAGAGGGAACAGGTGCATGTGGAACAATGATATTTAATTTTATCCTTTTATGTGGTCCTCCACAAAATGTTTCAAAAGATTGAAATTTTCCATAAGCATGTCCATTTTTTGTTCCGTGCACTGAAGAGTATTTTCTAATGTCTCTTTTAGTGTATTATTTTCAATGTTTGTATGGTCTGTTAAAAAAATATATATGTTAAGTACACATAAAGTAATGGTTATTAATTTGTTTATATAGAGAAGTGTGTACCATTGGTATCACTGTCTTCAGACATTTCCTCACGTGGGAGATTTTCCTCAAGCCATTCCAAAGTACTGGACAGTTCTGTGTAAAAAAAATGTATTACTTTTAGTGTACCAAATACAGAAAGTTTAGAAATATACAATAAAAATGAAGTTTACTTACTGGTAAGTTGTGTTCTTACTGTTGTGTAGGTCTGCTGTTGCTCCTAGCTGTGCAATTTTTGTCAGGTAATTATGTTGCAGGCATATATTTTTTGTTGTGGTATATTCCATTTTAGTACATATGGTATTTAAATGGATGGTTGATGTGTTACATATATAGGTTCCATTTCTTATTTATTATTACATATAATGTGTTTATGTGCTGCTTTTTGAATGTTTTCAGTATTTATATAGCATGATAGAACAATCTAAGATACCCCCTGAGTTTTTGGGTAGTGTTGATGTTGTCCGCGTCCGTCCGCGGACATTTGCACAGTCCACGGACATCAAAATCACTAGCAGGGGGTTCAGCATGTTCTATGTTATATGTATATAAAGTAAGGAAATCCTAGTAAACATCTATCAAATTCACATTATGTATATATGTATTCAGTAAAAGAAACTTTGATAAAGGGACGTTATGGTTAAGTTGCGTTACTGAAAACCTATGAAATTCAGTAAAATAACTTTGTTAAAGGGACGTTATGGTTAAGTTGCGCTACTAAAAACCTATGACATTCAATAAAAAAACTTTGTCAAAGGGACGTTATGGTTCCAAGTAAAACCGGACAACCCCTGAAATTCACCAGTTATGGTAAACTAAGCAACCATAACTTGCACCACCACCGTGCATTGCTAAGACTAACACCCAGGACATCAAAGATGACATCACAAATGGCATTGATGACATCACTGATGACATCACATGTGTATTTACTTTTTATAAAAACTCTCTACTAAGGATCCTTATTATAATGTTGACAGAAAAAGTGTTAAGGATCATTGGAATAGATATCTTGAGCTATGTAGTGCATTAGACAATGCATTGATATAAATAGCATTCTATTATGAAGTTCTTAACAATATACTAAGCTACTCATGTATAAATATGAGGATTGTGTGCAGCATGCATGATGGAAGTGCAATATTCATAATCTTCGCATGTTGAATAGTGAAATAATAAATGCTTTCTTATTAGAGTTTTCTGTACTGTGCAACATGTAATAAGTAGCTAATAAAACCACTGACTACATAATTTCATTACTACATACAAAACACAATGACACAACAACACATAGAAATATAAATATGTATAGAGAAAGTGAAGTATGCAAAAAAGCAGCAGTAGAAGTAGAAAGTGTTCACAACCTAACTGATTATCTTTATGCACAGAAAAGATTCCTGTGCTTCAAACCTAGTACTTCCCTATGTACAAATATCACATGATGTGACTTCACCGTAATAAAGTAATGCAAATACAAATATGAACACATCCAGAGAAAGTACAGTAATAAAAAACAACAGAACAATAAGAAAGTGTTGATAACCTTATTGATTATCTTCATACACAGAAAGCATTGCTATCTTTTAAGTGTGTTTTTTTCTTAAGTATATATTTCATATGCTGTGAGTGGACCCTAAGTGAATTATTATTAGAACACATTTGAAATATAAGTCTACAAATATAGTACTTTTTGATTTCTTTTTTCCTAACTATTACTGTCTAAGATATATCACTAAAGGAAAAAAAACAGTGAGTTAGACATGTGATGTCATCAGTGATGTCATCAATGACATTTGTGATGTCATCTTTGATGTCCTGGGTGTTAGTCTTAGCAATGCACAGTGGTGGTGCAAGTTATGGTTGCTTAGTTTACCATAACTGGTGAATTTCAGGGGTTGTCCGGTTTTACTTGGAACCACAACGTCCCTTTGACAAAGTTTTTTTATTGAATATATATATATATATATATATATATATATATATATATATATATATATATATATATGTATGTTTAATATATCTATACCTAACTGGGAGTGATTTGTAAGTGTCCTTTGCTCTGTGTGCTCATTGAGATCTTTCAGTCACCCTCACCCCTCCTGAGACCTAGTCTTGGCCGCTGCCAAGCTACCTTGATTGGCCTGGCTTGTCCAGAAGGTTACCCTGTTCCAAGAAACTAGGATGGCCTCCTGAACCTCTGCCCACCAGGTCAGAGTTCAGAAATCCATCCTAACAAATTGGTGTACAGCAGTGGGATAGGACTGAAGGTATCCAGCGTTGTACACTAGTGAAGGCATTTCAAGTTATTCCTATCCAGGACACATAGTGACTTTGTAGTGATAACTGTAAAGGCCATAGACCTATCTCATATAATGGAGACAAGTACCTTTATAACCTTAAATGCTCCTAGATCAGAAACATTGAGAAAGATGTGTACTGAGAGGGGTTTACCTGCTCAAGGTACAAAATTGGAAATGATTCAGAAAATCATGTAATGGCAAGAGTTGCAACTCAGTGCCGTAACCTCTAATGAGAGTGCAGAAGGAGGTGGAGCAGCTTCCACTGACAGAACTGACAGTTCTGACACTGCCCTCATCAGTGGTGCCCATGATGACAGGGAAGATTCTATGTCTAGCATGTGCTCTGCAAGCTCTGATGCCGAGGCCATGCTGGTATTCAAGAAGATGTAAGGTCGGAAACCATGGGGGTCCACTCTGCTAATCTGGCCTTCTCCTCCTATGAGGAAGAAGAAATTACAGGGGCATCCTTCTCCTCAGATTCCTTCCCCAGTGGGATAAATTCTGAGATAGTTTTAGTTTCCCTGGGTTCCTGGGAGCCTAAAGTCTTAGAGGTTTATGCTAGGACTCCTGATAATACCAAGCATGACTTTAAGGACAGTGTGCTGATTAATGGAGTAGATACTCCTGCTCTTAGGGATAGTAGGTGCAGTCAAACTGTAGTGGATTCTACCTTGGTAGACCCAGAGAAAGTTGCCAGAGATCCCCTGATGCTCAATAAATTGACTCATGGCCCACCTCTCCAGTTCCCAGTATTAGATGTAAATCTTACTTTAAATGGTAGAGTAGTTAGGATTCCAGTGAGCGTTCAGAGAGATGTCCCAGGAAAGATCTTGCTTGGAAATGATCTCAGAGCCTCAGGGCTTGTGGGCGATACAGCAGAAAGACCCTGCACAAGATCTCAAACAAGGGCAGCACTGGCCAAGACCACTGCCATGCCCAAGCCAAATGGGAAACCCAAGGCTAAAGGAGTCAAGAAAGACAAAAGAGGGAAAGAGAATATTCCCCCTAACTCACCTACCATTGAGGTAGAGGTAGTTGGTCAAACACCTGGATCTGACGAGATAGAGGTGTTACCTGACGTTTTTGATCCAAATGACCATGCTGAACTAAAATACTTGTTAGTAGAAGGTGGTCCTGACAGGGATGAATTCATTAAGGGGCAACCTCAGTGCCCATCTCTGGAAGGCCTAAGGAGACAGGCCTGCTCCCAGCTTGAGGGCGAACCTCCTGGGAAGCATAGGATTTATTGGGAAGGTGGGCTCCTCTACAGTGAGCCTACAGAGTCTACAGAAGGAGACCATATGTGGTTGGTGGTTCCCCTTGCTGTAAAACTCTTCCTCCTGCAGCTGGCACATGAAGTGCCCCTTGCTGGTCACCTTGGTATCAAGATCACCAAGAAAAGGTTATCCATGCATTTCTACTGGCCCAAGATGGGGGTGCCAGTAGAAAGTCACTGCAGGAGTTGTGCCACCTGCCAGTTATCTGGTAAGTGTGGCACAACAATCCAAACTCCATTGGTACCACTCCCAGTTGTGGGGGTACCATATGAGAGGGTAGGGATTGACATTGTTGGTCCCCTTGACCCGCAAACATCCTCAGGTAATAGGTTTATCCTGGTACTGGTCGACCATGCTACCAGGTATCCTGAGGCCATCCCATTGAAGACTGTGACTGCCAAGTCAGTTGCAAAAGCTTTACTTGGCATATTTACTAGGGTTGGCTTCCGTAAAGAAGTTGTGTCTGCTAGGGGCAGTGTCACAATCACACTTTGCAAGGGTAGAGAGTTCGACACACCCTCCCAAACGACAGAAGCCTAATGAATCAACCCCTCCCACCGTGGTTGGCACAGGTACCTGATTTAAGTATACAGGACACCACGTGGCAGCCAATGAGGGGAAGAGGGATTAGGGAGAGGTTGTGGATGGGGTGGGGGAAGGAGGAACACCGGAAAGAGGGTAAGGAAAATACCTAAGTTGGATGGGACCGGGAAAGCATAGGGTAAAACCAACACTACCTGCACCTATCATGTATTCCTAAAAACTCCAGACCTATAGAACTCTACACTTAGCATCCACATGCCTGAATAAGAACAGAACTCTACATGCACCCAACTCCTGCCTTTTTTCGTAGTTAGAACCACTTGATACTGGTCACCCTTTGACAAGAACACATGAATCACATATTAGCATAGGCAGCATGAAACAAACAAAATGGGATGTGTCCCCAACATGAATAAACGTACACATGGCCTGAAAGGCAAGCATAAGCAAGACATACCAAACACAAAAAACATGTACTGTAGTGACATCTAGTTAATGGCACTAGATTAGGCTCTTCCTAACACAGGGCTTCCGGATACGAGAATTCCAGTCATCCTCACAAAAGCCCCCCCTTGAACCTTGTAAATAGCCTTCTCAGTTCATAGAGTTTTTGCCAAACTCCCCAACATAAATTTGTATGCAAAAAGAATCACATAGACTTTTCCCCCTAGCTCCCCCCACTGCACACATGCGGTCTGGCATCAGAAATCAAACCAGAGCACATGAGATCTTATCTTCAGCCCTTCCCGTACTTATCTTTAGTCCGGGAGCCCCACGGGACTACCCGGACGAAGAATATGCTGCCCAATGGAGGATGCAGTAGAGTTTTGTGCCTTCTGCTCATAAATCCGCTCAATCCTCAGTTTGTCAGCAATCCCGTGCATGAGACAAACCAGACGCTGCTTCTCCCACCGACCGTAGCATGCTGCATCTCACAAAATAAACCGCACCTGTGTGAAACCGTTGCCGGCTAATAAACTGTCTTTGATTGCAGGCAGCTGTCAACGCACACGTAGTAGGACAACCGAATCGCGCTCAGGCTGCTCGGAAGTGTAGTCTAATCTCCCGCAGCTCACCATAACATGTTTATCGGGCAAAACGCAACACCCCACGTCTGCCCCAACCTCCATTCCTGACATGCAGCAACTCTATGTCAAAGTATATGCAGGCCATGTGGAAGGAATGTGCTGTCACCTATAGGTTTTCATCTGTATATCACCCACAAACCAATGGTCTAGTTGAAAAGCTTAAAAGGAACATGAAAAGCATGATTGGGGCTCTGGAAGAACCCCAAAGAAGAAAATGGGATCTTGTGTTACCATGCTTACTGTTTGCCTACAGAGAGGTACCACAGGAGGGTGTTGGCTTCAGCCCCCTCGAGCTTCTGTTTGGTCACCCTGTAAGGGGATCCTTGCCCAGAGTCAAGGAGGGATGGGAGATGCCTAATCCCCCCATTACTACCAATGTAGTAGACTATGTGCTAGGGCTCAGAAAAAGGATGGTACTTCTTATGGGTCTGGCTAGTGAGAAACTGAAGGCAGGGCAAGCACTAGTGAAATATTGGTATGACCAGAAGGTTTCCCTCATCAATTTCACACCTGGTCAGCAAGTCCTTATCATGACTCCCATAAGGCCTAGAGCTTTACAAGACAAATGGTCAGGCCCTTACACAGTGGTGGAGTCACTGGGTGAGGTCAACTATTTAGTGGACCTTGGAAGGGCTGGACAGGCTCCAAATGTGTTCCCTGTAAATAGGCTGAAGGTTTTCATCCCAAAAGTTGAAATCGCTGCACTGCTGCTGGCTTCAGATGTTGAGGAAGAGGAGTCAGAACCTCTCCCTGACCTGTTCCAGGGCTGTCCTTTAGACAGCTCCATTGAGGGTGTCCAAGTGGCCCGTCACCTGACTGCTGATCAACAAACAGAGGTGAAAAGTTTACTGAGGCAATTTTACCCTTGTTCTCACAGTCTCCTGGTTTGACACATTGGTGTGAACATGACATTGACACAGGAGACAGTGTACCTTCCAGAAGTAGCGGATACAGGATGTCAGACAAAGTAAGGTCTTACATTAAGACAGAGGTCTACAAAATGTTGGATCTTGGGGTGATTGAACCCTCTAGTAGTCCTTGGTCTATCCCTGTGATTTTGGTTCATAAAGCAGGTACCTCTGAGTTGAGGTTCTGTGTGGATTACAGGGTCCTGAATGCTGTTACCAAGACAGAGGAACACCCCTTGCCTATAAGAGATGAGCTGGTGGATACTTTGGGTGCTTCCACATACCTTGTTAGAACTGACATAATATTGTTTCGTCCTCATCGTATATGTTGGCCTATGCCCAGTCGCTTTGCAAGGAAATTCGTATTACAAGGTCGTGACCTCAAGTGATTCAAGCCTCCATTTTAGGTTAAAGCCGCCATTTTAGTTTTTTGTATAAAGTCACCCTGTAGTCTAAAATGGCCGTCTCGTGTGCTCTTGCTCTTGCCTTAACCTCTTTAACCTCTGTAGGAGAGTTAATGTCCAACCTGCCTTCAGGCTACATGTTAGGGTCATGTAGACCTTGTCCTTCGTTGACCTCGGGATCAGAGGATTATTTGAATCGGCGATGTTAACCTACAAGTATACAAGAACAATAACGCTATCCAAATACGACATGTGAAACATTTGTTTGATCTGTATTAAAGCAATGTGTAAAGAGTGTAACGTTAAACTCGAGAATAAGAGTGTGTGTTAGTAAATATGTTGGAAAGTAAACCGCATGCACGAGATATGTAAATTAGGAAACGAACCTGGCGCGACCCTAGCCCAGTTCATAATTAACCTGAAAGAGGCTGGACATCGTTATAACGAAAATGTATAAATACGCTGATGTCCAGCTAGCAATTCCTGTTCACCGCTCACATTGAACCCTGCTGGTGGTCTCTGTGATGTATTGACGGCCAAATAGCTATTTGTGTACTTTGTTTGGTAACTGTTCAGTTTTGTAATAAAGATTCTGGGAATCTTTTCTAGCCCGTGTCGGTGTATTTTCCTTTGCTTGGTGTAAAAGCCTTAATATTGTATTTTTATGATTCCACAGATGGCGCCCGAATAGGGACCCTCAAGATCGACTTCGTCTCGTTGAAGGTTGGCTCGGCTATCGGACCGGGATCGGACAGTGCCAACAGAAACGGCCGCTCTGGACGAGAAGTGAATTCCTCAACAAAACTGCACGATCCGATCCCTGAACGGTGAGCTGTAGCCCGAGACGACGTCTTAACGAGGGTCCATATATCGAGGTGGGTAAATTTGCCGAAAATCTCCAGACACGTGGGTCCTTAGCATTGTCCTTAGTAACCTGATCGGGCCTCCCAGTCCTTTGGTCAGGTGAATCGTGTCCCGATTCTTAATTTAACCCTGACAATTTGAATTTGGCGCATTGTACTTGCGAGCACAATTACTTGACCAGGTAACACCAGAACTTTGATATGCCTGGGAAATTGTCTGCCTGCTTTAGAGCATTATTCCGCAGCGACAGACAATCTTTGGAAGATAGCCGTCCCGCACCACAGGAGGGGTCACCGGCATGTATTATGTACTGTAAGAAAGGCTTTGGTACTATAGCATTTAATGACATTTGGCACAGACAGACCAGACATAATTCTAATCTTCGGTGGCCAACCAATGGTGGTTTCGAAATCCCTCGTATAGAATATCTAGAGTCAGTGTTAGTAAAGAAAAAGGCTAGACCTGCAGCATTTGACGCATTGCATAGTTGGAAAACAGAAGCTTTGCAGCAACAAAAGAGTAGAGAGAAACATATGCGTAGACATATGACGAGTGTCGAGAAGGCACGGTTATATGATCAAAATAAACAATTGGAGTCAGTTAGGAACACGGACAGGGCATTCCAATTAGACATTCAGAAAATTTACCCTTCAAAAGATTTTCATACGTCAGATGAATTGATTAATAAACTTTTGCATGAACGAAGGCCGATGCCTCCGCGCCACCTCCGTACGTCCCTCCTCCTGGCGCTTTGCCTCTTCCCGTTGTTATTCCCCCTCCTATAGTTCCTCCGGTCCCCCCTGTTGTTTTTCCTGTTGTTCTTCCAGCCGTCGCTCCTTTGCCTGCCCCCTTGCCTCCACCTGTTGATATCCAGAATGTGCCTACTCTTCCTCTTCCAAGTGATTCTGCATCGCTTGTAGTAGACCAGGGAGCGAGACCAAGGGTTGTGACTCGTAATACTGTGTCCACAGATAAAAAGAATGAATTGACTGCTTGGGCTAAACATTGCATGGAGAAGGGTGAACAAGCCGATGTTTTTTCCACACTCGAAAATTTAAAAGGTATTCCCGAGAAAAATGTCTTTATTGAAGGATTAGGGATTCATTTGACTATAATGTGGAATAGATTAAACGATGTAGATCTCCCACAAGCGTTACGGGATTTGAATGCCTTAGCATTGTCCAGAGATACTGCGGAGAAGGTATATGAGCATGTTGAGAGGATTTTTGAGTATAGGAAGGAGTTGGAAGGGTTACAGAATGAGGAAACAGATGGTGGTAGTTTAGGTATCATGTGTTTACAGAAACGGTTTTCTCCTCGCCGTGAATTAAAGGGTGAGGAAGTGCGGATTTGTACAAAGGATGCAATAAAATGGATTTCGGATATGTCGATAACTCCAGATGAAGTATATGACACATATAGTCAGTATACGATAGAAATGCAAAAGAAGGTGATACAGGTGATGGTGGAGTACCTGCAGAATGAGTGTGTAAAAAGAAAGATTTGTTGTCCCGCAGAATTGTTGAGTGTTTATATGAGAGGCTTTTCGATTGATACTTCTTCGACTGCCTTAGCGCTTGATTTGGCTCTGTTGCTTAGTAAGCGTTCGGAGCTGCCTACTTCTCAGTTGCCTATGAGAGAGGTCCCTCCGACATTTGTCCCGAAAGTTGAGATTGCGGCCGATGCTGGACGAGGAATACTTGTGGGAGAAATTCCTGCACATTACGTATCACAGTTTGTTCACGTCCCATTTTCAAGACAGGAAGTGAACACCATAAAGCAGTCTATTCCCGATGTAAGAAAGAATCTGACCGGGTTCTATAAAGAAATGGAGTCGGTCATACGGTTGTCGGTATTCACCTTAAGTGATATTGAGTCGATTGTGGAAACAGATTAGGACTACAGATGATATACCTGGGTTGGGAGATACATGGGATAACATGGTTAGGCTAGATAGAGAAAGACCAGCTGGCGAACGACCACCTCAAGTGATATTAACCTTGCCTGATAGGATTATTGTAAAATTGAAAACTATAGTTCCTGAAAAAAGAATCATTTGGGACAAGTTTACGGCCTGTGTCCAAGGAAATTCTGAGGGTGCTACCGATTTCTTCAATCGGTTCGAGCAGGTATTTTCAGATTTCAGTGCACAAGACTTAGGCACAGAGTCAGGGAAAAGGCTGTTTGTCAACAAATTTGTACGTGGATTGCTGCCTGACATCCAGTTACCGATTATATCTTCCGAAAGCGCTTGGCAGGCGAAGTCTCAATCAGAAGTACTGCATATGGCTCAGTACTATGAAAATCGTGTGAATAATGAAAAGGAAAAACTTGAGAAGAAAAAGGGTGACCTGAAAACAAAAGTCACCATTAACCAGTGTGCCTATTGTCGACAGGAAGGCCACTGGCGCGCACAATGTCCGACCTTGCAGCAGAGGTCATTTGGGAATATGGGTAGACGATCCAGAGGTCGTCCAGGTGCAGGGGGCCCTGGTAGAGGTCAGTTTGCACCAGAATCACTGCAACCTCCTTCACAAGATAATCAAGTTTCGAATGTGGATAATAGAAACATTTTTGATCACCCTTCTGCCGCGTACCTCTCTGAAGAACTTCCTTTTGATAATATTCTGTTTCGCTAGGATTGCCCGAAGCAGGATTTGGAACCAACGCCTATTCCCGTCCATCAGAAAGGCCCCTACATTGAGATGGCGGTGGGAAATAGGAAGCATCTATTTTTAGTAGATACGGGAGCACAGAAATGTTCCATTGATCATTCACGGGTTCCAAATATTCCCCTGTCAGGACAGTCCAACGTTTCCGTAGGGTTTTCAGGCACACCTGTAGTTTGTCCGGTCTCTTTGCCGGTTCCAATAACACTGGGTCCCTTCGCGGAGCAGTGTCCATTTCTACTTACCACAAACTGTGGGGAGAACTTGCTGGGGCTACATTTGTTGAAGGCATTGCATGCAGTAATACATTGTTCTCCGGACGGAGTTCGGTTAACAATTTCTCCTCAGCAACCACTCGCCTCTCGTCCTTTACCGCCAGAATTCAGTAATGTTCCAGAAAGCTTATGGGCAATCGATGATAATGGTGTGGGCATTCTTCAAATTGAACCTGTTAAAATTATTCTGAAACATGGAGTAAAATTGCCTCGCATCCCGCATTATAAGATTTCAGTTGAAGGCGAGCAGGCTTTGAAATGTATAGTTTCTGATTTTGTACATCGTGGAGTAATTGAGGAAATGACGGGTAGCCTATGCAACAGCCCTATTTTGCCAGTATACAAAAAGGGTGATAATGCAATTCCCTTTCGGTTTATAATTGATTTACGCGCTATTAACAAAATTGTGGCTCCTCAATTTCCTATTGTGCCTGATGTTACAACGATACTAGCCATGATTCCGGCTTCTGCCACTCATTTTAGCGTTGTTGATCTTAAAAATGCGTTTTTCAGTATTCCCATACACAAGGATAGCAGGTATTTGTTCCCGTTTACCCTAGGTGGACGCTCGTTCACATTCACTCGTGCACCACAAGGGTACACTGAGAGTCCAAGTATTTATAGTAGGGCATTGAAAGAGCAGCTCGATACTCTCGAGTTGCCTCCTACTTGCACGTTACTACAGTATGTAGACGACCTCCTCTTGGCTGCTGATTCTGAGAGCGCCTTTAAAGAAGGCACCATGTTGTTGCTTTGTCATCTAGGGAAACATGGCCACAAAGCTTCACTCAAAAAATTCCAATATTGTTGTCAGGAGGTCCCCTATTTAGGCTATCTCCTGTCAAAGGAGGGAAGACGGTTGACACCTGAACAAATAAAGACCATTTCTGGCATGTCTGTCACAAATACGCAGAAGGAAGTTAGAACCCTGATAGGTATGGCTTCTTACTGTAGATTGTGGATCCCTAACCTTTCGTTAACGATTAAACCAATGCTGGCTTTGACAGAGAAGGGCATTTCTTTGCCATTGCCATAGACTTTGGAACACCAGACAGCATTTGATTATCTCAAATTCGCACTGTGTTCAGCACCGGTTTTAGGAGCTCCGAATTATGACAAGGCCTTTGTATTGTTTGTGCATGAACGTGATGGATGTGCTTTGGCTGTATTAACGCAGGAGCATGGAGGGAAGAATAGGCCGTGCAGTTACTATTCCTCCGCCCTTGATCCTGTAGCATGCGCTTTGCCAAGATGTTTGCGTGCTGTCGCTGCTGCTGCTGCGTCTGTAAAACAGAGTGAGGGAATGGTCCTGGGACATGCGTTAACCCTAATGGTACCTCGCTCTGTGGATATTTTATTGAATAGAACTCAAACGCAACACCTCACCTCCGCACGATTGACAAGATATGAACTAATCTTGTTTGTCCCCCACATTCAAATTCAGAGGTGTTGTGTATTAAATCCGGCTGAACTTCTACCTGTCCCGCAAGATACTGTTGATGGTGACGAAACATCACACGATTGCCTTTATGTGACAGAACAAGAGACTAAAGGCAGAATCGATCTGAGAGACACGCCTTTGAATAGCCCACAAGGAGAGCTATTTTGTGATGGCTCTTGTTTTAAACTTCCGAATGGTACATCCACGGCTGCTTATGCCGTTACTACTTTAAGCACGATTGTGGAAACCAAAGAATTATGCATAATTCCGCGCAGGCCGCAGAAATGATAGCGTTAACTCGAGCTTGTGAACTTTCTGAAGGGCTTACAGTAAATATATATACCGATAGTCAGTATGCCTTTGGGGTGGTCCACAAATTCGGTAGACTTTGGAAAGAACGAGGTTTCTTGACCTCGCACGGAACAAAAATTCAGCAAGGCACTTTAATAGTGCGATTACTTTCAGCACTCACACTCCCTGTTCAGTTAGCTATTATAAAATGTTCAGCGCATCAAAAGGTTACAGATGATGTAGGAAAAGGGAATGCTTTCGCTGATCAGATAGCTAAACAAACTGCCACTGATTTCAGTTCAGAAATATGCTGTAAGAGAAACTGTAAATATTTGCACTTTGGGTGAAAGATCGATTCTGTAAAAGACATTCAAGCAGATGCTACCATAGAGGAAACTAAGAGATGGATAGAGGGTGCAGGGAGATTGGATGATGATGGGTTTTGGGTGGACAATATTGAAGGAAAATGGTTACTCCCTGACGCCTACATTACAATGATGGTTATTATGGCTCATGGTCCGACACATGTTTGTCCAAGGGTGCATGGTCTGCTTGCAGCACAATGTAGGAAAAGGTACATTGACTCCTAGAGGAAGTTTCGCTCCACCTTCTGTTCCGTTTGAGGTTATTCACTTTGATTTTATTGAAATGGAACGTTGCAATAATCTTAAATATGTGTTGGTTGTCATTTGTGCTTTTAGTAAGTGGGTTGAGGCTTACCCTGTTAGAGATGCAACAGCCATAACCACGGCAAAAACTCTGGAGTTTTTTCCTAGGTTCGGGCTGCCGAGAGTCATCTGGTCGGATAATGGGCCACACTTTATCGCTACTGTAATCCTACACATTTGCAAAGGATTACAGATTGATAAATGGTTCCATTCGGCCAGACATGCCCAAAGTGCCGGATTAGTGGAAAGGCATAACAGCATTATAAAGAACAACCTTGCTAAGATGTGTGCTGGCACCAAGTTAAAATGGCCGGACGCCTTACCAATTGTGTTGATGTCGATGAGAACAACCCCTCAAACTAAGACTGGGCTCTCTCCTTTTGAGGTGGTAATGGGGAGACCTGCTAATATTTGGGGTATGCCAAAAAGCTATTTGTTACACGAGATATAGAAAATGTGCTTCTTTCAGATTACTGTAACCAGTTGACTAAAAATCTTTTTTCAATTTATCACCAGGTGCGAGAGGCATTACCTGTACGAGGGTCCTGGTCACAGTCTACGACCGGGGGACTGGATCCTCATGAAGGTTTTTGAGAGGTCGTCTTGCCTTGCACCTCGGTGGAGGGGTCCCTACCAAGTCCTGCTAGTCACTCAGACTGCTGTGCGGGTAGCGGGTCGTAAGAACTGGATCCATGCGACGCACACCAAACAGATCCTGCAGCCCGTGCCATACGATACAGAAGACACAGAATCCCTTCCCACTGCTGTAACGAACGTGCCTGAAACAGTAACAACCGACAAGGGAGTATCGGAGACCGTTCCAGAATTTGCAAGGCCAGACAAAACGGCCTTCTTGTCTCCGCACTCTCCAACAGTGGAACTTCCGGATCAATCCTTTTCTGATCCCATTTCCGTTCACTCGCCACCTCCAGGAGGAAGTGTCGACACTTTGTTCTCACTAGAAACTGTGAAATATAGTGTGCATCCAAGGAAATAGACGTACAGCACGGTCTGACTGTGCGATTGAGAAAATCATTTGAGGGCTTGTCTTTTGGCCCGACTGTACGGAAGGATTCTGTTGGCTAAGGATTGTGGGAAAGACATTAAGAAGACGCGCGACTGGAGTCGCCAGCAAATGAACAATTGGTATTTTTCGATTGAAGACTACAATGCCTGCACCAGCTACCGCTCGTACCGAACTTTTAGATAAATATGTGACTAGCAGAGACAATGATCAAGCATGTAAGGGGACCCCCAAAGTGTATTGTTGCGTTTTTGTAATAATAACTGGATTTTTAGTAACTGTTGGTTTTGGGTTATGGTATCTGGAGGAAGCATATCTGCTAGAGGACTTTTTACCTATTGAAAATGTATCTGTTATCCCCACTCCTTCCATGCAATTGCATACTTTATCACCTTGAGATTCTTCGCATAGACGGAACTATCGGAATAATACTCTTTTGTTAATTATGAATGCCACTCATGCAATTTTAAATAGAACCAATTGCTGGATCTGTTCACATCTACCGCAACATGGGGATAAGGGGCTAGGTTGGTATATTCATCCTTTACCTTTGACAACTGCTTGTTATGCTTCTCTTAGAGCACTATTCTTTGGCCAATGGAATGACAGCATCTCAGGCAACTTTGATGGTACAAATTTGAATAGTTTTGAAAAGCATGTGTTGATGCCCCTGGGATGCTCGCTTTTTGCAAATAGAAGCAAGCCAAATGTTGCTTCTGTTAGGCCCTCTGATAGATTGTCTCGTCCTTTTCAGTCTTTAATCTCTTTCAAAATGGCTCCTATAGGCAATAAGGATGCCACGCCTCCATCTTATTCTGTTAACCATAGCCCCGATTCAGTATCCTTCTGCATACAGAGGAACGGAACATGGTCAATGGGTAATTTTAGAAAGTGCGCCAGTGTTGCGAATTTGACTTGTGAGAAAAGACCTCTGTACGTAGGTGAACCTGTCTATTTTGTTTGCGGTGATGTGGCATTTCCATGGTTGCCCAGGGATTGGCAAGGAACCTGCTATTTAGGGATTCTACTACCTGGGGTATTTATTGCCAGTATTGCAAATATTTCGAAAACTCATCCACGACGAGGTGTGAAAGGGGATACTCCAGCACAAACTCTAGGGGACATCATGAAATCCTTTGTGCCATTTGTTGGGCAAATTACGAATTCAGAAGATATCAGGGGACTAGCGAGAGTATTGGAGAGAACCATCAACCGGACCACTGACATACTCTATAATATGACGTTAGAACAGAAAGCGATAAGATTACTGGCTCTTCAGAACCAGATGGCATTAGGCCGGTAAATTAGTGGGGTCTGCTTGCTGCGTTTACATACCAGACACCTCGCCAACGATCTTTAGGGCTATCCAAAATCTACATGTTCTTAGTTCAGAAGTACATGTTCCTGAGGGAAACTGGGAACTTAGTGCATGGTTTTGGGACCTCCTACGGTCATGGGGATGGAAGTTGTTTTCGGCCCTGCTGATTATCTTGGGAAGTTTTCTATTCCTTTGTTGTTGTATACAGTGTCTCCCTGGTGTATGCTCAGTATTAGGGGGGGGGTTCCGCGCAAGCAACAAGTGTATTAGGGCATAAAATATATGCCCCAGACAAGGCTTCCAAAGAGTATGTGTTGAAAGAAACTCTAGGGTCTGATCTAGTGGCAATAGATATGTCCGACAATGATTCGGGATGTATAGACATTGAAATGTGGAGTTAACCACAAAACGATTGAAGATAGTTTAGTGCTTGCAATAGGCCAAAAGGAGGGTTTGTTAGAACTGATATAATATTCTTTTGTCCTCATCGTATATGTTGGCCTATGCCCAGTCGCTTTGCGAGGAAATTCGCATTACAAGGTCGTGACCTCAAGTGAATCAAGCCTCCATTTTAGGTTAAAGCGCCATTTTAGTTTTTTGTATAAAGTCACCCTATAGTCTAAAATGGCTGTCTCGTGTGCTCTTGTTCTTGTCTTAACCTCTTCAACCTCTGCAGGAGAGTTAATGTCCAACCTGCCTTCAGGCTATATTTTAGGGTCATGTAGACCTTGTCCTTCGTTGACCTCGGGATCAGGGGATTACTTGAATCGGCGATGTTAACCTACAAGTATACAAGAACAATAATGCTATCCAAATACGACATGTGAAACATTTGTTTGATCTGTATTAAAGCAATGTGTAAAGAGTGTAACGTTAAACTAGAGAATAAGAGTGTGTGTTAGTAAATATGTTGAAAAGTAAACCGCATGCACGAGATATGTAAATTAGGAAACAAACCTGGCGCGACCCTAGCCCAGTTCATAATTAACCTGAAAGAGGCTGGACATCGTTATAACGAAAATGTATAAATACGGCGATGTCCAGCTAGCAATTCCTGTTCACTGCTCACATTGAACCCTGCTGGTGGTCTCTGTGATGTATTGACAGCCAAATAGCTATTTGTGTACTTTGTTAGGTAACTGTTCAGTTTTGTAATAAAGATTCTGGGAATCCTTTCTAGCCTGTGTCGGTGTATTTTCCTTTGCTTGGTGTAAAAGCCTTAATATTGTATTTTTATGATTCCACAACCTTAGCACATTTGACCTCACTGCAGGCTATTGACAAAGCTTTCTCAACACCAGAGGGTCTTTACCAGTTCAGGCTAATGCCTCTTGGGTTGAAGAATGCCCCTGCCAATTTCCAGAGGCTTGTGAATCATGTGCTTAATGGGCTGGATGAATTCTGTCTTGCATATCTGGATGATATAGCAGTTTTTAGTGCCACCTGGGAAGACTATGTGAAACACCTTCGGATTGTTTTGCAGGCTCTTGAGAAGGCCCACTTGACCGTCAAGGCCAGTAAGTGCCAGATTGGACAAGGATCAGTGGTCTACCTTGGACATGGAGTAGGTGGGGGGAGGATACAGCCTCTACCCAGTAAAGAACAAGCAGTACAAGACTACCCCCACTACTCCGAACCAAGTGAGTGCCTTTTTAGGACTCACTGGATACTACTGGAATTTCATGGCAGACTATGGCACCATAGCTGCCTCTCTGGCTGCTCTCACCACTCCTAAGAAACCCAAGAAGGTAAAATGGTCTGAGGAGTGTGGGAAGGCCTTCAATGGCTTACAAGACTCCTTGCGCCAGGCCCCTGTTCTCAGGACCCCTGATTACCAAAGACCTTTTATTGTGCGGACAGATACCTCTGACACTGGGATAGGAGCTGTGCTATCAAAAGTAGATGAGAAGCGTAAGGAACACCCTATTGGCTTCATTAGTCGCCAGCTTAAAGACAGAGAGATCTGTGGGCCCTAAGGAATCTGAGGCCCTACCTCTATGGGACCCACTTCACTGTGCAAACTGACCATAAGCCCTTAAAGTGGCTAATGAACATGAAGGGAGAGAATCCAAAGTTGCTCAGGTGGTCCATAAGTCTGCAAGGCTTTGACTTCACTTTTGAGCATACATAGGCCAGATGTCCAACATAGCAATGCTGATGGGTTGTCCAGAATGTTTAACCAACCTGAACATGAGACTCATCCAGGGGTGGATTCATTCCCCCTGTCCTTGGTCTGGGAGGGGCGAGTGTTAGGAAAATTGTCATTTATGTGTAATTTTCCCTCCAGTTGTGGGCCCCCCAACTTTTTGCTGATGTTTTACACCATAGTCTGACTTTACCAGAGGAGCCCAGCCTTCTGCTGCACTCCTCTGGGCTTGTCGCTCACTTCTTATGGCGAAACTGACATGCCCTTAAGACAGTCAGTACTGGGAGACTTTGTTTCCCTTAGTCCTTTGCAATGTTGCAACTTTTCTGCAACATGTAACAAGTGTTCAATGTACCTTCCAGTACAGTACACTTCGGTCTATTAGTCATTTCTAAAGTCCCTAGATACTCTCGAAGGATTTTTGAGGAGAAGTGCAGATGTTCCTTGGACAGGGCTGGTGGCAGCTTATCATTTCGTATATTTTTAACCCTTTCCTGCCAGGTAAACCATAATTACCGCATTTGGCACAAATAGGTGGCCTGTCTCAAAAAAGGACGTGCCACGAGGTTCCATGTCCTTTCCTTTGGCCATCTTGCCCCTTTACCTTCCCCAGGTTGAGCTATATTGTGTATTGGAACGTCTGGTTCCAATACACATCCCGGGTGCAAGATAGTGTGGAGTGCTGTGAATGCCTGGGATCATGGTAGTCCGTGATTGGCCCACGTATGGTAGGCCTGTATGTGAGTAGATCACCCATTGGGTCCTCTTCATTTTGGCGTGAAGGAGATTCTGGATAAGAGAAGGCCCCAAACACCCATACCATGTCGATCTCTGGAGTTCTCACTGAACGAAGGATAGGATCCAAGTATCCTGAAACTAAGAAGCCAAGTCGAGGAACCGCTGGTGACCCTCTCGAAGGTTTGGCACCCTGAGCCTGCTGTCGTCCTGGGGGACCCCTCTGCATCTGGTCGTCCTAGAACTCTGCGAAGATGCTTGACCCATTGGAATAGTGGGACCAACTATTCTCGGCACCTTCATCAAACCCTGCAAGTAAGCCTTCTTGGAAGTGTCCCTGGGCCAACCAGTGGGCTGACCAGTTTACGCAGACTCTTTGCCCTGATGCTGCCGCCATTTCAAGGAGGCCCTCGAAACTTGCTACATCGCTAGCTCTGTGTTCAGGGCACCCTCACACAGTATTTTGTACACTTGGCGTTCCCAGGTCTGAAGTGAGACGAGTGCGCCAGAACCAGAGCATATGCAGTTACCGCGTCGCCCAGCCGGGGTGACCACCTTTGCAGGTGTGCTGCATTTTTGCCCCCCTTGCCCCTCTACCCTGCTGCAGTGAACCTGGCCTGATCCATCCACCAGGAGCAGTGAAATTGCCACTGTCCCGTTTGGGAATCATCAGTGTATCTTTGTCGCTGAAAGCCGCAGAGCCGCCAGATTGCAGCACTTGAACATGCAACCGAAGTGGACTCATCTGCCGAAGTTTGGTCCGGAGTGCACTGGGGATCGGTGAGTAATCGCAACACTAACTGATGGCCCCCAGCACCTCCATCCATTTTTACTCATGCGTGGCCTCTAGGGGCCCCTCTCCTTTCCACTGCTAGTGCGAACTAGCAAACTATTCTCAACTCTTGGAATCGACTTTGCCCTCAAGGGGAGACCCTCCTCGAATAGTGGGAACTTATTCTTCATCGCCTCACTCACCTTCCTGAGTTGCTATAGACCCTGTTTTGCCCATTTGAACTACCGCGTGCGCTGGCATTGCATGTACATTTGAGCATTAGGCTCCACTCTTCTTAGGGACTGGACTGCCTCTTAGTTAGGAGTGTGCTGGATGCAGAAGGGACTAAAGACTATTTGCACTGCCTGTTTCCTTCCCCTTTTAGGTTGTGAACCCGTTTTGTGCATTAACCCTTTAGACCCCCAGTGGTCTTGTATATATGTATTTAGATAGGATTGTGTTGGCTTAATAGTATTACTGTGATTTGATTTGTGTGTTAAAACTCAAAGCCTTGAAATAAATGTATATGTATGTTTAATATATCTACACCTGACTGGGAGTGATTTGTAAGTGTCCTTTACTCTGTGTGCTCATTGAGGTCTTTCAGTCACCCTAACCCCTCCTGAGACCTAGTCTTGACCGCCACCTTGATGGGTCTGGCTTGTCCAGAAGGTTACCCTGTTCCAAGAAACTAGGCTGGCCTCCTGAACCTCTGCCCACCAGGTCAGAGTTCAGAAATCCATCTTAACCGACACCTGTTGTCTGCACTTACCCTTTGCGCTTGCCACAAGCTGGCCCTAATTCTCTTATTGCTTTATTTATTCTATTACCCCCTGTACTGCACTTTACCCACCCCCCTCCACTCTGTACTTTTCCTCTTCCCCCTTCCCCTGCACTTGCACGATCTGAATGACACCTGGTCTAGTAGTATCACTGTCTCTGTCTTCCCTCTGTTCCCCCTCTCTTGCCTTCAAACACTTGTGTATAGGCACGTTATAAATGCCATATCATATCATATCATAGTTTATAATATCATATCATATACATAACTCATCAATTGTCAAGTTTTAGAAACATGATACATTTGGCAATTGCAACTTGTACCATTGGCAATTTGGAATGAAATAGTTTGTTCCGTAAGCTTTCCGACGTCAATATTCTAAAGTATTTGAAAAGTGGTTTCAATATTGCATTTCGCTGATAAGCCACTTTTGGACATTAGGTAAGTAAATGCTGTATAGTCTCACATTGTTCTTCGATGCAGCAGAATCTACAAAAGTTCTCCCAGACCTTAATTTGGTGATATTGTGCTAAGATTTCTCTAGTTTTGCACAAGCTTAATAGATATGTTATGAATAAATATATCGATATTTGGGACTTGGGAACTTCAGCAAGTATGGTTCAATAGTGCGAAATCTTTTTTCTATAAAAGGATTTTCTTTAAACACTCGATGTGTTTTACACTTCTCTAAGGTACATTTCCAATCTGATTGCCATAGTTTGAATTTGGCTTTATATTGATTCATAATTAGCAAGTCTTGTGAGATTTCTGCTGCCTCCATTACATGGAATACACGAGTCCTCCATTGCAACGGAAACTTCTGATCAGAATTCAGCATATGTTTTGATATTTTGGTCACCAGTAGATTGGGATCAGATGCATTTAGAAATTTCCTATACAAACTCAAAACTTTCCACGAGTACAAAGCAAATAAGGATGACAACCCTAATTCAAATCTAACAATACTCATTGGTTGGCATTTGGGAAGTCCTAGGAACCTCTTCCAAAATAGGCTTTCTATTTTTTGCCATAATTGCACGTTTTGGTACGGTTTAGTTTCCAACCGATACAAAATGATTGCTGTCACTTTTTACATGTAAAATGTGATCAATGATCAGCAAGAGAATTTACCAAACCTTGTTTGTATTATCAATGCTTGTGATGTCATCGAACAGGTTTTGGTTTTGATTTCCATCAGATATGACTGATCTTTTTGATTGCTGATGTTAATAAAAAAGATATTTATAATGGTGTATAATATCTAGTTTAATGTGGTTTACATCCATTTAGGAACCAGTTTATGCTCTTTGTTTTCCTCTGTGTTTTCAGGTTTTAACATAGCACCTTTGTTTTTTTCAACATTTATCTGCAAAAAATTAGTATTAGTGTATTTCTCAAGTGCAGATAATAATATCTGTAGACTTCTTGGGGTCTTTGATAATAACACGAGATCATCTGCAAAGAAGAGCCACGCTATTGATGATGTTCCTGATTGTGGTGGTCCAGGTGATACAGCTGCAAATTCCTTTCCCATATCTGCTATGTGAAAGTTAAATAATGTGGATGCCAATATGCATCCCTGTTTAACACCCCGAAAGGTAGAGATTGGGGCCGATAGTGGACCTTCTGTGGTTAGTCTTCTTCGAATGGTAGTATTTGCATGGAGTTTAGTGATCAGAGCCAGTAGAGATTCTGGACATGCAGCTCTAGCCAATTTAGATAGCAACCGTGATCTGCTTACCGAGTCAAAAGCAGATTTGAAATCCACATATGCCATGTAGATAGGCTGTTTGGAGCAGTTAATCTGCTGTTGAATAGCCGTTATCACTGTCAAATTGACGGCTGTACCAAGGTCCAGAAAAAAGCCTGTTTGATGAGGAGCATATAAATTGTTCTGAGTGATCCACCAAGTAATATCTCTCAAGATAAATCTAGAGAAAAGTTTACCCAGCTCATCAAGCAGTGCAATGGGGCGATAACTGCTCAGACTTTGCCGGTTACCCTTTTTGAATAGTGGCACAATCGTTGATTGGCTCCATAAAGCTGGTATAACTTGTGATTCAAAGACCTCCATTGAAATTTGATTCAGTATATGCGCCCATGCTACAGGATTGGCCTTTAGTATGTAATTCGTTAGGCCATTCGGCCCTGGGGCTCTGGAGCTGGATAGTTTGGATAGATAAAATACTGTATCCTCAATGTTAAGATCTAGTGAAATCTTAGACTTGCTCATGTCAATGTCTTCCACAGTGCTCAGGTCTTCAGAAGGATAAAGCTTGGTGAAATAGTCAGTCCAAGACTGTTCAAATACTTCATTTAACAACAAAGAAGACTGTGGGGCGTTGGTGACCTGATTTAAAAGTCACCATATAGCTCCAGAATTTTTGGTGGGTAAGGCTCGTAGCATATTCTCTCCGTCCTGCTGGTACATATGGAATTTTCTGGATTGTACCCAGTTTTTATACTTCAATCTTAGATGTTTAACTCTCACACCATATTCAGCTGTGGATTGGTCTTTAAGGCTCCTAATTCCTCTACATAGTAGAGTTTTTTGATGTTTGAGGTCGGGATCAAATATGTGTTTGTGCTTAAACATGGGTTTTTTATTTCCAGATTGAACCTCCCTAAAGAGTTGGAGGGCAGCTATGCATCGCCCATCCGGAGATAAACCACCCATGTTTCCAGTTGGGCTATTTCTTAAAAGATAAAGATCACGTAGTTGGTTGGGTGACCATTGTAAGCGATTTCTCCAATTGGATACAGCCAATTGAGGCTCAGATGGTATCAGGACCACGCAGAGCAGGTAAATTCCACGTCCACGACAAAGTCAATTGGTCGTGATCGCTAGTATGCTGTTCATGTACACTGAAGTTATCCATGAGTGTAACCATGGTACGATCTGTGTAAACGTAGTCAATGATAGGTGTTTTCTTCGAACAGCGCCAAGTTGGTTGGGCTGGAGAATCACTAGCTCGCGCGCCATTGAGCATCAGTAATTGTCTAGTGTTTAGAAGACTAGTCCATCTATTTCGAGCAAGTGTCTGATGCTGCTTTTCATTGGACATACAGTGTATATTTAGTTCCACGATAACAAAAATTGCTGTTTGTATGTGCACGTATTCTTTATGCTACGGAGTAAAGACACACACACTTTTCAAGCAAGCACTACCTTCTAGTAGAGCATAAATCGTGTACAAAAAAGCTGATAGGTAAAACAAATAGGTTTACCCGCAGGAAGAGCTGGAACTATCAGCCACCCCCTCGCCTCACCAGCCCTAGACAGCCACAGACAGCCCTTGTCCAAACAGCACTTTCCCAAATGCGCGTGCACGGATTAAATGGACTTGTGGGTAGAAAGTAGGCGGGGCTGAGTACGTTCAGCAGTTCAACACCTAAAAACACCGCCTGATCAGAATTCTGAAGTGCGTTGGAAAAGTCCAGGGAGCCACACAGCCACAGACAACCCTAATTGTCCAAACAGCGCTTTCCCGAATAGTTTTTTTACATTTTGGATCTCTGGCGCATGGGGCAACACCCCAGCCAGCCTACAGGCAATTGCCCCATTGCCCCCCTTGCCAGTCCGCCCCTGTTTGAAGTCATATACGAAAGTTTGTGTTTACTAATAACATATAGCAAAAAATAGTACCGTATATGGAGCATGTCATGTTTTTTACTTGTGAATCTGTTAACGTTAAGTGTGTAATTAGTGTATAGTGTCTATTTGCCATTAAAATAGCTCAGCGAGTTAAGCACTCACTGTAGATGACTCAGCCATCCATCCTTTTGAGGACTATGAAACTGAGTACCGGATTTGGCAGTAATATTTAATCCGTGTTTCCCAGGGAAATGTATTCAGAAAAGAGACTTCATCGATTCACACATGAGACATGATCGATCAGAAGATTGAAAAGGCCCAGAATTTCGGGAGCTGGTGCTCCCCGGGTGGCTGGCAAAGACGCTCCGCAATATACACAAGGCACCAATGCACCCCGCGCCTCTCGCTCCCGTTGAGAACCAAGGGAAAATCAATCGGAGGCCGCCAGGCAGCGCCGCGGCGGCGTGCAAGTGGCAGCTTCCGGGCACAAGCTGGACGAGAAGTGCTGATTAACCGGGGAAGAAATGCCATTTATTTTTATTGCTCTCAGTGACGGGCAGGTTTGTACTCATTACTGGAAGACAAAAGGAGCCCTTTGTAGAGCGGGGCAGGTGTGGGCACGTCGTGTGGTACTGCAGAGAGAGTGTTTGCAGCGCGTATTCCAGAAGGTATCACCCACCCGGACCCGAAGAAGACCGCGGGACGGAGCCGAGCTGCAGGAATGCACCCGTCTGCCGCCGCTCTGCTGCCCGCTTTCCGGCACTCTGCCTACCGCCGCCCTTGCCATGCCAGGGAGCTCAGCGTGCCAACGCTGCTGGTGCTGCTTCCGAGGCTGGGGGCTGCGATTCCTGCACCCTGAGTTCAAGCGAAAGAAGCCTTTTACGAGGAGGAAAGGTAGGTACCGTGCAGACAGCAAATGACCGGGTGGCGTGGGAACGCAACATGTGCGTTAACAAAGAACTTCACCCACAGTTCAAATTCAGCTAAATTATAAGGGAGTGTAGTAGATATGGAAACTAAGGTACGATACAGTGTGATATTTTTTTTACCTGGTTCGCGGAATTAACTATTACAAATGCTGGTTACACAACCTACAGTCAAACCACTAGTCCACATCTCCTCCGGTTTATAAAGACAATATAGTTTATCATCACCAATTCGAAATTTGAATGGCAATTCCACATGCGAAAAAGAAGGCTGGCAAAAGGAATGCGAGTGTGTGTCGGGAAGGGGCATACAGAGGGGGAACCGTGGGAGGGGAGTGTAAAAGAGGAGGCACGTTGCGTGTGAGGTGAGGATGGTATGAGGATGAAACCACACGATTACAAAGGGCACACCAATAATTCTCTAAAATCGGCGGGCGAATGCGCCGCGGGACGCGGCATGGCAGGCGCCGCCCCTTAGTGGGGGCTGCCGGGCCAGAGACCTGCCCCCCCCCCCCCCCCCCGAGCCTCAGCTTCCTGGCGGCCCACGGGGGCGAGGGGCCAATTCACGAAGGCAGGGAGGGGGGGGGGCCGAGGGGGAGGGGGCCGCCCCGGAAGTGGCTGGGGGTACCGGGGATTGTTTGGGGGGGGGGACAGGAAGCCGGGGGGGAAGACCCTACAAAAGGGTAGGATCGTCGTAGGAACGATCTCTTCCTCCGGCTTCCTGCCCCCCCTCCCACGTGTAGCACCAGAAGGATTTTTTGTCGGAGCGGAATTGGTTCCAGCGTTCCTGTGGCAGGGGTGCCCGTGTTCCAGAGGAGAGGATCTCGGCGTGCCCGTGGCAGGACTGGTCGTGTTCCGGAGGAGAAGATCGCGGTTGCAGGAGGGGGGAGCATCGTGGCTACAGTGGCGAGCAAAGGTCGAGCGGGTATTGCGAGGTAGGAGGGTGGAGTGATTTTGGCGGTGGGCGTCCGAGGTGGGGAGGGCTGGTGGTGCGGGTGGCCATGATGGGGTCGCGGCGTTTCTGTCCCTGATGTGAGGCTTTCAGGGCGAGGTTCATTGTCGGGAGTGGTTGAGAGACTTTTAGAATTAAGAATTTAAATGCAATTATTTCAACCATGATGGGGTCGCGGCGTTTCTGTCCCTGAGGTGAGGCTTTCAGGGCGAGGTTCATTGTCGGGAGTGGTTGAGAGACTTTTAGAATTAAGAATTTAAATGCAATTATTTCAACCAGGTGTTTTGCATAACACACGATTCAGCACATGGGAGTCGGCAAGTGGCTACATGTTTTGTTGTGTATGTACAGACGCATCATATGTTTCGACATGATAAACATGCGGGGCTCAGCCAATGACAAAGCCTATGCGGGGGTCGTTAACATTCAAGGCACGTGAACCACTGCGCCGAATGCTCAACCCGAGACACGCAGCGTACAAGTTTCCTTCTAAAACAAAAGCCTTTAAATATTAATAGCGCAGAGGGGCCCTCGTGTACACAGCGGGGTCCGCACGACCAGAACAAAGGTTCCCAGCGACACTAAAAAAGCAGCCCCCTCACCCCGAAATACAACGTTTTAATGGCCAGCGCCTTCTAGGGGGCTCATTACGACGTGGGCATTATCTATTCATTTGAAGAAGGAGGGAGAAGGAAAGGACCCTGACAGGGGAACCTTGGCATAGCCCAGAGGGCAGCAGCCAGGGGACAGGTATCAGCCGAGCACAGGATTTCAGTGCCGGATGGGAATCGCTTGGAATGGGGTTCCATAGTCAGGGGCATTTGGACAACATGCCGAGGCATGTGTGTCTGGGTTTCTGGTGCGGAGCGGAGGCATGAGACGGGGGTGGTTTGCGAGGAGGCTGCCGTGCTGGGACGCTGGGTGGATTACAAGGACCTGGATGCAATTGGCCAGAACAGCATTGGGGGCAGGGACGTTGTGCAGGGAGAGTATAACACGGGCATAAGCCCCCTGAGGACGGTACACTGGCTATGGCTTGGACGCTCAAGTGGCGTAGCCGCACGGGTCATTGGGTGTCTAGGCCGGGGTAGCGTGGTACGAAATGTAGGCATGGCAGGAATGTAGTGGCTTCATGCGTTCACGAGCCTCGGACTCCGGCGACAGTCGCAGGGTTGTTTGGAACGGCATTTGTGTAGGCGGTATTCCAGAGGATAGCACAGGTGGAGCAGCGGCCTGCTACGGGGCAGAGCACTCCCAGCGAGCATATATGAGGTGAAATGTGCATGGCTGATGGGGCGCTGTGTGGTTTCGGTGGGGCCCACCCTTGCATGCCTTTTGCCCGGCGCTCTTGCCAGTGGCGTTTGCTCTGTGCTAATTCTGCATTGTTGGGTGTCGGTTGTTTACCACCACGGTGGTAGTAGCAGGGCGAGTGACACGTGTGAGGGCAGGGGCATGGATTGCGTCCGGGGGAATGCAAGGCCTTCGATGGCCGACGTGGATAATAGTTTGTGTCGAGTACGGGTAGCGGCAGAGAAGGTTTTGTGATCGGGTAGGTTGTTGCGACTTGTCCGCACGCAGCACCATTGGCCACCGCTGCAAGTGCACCCCGCTCTGGTTGGCGGGTCCTGCTGCAGGTGGTAAAAAAAAATAAAAAAAAAAAAAAAAAAAAAAAAAAAAAAAAAAAAAAAAAAAAAAAAAAAAAAAAAATAAAAAAAAAGCTTGTAATATGTCCTCTTTCACCCATGGACGTCCGTCGCGTTGTTCCGGCTGTTTTCTTTATCATTGTGTGGGGGATGGATACACCCATGGACGGCTGCCGCGCTGCATGGGCCGTCTTTCCTTCATGGTGAAATCCTCCGTTACAGCATTGGAGTTACGTAGAGTTAATCACCCATGGACGGTCGCCATCCTGCATGGGGACGCTTTTTCTGTATGCTCATCATTAAGGTTACGTGGATGTAGGCATCCAGGGACGGTTGCCGGGCCACGTGGGCTATGTTTTTAAAGGCTACTCTGTTTAGCAGCCACGGGGATGTGACGTGCATCACCAATATGCACAGTTAAGAAGAAAAGGCATTTCAGTTCGACAAATGGGTTTTACCGATTTATTAACGTGCCATCCTGTAATACCACGGTCACCCGCTGTACAGCTTGCGCGTTTGTAAGGGATGGAGGCAGTGATCTATCTTAACGGCCGCAGGTGTTCTTCTGTACGCGCCCACCTTTTTGGGGATTTCCTTAATGTGCATAACAAATGGCTTCCGGGAGGGTTCACCGGGGACCGGTAGCAGACAAATGCTCGGATACAAAGTATGGGGGATTAATTGTAAACAGTTTTTGTGCCGATCTTGGAAACAGGATGACGCAGAGCAATGAGGGGTTTTGTTTTAGGATGCACCAATTTTTAACCTGGCATTGGTAAACATGTGTATGCTCGTTATTGGCTGGTTATTGTTAAAATAAGGGGAAGTACGGCGGGCGAATGCGCCGCGGGACGCGGCATGGCAGGCGCCGCCCCCTTAGTGGGGGCTGCCGGGCCAGAGACTCGCCCTCCCACGCCCCCCCCCCCCGAGCCTCAGCATCCTGGCGGTATACGGGGGCGCGGGGGGGAGGGGCTAATCGCCTGCGGTAGAAAACTGTATGGAACCTACAGGCCATGTGGGGGTGGGACGCAACTCAGACTCCCATCCTTGTGAAATGCCAGATTACTCCTCAGATGGGCACTAGTAGGTTGGTATGTATTTACTTATTTATATGTTCACAGCACGCAAACAGCCCATGTGAGTCGCTTACATGCGAGGAGCTTAGTTACAGGGGCGCCAGGGACACCTTGGAATCAGTACAGGTTAGTTACATACATATATAGTGCATTTTGGCAAGCAGGGTATGTGACAGATGTTATCAAGTGAAGGTGATTAGATGGATAGTAGCGCATTGGCCGCTTTGCGCTCTGGGGCGATAATGCGCCCGTGGCCTGTTTGCTTCGCAAGAGGGGCGCGGAATGTACCGGTCGCCCGGCATTACGAACGCACCGTGTGTTATGAACGCTCTAAAGCGTTGGTGATTTGCATTGACCCCTGCTGCTGTGGTGCGTGGAGCGCGACT
This sequence comes from Ambystoma mexicanum, assembly GCF_040938575.1. Classification (NCBI taxonomy): domain Eukaryota; kingdom Metazoa; phylum Chordata; class Amphibia; order Caudata; family Ambystomatidae; genus Ambystoma; species Ambystoma mexicanum. Next base: position 1,075,702,079 of record NC_090932.1, read on the forward strand.
GTGATTGTTGAGCATCTTTGAGAGTTGCTCGTGTCTGAGTGACGCATCTATTAATGTGACAATGAGTCTAGATGTTTGTGGGGCCCTCATGTTGCGCAGCTGAACACCTTTTGGGGTAAGGCTGAGTGTGTGGTCATTTAGACCGAACAGTCTGTTGGTATATGTAATGGTGCTGGTCGAGGTTAGTCGTGAGGTGTTTATATGGCCAAATGCAATTTTGATTGTTTGGCAGACACAAAAGCCCGTTTGCTGGGAACTTTTATATTTAACTCCTGGATCAGGCCTAGAAGAGCCGGGTACCGTTCCGCCAGGAGCGAAAGTTGGGATACCTACATGGAGGGTGTCGATGGGGCTACTTTGGCATCGATAATGGCTTCTTCATTGAAATGAGTTATATCGAGCTCGTACACAAGTGTTGCAGAGCGGGACCAGGCGAAAAGGGAGGGGGAACAAGCAAACGGAACCAGTGATCTTACTAGGTCCAGTGACATTTAAGAAAGCACAAGTGCATGGGAAAGGAAAATGGGCAGGGGGGGAGGAGAGGAAACATAATTATTAAATAGAATAAGGGCTTAAAAACATGGTAGTGCAGCCAGCAAGTGGCAGGTGGAAGTTAGTCAGCAATGTACATCTGATAAGTGAGGGTGGCCATGATGAGGGTGAAGTAAATTAACGTCTCATGACTTACACTGACACAATTTGTCTTGGTTTTCAAGGTGGACACGTGGGGGAACAACATAAGGTAAAGGCGTGCCCACAGTTACCAGACAACGGTCCTGGTTACAGAAGGGCAAATGCACTGGCGTTTAAGTGAGTTAATGTGGGGTTTAGGCAATAGGGCGCCTATAGGTAGAAAGACGAAGAGACGCAACAGCCCGAAAACAGGTAAAGTAAAACAGGAAATGCCGGCAGTACCGTGGGCGAAAAAAAAAAAAAAAAAAAAAAAAAAAAAAAATGCGGAGGGGGATTTCCACAAGGAGATGGTCCACAAAGGGGGGGGGGGTGGGTTAAGGGGGGCCGATCCCACACGGTGCGTCCCCCCTCCCACAAACATTGACTCGCTAGGGTATGTGTCAGTCTCCTCTATCGATACTCAAACATGTCTGCATTCGGCGAGCACTGGCCACGATGGCACGGGTGAGGGTAGGAGATGCAGGAAGGAAAAATGGGGGAACTCTCTGCCGCCGGCAGCCCGCAGAGAGTCTTGGAGGAGTTACATTGCGATCCCTGTAGCAAAGCGCTGTCAGGCCCATAGGGGAATGCACAGCCAACAGATTAGACCTTACGGCGCCCCAGGAGTACTAGACTCAGGGGAGGCCCTGGGAAAAGGGGAGGGAGATAGGGGTCTTGGAAACTATTCCGAACCCAAAAGAGAGGGCCGGGGGGGGGATCAAAAGAACGAAGCTCAAAATACAACAAAGGTATACAAGGGGAAGCCCCCCGGGGGGAAGGAATTGGGGGATGAGGGTCTCGAGTAGAGGCTGTGTTAAAGAAGAAGTTGGGACTGTGAGTCTAAGTAGTATGGGACACTAGTACATATGGACATCGCAGGACGATGACTTTTTAGGCAGGGAGAAAGTGGTGGTGGGTCGGCACCGGAGGGCGGGGCCGGCCCGGTGTATGTATGTGATGTGGGGACACTGTCGGTGGTGTCTGTATAGGAACTTGCCAGGCGCCAAGGGGCGGCCTGCGTTAGATAGAAGGGGAACTGGGGGACGCAGAGAGGGGAGGGGGCGGGCAGAGCTGCAGTTTGGGTCAATGGACCAAAGTTAAGAGGAGAAACAAACGACATGGATGGGGGCAAGCGGCAATCAACGACAGATGAACACGGGGTAGAGAGAAGATAGACAGGGCCGGGGTACCCCAGAGGCGTCTGCACGACGCCGACGGGGAGGGGGTGGGGGGCGACCCTAGGTAACCTCACACGGAGTAGAAGAACCTGTGGTGTGGTGAATTACGGATCACATGTAAGATAACTCCAAGACTTTATGCAAAATAAAGCTGCCGTGGCATTAACATTTCCAACTGTACAACTTGTCTCCGTCTATTATTGAGTGCACAGGGAATGTGAAGGAGGGTAGGCCGGCACGGGAGAGAGGGTGGGGTGCGGGACCGGGGAGGGGCGGCTGGGGGGAGGTGTCGGCCTACACAATACCGGGGCTACTGGTTGGTTGGGTGGTGGGCGTGCAGTGGGGGGAGGCGAATGGCGTTAGGATGCCCCCGCTACGGCGGGCGAATGCGCCGCGGGACGCGGCATGGCAGGCGCCGCCCCTTAGTGGGGGCTGCCGGGCCAGAGACCTGCCCCCCCCCCCCCCCGAGCCTCAGCTTCCTGGCGGCCCACGGGGGCGAGGGGCCAATTCACGAAGGCAGGGAGGGGGGGGGGGCCGAGGGGGCCGCCCCGGAAGTGGCTGGGGGTACCGGGGATTGTTTGGGGGGGGGGACAGGAAGCCGGGGGGGAAGACCCTACAAAAGGGTAGGATCGTCGTAGGAACGATCTCTTCCTCCGGCTTCCTGCCCCCCCTCCCACGTGTAGCACCAGAAGGATTTTCCCACCCGCCCTCCCTTTATGAAGAAATGTGTTGTAATGAATCTGCTTCCTTTTCAGGTCGCCCGGCGGAGTTACATTGCGATCCCTGTAGCAAAGCGCTGTCAGGCCCATAGGGGAATGCACAGCCAACAGATTAGACCTTACGGCGCCCCAGGAGTACTAGACTCAGGGGAGGCCCTGGGAAAAGGGGAGGGAGATAGGGGTCTTGGAAACTATTCCGAACCCAAAAGAGAGGGCCGGGGGGGGGATCAAAAGAACGAAGCTCAAAATACAACAAAGGTATACAAGGGGAAGCCCCCCGGGGGGAAGGAATTGGGGGATGAGGGTCTCGAGTAGAGGCTGTGTTAAAGAAGAAGTTGGGACTGTGAGTCTAAGTAGTATGGGACACTAGTACATATGGACATCGCAGGACGATGACTTTTTAGGCAGGGAGAAAGTGGTGGTGGGTCGGCACCGGAGGGCGGGGCCGGCCCGGTGTATGTATGTGATGTGGGGACACTGTCGGTGGTGTCTGTATAGGAACTTGCCAGGCGCCAAGGGGCGGCCTGCGTTAGATAGAAGGGGAACTGGGGGACGCAGAGAGGGGAGGGGGCGGGCAGAGCTGCAGTTTGGGTCAATGGACCAAAGTTAAGAGGAGAAACAAACGACATGGATGGGGGCAAGCGGCAATCAACGACAGATGAACACGGGGTAGAGAGAAGATAGACAGGGCCGGGGTACCCCAGAGGCGTCTGCACGACGCCGACGGGTAGGGGGTGGGGGGCGACCCTAGGTAACCTCACACGGAGTAGAAGAACCTGTGGTGTGGTGAATTACGGATCACATGTAAGATAACTCCAAGACTTTATGCAAAATAAAGCTGCCGTGGCATTAACATTTCCAACTGTACAACTTGTCTCCGTCTATTATTGAGTGCACAGGGAATGTGAAGGAGGGTAGGCCGGCACGGGAGAGAGGGTGGGGTGCGGGACCGGGGAGGGGCGGCTGGGGGGAGGTGTCGGCCTACACAATACCGGGGCTACTGGTTGGTTGGGTGGTGGGCGTGCAGTGGGGGGAGGCGAATGGCGTTAGGATGCCCCCGCTAAGGAAAAACGAAAGGTAGTGCGAAAAAAAGCCCGCTGGCATCAAATGGGACGGAGCATTTACGTCCTATGTCAGGAGGGCAGTTGAATTCGTACCACGAATTATGTTTATAAATGGATCTGTTAGGTGCCCGCTGCACGGGTATTTCCCGATACCAGTAATGTGCAACCACCAATTTAAGGGGCTGATTTTTTGATTCACAATAATTGTATGAACTAAGAAACGAGGACAGAGTAGAAGACTCTACTACTTGAAAGGGGCTACATCCAAAATGGCAAGTGTCCGGCTGCGCGGGCACTTTGCCCCCCACCGCGCCCCGGACTGGCTAAAGAGTTTGGCAAGAGAGCGAGGAGGAGAGGCGGCACCATGGCAACTCCGCCGGGTTAGGTAGAGCCCAGTGCGGGAGAGCATTTCCATGCAAGATACGGGATGATACATGCCCGCGAACTCGCCCCTGGTCACGCCAGCTACCAACACGCGCTTACATCCACTCACTCAGTTACAATATAGCTGTAGAGAGAGAGAGACACTCATTTTATAGACAGGGTAGTAGGAACTTTAAAATGGGCCCTAGACAGAGCCAACGATACTGTGCCCATCGCTCACCCGCGTGTAATAACACCACGTTTTATGTAGCTCCCACTGCTACATTTCTCCCACTACTAAGCACTGTAAAAATAAACATGGCTAGTGTCCAATGTAATGACACTCAACTTATTGGAAGGTTGGAGTACCCCTCTGACCCTGCCGAGGCTGGAATCTTTGGACTTGATACTGGACACGGATGTCTCAGCTGAGTGCTTAAATTGCTGAGCTACCGAGCCAGCAATTGTGTCCATTTGCCCCCTGCAAACTGTGTCTAATGCTCTGTGGGGCTAATATGTTGAGTTTTCTCCTGGGGTGATATGTTGGTTCTCTCACTGGCCAATGCGTCCATCTCTCTCCTGGAATAATGTGTCCTGCCCTGTCATTGAGTCAGTCGTCTAATTGTGTCCCAGGGAAGTGTGGCCAGTTCTCTCCAGGATTAGCGTTTACTCTTCTTTCGTGGGGAAGTATGTCCCGTTATTTTCTTGTACATGGGCGGGGTGTCTAGTTCTCATGGAATACTGTGTCCAGTTCCCACTGCATTACTGTGTCCCGTTCCCACTGCGTTACTGTGTCCCGTTCCCAAGGCATTACTGTGTCCAGTCCAATACGGGAGTAGTGCGTGGCATTCTCTAACAGAGCAGTGGGTCCGGATTGCTCCTGGAGTGCAGTGCACAGCTCATTCCTGGGATGAGGTGTTCAGATAGTATCTACGGTATTGTGCCCAGCCCACTCCTGCTTAATCGGGCTGGTTTCCCCCTGGAGTCATGTGAATTGATTGCTTCTAGAGTACTGTGTCCAGCCAGGGGTGGACTGGGAACCAAAAGAGACCCGGAGTATAATTTTCAAAGTGGCCCCATATTACACATTTTTAGCCAACCCAACCCTTTTCCTATGCGAAAATGTGGAAACACCACACAAAAGAGGCCCAGGGTTCAGAGGCCTACTGGGAAAACTCCAGTGTTCCTTCTAGGCCAGTCCAACCCTGTGTCCAGATTTCTCCTGTGGTATGTGTCGCATTGCTCCTGATGTTCATTGGTAGAGAGAATTACCGTGTGCGGTGTGTATGTGTCTAGTTGCTTTCTGGATTACTGTGGATTACTGTGTGTGTGTGTGTCTGTGTCTAGTGGTCTTCTGGATTACTGTGTCCAGTTCTCGCCTGGAAAAGTGTGTCCAATACTCGAGTAGTTTGTCTAGTTACTTTCTGGATTCCAGTTACCCCAGAGAGAAGTTTGTCTAGCTCTGTCCTGGTGCTATTGTCCACATTGCTTCGGAAGTAGTGTTGAAGCCCCCTGTCAGTCCCTGAGAAATGATGCTGGGGGTCTCTAAAGCAGCCAGGTCCCGCCAGAAACCACATGATGCTGGCCCAAGGGGCATCATGGTGGGGTACTCTGGCTACACCCTCCATGCCACAATCAGGGGGCATGGGCACGCAACAAGGACCTAGCCGGAGGGTAATGGAACTGGCATGGTTACAAGTAGCAGTAGAGTGCTAGTCCGGTGTTGTGTCTTTTTCAAAGACATAAAATTGGGCTTGCAACAGGCACATTCATTTTAGCGGTTGAAGTTAAACCCAGTGGTCGAAGTGGGCGGGAGCGGTCAGGAGCGGTGCTCCTATACTTCTTTTAATTAAGTTTTACCGCTCCTATACTTTTATCTTAAAAAGAAACCGTTCCGGAATGGGTTCGTTTTAAAATAAAAGTGTAGGAAGAAGTTGAAACTTGCACTTTCAGCGCACTGCACTGGACGTTCCCTTAAACAGCAGGCACATGCTTTTTGGGGGTTGTATTGTGCATGGCAGGGGGCATGGCGATGGGGTTTGTGGGGAGCGGTGCAGCCAGTAGGGAACATAGTTCCACTACTTCTTTTCGTACACTTCGACCACTGGTTAGACCCATATAACAATGAGAAACGAGAAAGAACATGGGCCCCCAAATGCATGCTTAACGGACATCAATAACTAAATGCGAGGCAAGTGCCCTAAGCATGAGTGAGAGTATCCTTGCACCTGCTTGGATACCTGGTAGCTGCTCGCAAATCCTCAGATTAGCCAGAGGAGTGAAAGCCACCGACGTCAGCAGGCAGCACACGAGTGATCCGCTTCGTGCGCAGCTACCGGGGAAACCTGGATTCAAGATGGCGGACCCAGTCAGTTAACAGTGCAGTCTGCAGTCCACAATGCAGGTTCCTGCCCAAATGAATCCAGATACAAGATTAGTATATGCTCACCTGAATGGCACACCGCCAATATGCAATCTGCACATGTCGAAGACATAGCTCAATTAGGCTCACAATTATCCACAAATATTATAAAGTTGAGGAAAACTGATTTGCCTAGACATTTGGAAGAGTTGGAGGATTAGTGGCCTTTGGGTACAAGACTTCAAAATATAAAGGGCAACCCCACATTTTTGTTATAGGGTGGGGCTGATACTCAAACTTGGGTGATAAATAGACAAAAAAGATTAGAGTATACAGTTACCCATCCCTCTTCTGCGCAGGTCTATGGTACCTCTCAAAACACTGCAGAAATTTAAATCAGTTCTGCACTTTGCAATGTACACCCTTCTGATTTAAAGTACTTAATAGTTTATTATACAATTTATCATGAATGTAACTCCAAAAACAGGTATATAGTATATTAAAACATAAAGACACTTAAAATAGTGTGGGGTTAGTAAAGATGTGTTCTTATCATCAGTAGGACATGTTTAGATGATTTATACATAGTAGGACTCACAAGGCATGCTTCTAGGGATATGTTATGTTCCATACTCCTGAGTTCCAAGTTTTAATGCAAACAGATGAGAATTATTGTACACAGGAGGTTCTTCCAAAGCATTAGCATGCGGGTTATGCAAGAAATGACTCTATTCCCCGCTATGGGATGTTTTCTATGAAATATTGCCGACACAACAGTTTCAGACCTTCTTGAGGCGATCCACAAATCCAAACGATCACCTATTTTTGTATATAGGGGCCTTCATCATGATGAAAGGTAATATTTGTTCATGGAACTGGTTCAATAGTCTAACCCTTTAAATTATAGATATCTGAAATAAAACAAGACAAACAATAATGAGATGTGAGGGACGTTGCTATGGCGATGGATGCACTTACTAATGTGGAGCCCACGAGAAGTACCTACTGACCTGGAGATCATTTCAACACATGGGGAAACGATTCTGGTAATAGGTCCATGCCATTCTGGTGGACAGCACATTCCTAAATTCTTGTTCAAGCCTACAAGAAAGAGGCAACTCTGTCTCATTAATCTGAAACATACTGCTATTGTATAGTAAGGGCAACTGCCCAAACAGTTTGGTATTGATATTGATATTTTATTTCTATTGCGCTCGCACACAAGTGTTTCAGAGCGCGGCAAGGCAAGGGAGGGGAACAGGGGAGAACAAAACAGCGATCTTACTAAGCCCAGTGACATTGAGAACGCGCAAGTGTATGGGAGAGGGGAAAAGTGCATGGAAGGGGGAGAAGTGAAAAGTGCGAAGCAGAGGAGAAACAGATAAATAACAATAAATAAATAATAAAGGCATCAAACAGTGATAGTGCAGCCAGCAATTTGCAAGTTCAAAGTTTAAGGCAGCAGACAGGGTAGGTATGATAAGTTCAGGAAGAAAAGGGGGGCTGTATGGGTACAGAGACAGACCCCAGTGCACGGGGTGGCCGGGAGGCAGTGCGGGAGGGTGGCAGGGTGAGCAGGTATCTAGGCCTGGGGGACAGAGGGTGGCCAGGTGCACAGTGCCAAGAGAGAACAGATCAGCAGGGGAGAGGGGGAGCAAAGGCAGAAGAAAAGAGGAAGGTCTTGAGGTGCTTCCGGAACTGGAGATGGTTCTCCTCAAGTTTTAGAGTGGCAGGGAGGCTGTTCCAGAGGGAGGCCCCAGCCGAAGACGGAGATCTACCCCCAGCTCGTTTCTTTGAAAAACGACTGACCCTGAGGGAATTGGAGGTAGGGGAGCGAAGAGCTCGAGAGGGGAGGTATTTGCGGAGGGATTGCTGAAGGTATTTTGGATCCAGGCCCTAGAAAGCCTTGTGGTCTATGCAGTGGGTTTTGAATTTAATCCTTGCATCCACTTGGAGCCAATGGAGAGATTTCAGGGCTGGAGAGATACGATCCCAGGGCTTGAGGCCAATGACAAGTCTCGCAGTCCTGTTCTGGATTAGTTGCAGAGGGCGGAGAGTAGAGGGAGGTAGATTTAGAAAGAGGCTGTTACACTAGTCCAACCTAGAGTGGACCAGAGCTTGGGATACCATGAGCTTCTGGGGGAAGGAGAGGAAAGGCAGAGTACCTCTGAGGAGGTGCAATAGGAAATTTGACTTTTTAGAGACCTCAGAGATGTGGGCGGAGAAGGAAAGGGTGGAGTCAAAGATTACTCTGAGGTACTTAGCCTCGCAGGTGGGGGTAGGAGGAGGGCCAAGGGAGGCCGGCCAGACAGTGAGGGGAAAGGATGGTGAAGGTGTGCCAATGAGGAGGATCTCCGTCTTGCTGGCATTCGGACAAAGATCATTGGCGGCACACCAATCTTGAATGGCAGTTATGTAATCAGAGATGAGAGAGGGAGAGGAGGTGGCAGAGGGAAGCCTGAAAATGAGTTGAGATTCGCCATGTAGCACTGGAAATTTGAGCAGAAAGTGGAAATGCAGTGGGCGAGAGTTGCCTGGTATTGGTTGAAAAGCCAGGGCGAGAGGTTAGACCCCTGGGGAACACCACAGGTAGAGAGGATGATAGATGAAAGGAAGGACCCAAGTTGGACCTGGGAGGGTCGATCTGAGAGGAAAGAGGTCAGCCAGGCCAGAGCCTGATCAGTGATACCCAGGTTTTCACGGAGACGGTTGAGCAGGATGGTATGGTTGACCATGTCTAAGGCAGAAGAGAGATCGAGGAGGATGAGGACAGAGGGAATGTTAGAGTCAATGTTGGAGAGCAGATCTTGACATATGTTCAGGAGAGCAGTTTCCGTGCTTCTGACAGCTCTGAAGCCAGACTGGTGGTCATGGAGATGCCAACAGAATTGCAATGAAGGTTAAGCTGACAGATGGCCAACTTTTCCAGGAGTTTGTCCAGAAAGGGAGTAATGGAAATTGGGCGATAGTTAGCTGGACAAGAAGGATCAGCTGTGGGTTTCTTGAGAAGAGGATGCACAAAGGAGTGCTTCAGAGGGGAGGGGAAGGATCCCGAGGCAAAGGAGTGGTTACGAAAATCAGCAAGGGCCGGAGCGAGGGTTTCAATGCGGTCCTTGATGGTTTTAGAGGAACAGGGAAGAATCTGTTTTGATGAGGCTTTCATAGATTGGACTTGTCTAGCGACCTCGTCAGGGGAGAAAAGAGGAAAGGACGAGAAGGATGGTGGGGAGGTGGCTAAAGGAGGGTCAGCAAGCACAGATGGAGAGGGGAGAGGAGGGGCATGGGTGGAGAGGGTGGACAGGATGTCCTGGGTTTTTGAAATGAAGTGAGAGGCAAGGGCATTGCAAAGAGCCTGGGAGGCAACAGGAGGGGTAGAGACTGCAGCAGGGTTGGACATCTCCTTGCAGATTTTAAAGAGTTCGGCCGAGTTGTTAGATGCTGCAGAGACACGAGCTTGTATGTGGACTCTCTTCTTGGTGAGGACAGAGAGTCAGTATTGCATTTGTAGCAGGCGACAGGCCAGTTTGTCAGAGGATGAACAGGAAGTCCTCCATTTCCTCTCAGCCGCCCTACAGTTACGTTTAACTGTAGCTAGGACAGAGTCATACAAAGAATTGCACTTGGCTTTGGACTTCAAACGGATTCATGACAGGGGCAAGAACATCAAGCGTATCGGAAATTGAAGAGTAGAGCAGAGACAGGGCTGTGTCAGGATGTGAAACAGCCAAAGGTGGAGGGGGGAAAGAAAGTGACGGCAAAAGCCTCAACTGACACACGCTTCATGGGCCGGATGTCCGAGCAGGTAGGTGGCAGTGTTGGGGTAGGCTTGGGTTGGGGGGAAGAGAGGGAGAGATGAGAGGAGAGGAGGGAGTGATCGCTCCAGGAGAGAGGAGTGGTCAGAGGGATGGAGAGGGGGAGGTCAGAGGAGATCAAGACATCGAGTGTGTGCCCTGGAGAGTGAGTCGGGCCAGAGGGGAGGATGGACAGTGAGAGGGAGTCACAGAGGTCACGGAAGAGTACAGAGGAGGAGCAAGGAGAGTCTAAATGTATATTGAGGTCACCGAGGAGGAGGAGTTGAGTGGTAGAGGCCAGGAGGGAGGAGGAGAGGTCTGCCCACTCAGAGAGAAATGAGGTGATTTGACCAGGAGGCCGGTAGATGGTAACCACAGTAAGAGAATGGGTAGGCGAGAAAGAAAGCCTACAGACAAGGCACTCAAAAGAGGAGTAGGTCTGAGTGGGAATGATGGAGGCAGGAATCCACTCAGGAAAGATCAGGGCTACTCCCCCCTCCCCCCACCGGACTGGGTGGATCTGGGTGCTGAGAGGATCTTGTAGCCATCAGGGAGGAGAGTGTCCAAGCTCATGACAGAGCTGGCTG